>NC_064808.1:8019416-8191041 GCF_023721935.1 Panthera uncia | reverse complement strand
CATCTTGAACTTGGGACCTTTCAACTTTCCCTCTGGTCCCTCAATGTTAAAATCAGGGCCTTCGATGTCCACCTTGGGTGCTGACACATCAATGTCGGCCTTGGGCAGGTTCACATCCACATCTGGGCCCTCTCCTTTGAAGCCTGGCATGCTGAACTTGGGCATTTTCATCTTGGGCATCTTCAGGTGCCAGTCTGGGCTTTGAATATCCACATCTGGGGCATCAATGTCCACTTTGGGGCCCTTTAGGTCACCTTCCACCTTAGGCAGGGAAACATCCACATCTCCTTTGACCTTAGGACCTTTCAAGTGTAAATCTACGTCTGGCATCGAGATCTTGGGAGCTTTGATGTTCATTTCTGGCATTTTAAATTTAGGCCCTTTGATCTTTCCCTCTGGACTCTCAATGCTCATATCTGGGACTTCAATGTCAACCTTGGGTCCTGAGACATCAATGTCAGCCTTGGGAAGATTCACATCTACTTCTGGGCCCTCTGTTTTAAAACCAGGCATGCTGAACTTGGGCATTTTCATTTTGGGCATCTTCAGGTGCCAGTCTGGGCCATGAACATCAGGAGCATTTATATCTACTTTGGGGCCCTTGATGTTCACATCTGGTACTTTAATTTTACCTTCTACCTCAGGCACAGACACATCAACATCCCCCTTGACTTTGGGTCCTTTCAAATTTAAGTCCACATCAGGCATAGAAATATTTGGGGCTTTGAAATGCATGTCAGGCATCTTGAACTTGGGACCTTTCAATTTGCCCTCTGGTCCTTCAATGTCAATATCTGGCCCACTGATGTCACCTTTGAGATCTGGCCCTTTGAGGTCACCTTCCAATTTCGGAACATCAACATCCACGTCTCCCTTTATCTTGGGACTTTTTAAGTGTAAATCGACGTCTGGCATGGAGATTTTGGGAGCTTTAAAGTGCATGTCCGGCATCTTAAATTTAGGACTTTTCCATTTTCCATCTGGACCTTCCACAGCTACGTCTGGCATGTCAACATCCAATTTGGGGCCTTTCACATCCAGTTCTGGACCCTTTAACTCTCCCTCCAGCTTTGGGGCCGAAACATCAAAGTCTCCTTTGACTTTAGGCCCTTTTAAGTTAAAATCAACATCAGGCATGGAGATCTTAGGGGCATGAAAGTGCATTTCAGGCATCTTGAACTTAGGGCCTTTCAGCTTCCCTTCTGGACCTTCAAGGCTCACATCCGGGGCTTCAATGTCCACCTTAGGTCCAGAGATGTCAATGTCAGCCTTAGGCAGGTTCACATCCACATCTGGGCCCTCGCCTTTGAAGCCAGGCATGCTGAACTTGGGCATTTTCATCTTGGGCATCTTCAGGTGCCACTCCGGGCCATGAACATCCACATCTGGGGCATCAATGTCCACTTTGGGGCCTTTGATGTCCACATCTGGCACTTTCATTTCACCTTCTATTTTGGGCACAGACACATCCACATCCCCTTTCACTTTGGGGCCTTTTAAGTGTAAATCCACATCAGGCATGGAGAGCTTGGGGGTCTTGAAGTGCATGTCTGGCATCTTAAACTTAGGGCCTTTCAACTTTGCATCAGGACATTCCAGGTCAACATCAGGCATCTCCACATCCACACTGGGGCCTTTCAAATCTCCTTCCAATTTTGGCACAGATACATCCACATCGCCCTTCAGTTTTGGCCCCTTAAGATTCAAGTTCACATCAGGCATGGAGATCTTGGGAGCCTTGAAGTGCATCTCAGGCATCTTAAACTTGGGGCCCTTCAGCTTCCCTTCTGGGCCCTCAAGGCTCACATCTGGGGCTTCAATGTCCACTTTGGGGCCAGATACGTCAATGTCAGCCTTAGGCAGGTTCACATCCACTTCTGGGCCCTCGCCTTTGAAGCCAGGCACGCTAAATTTGGGCATTTTCATCTTGGGCATTTTCAAGTTCCAGTCTGGGCCATGAACATCCACATCTGGGACATCAATGTCCACTTTGGGGGCTTTGATGTCCACATCTGGCACTTTCATTTCACCTTCTATCTTGGGCACAGATACATCCACATCCCCTTTCACTTTGGGACCTTTCAAGTGTAAGTCTACATCAGGCATGGAGAGCTTGGGAGCCTTGAAGTGCATCTCGGGCATCTTAAACTTAAGGCCTTTCAACTTTGCATCAGGACATTCCAGGTCAACATCAGGCATCTCCACATCCACACCAGGACCTTTGATATCAACTTGTGGACCTCTGAGATCACCTTCTAGTTCAGGCACGGAAGCATCTATTTCTCCTTTCACTTTGGGTCCCTTCAAATTCAAGTCCACATCTGGCATGGATATCTTAGGAGCTTTGATATTCAACTTAGGCATCTTAAATTTAGAGCCCTTTAATTTTCCTTCTGGTCCTTCAATATCCAAATCAGGAGCATCAATGTCCACTTTGGGGCCAGACACATTAATGTCAGCCTTGGGCAGGTTCACATCCACTTCTGGGCCCTCACCCTTGAAGCCAGGCATGCTGAACTTGGGCATTTTCACCTTGGGCATCTTCAGGTGCCAGTCTGGGCCATGAACATCCACATCTGGGACATCGACGTCCACTTTGGGGCCTTTGATGTCCACATCTGGCACTTTCATTTCACCTTCTATCTTGGGCACAGACACATCCACATCCCCTTTCACTTTGGGACCTTTCAAGTGTAAGTCCACATCAGGCATGGAGAGCTTGGGGGTCTTGAAGTGCATCTCAGGCATCTTAAACTTAGGGCCCTTCAGCTTTCCTTCTGGACCTTCAATGTCAATATCACCAACATCCACATCCATCTTCGGGGCCTTCATGTCAACTTCAGGACCTTTCAAGTCTCCTTCCACTTTGGGAAGGGAAACATCGACATCCGTTTTCAGTTTAGGGGCTTTCAGATTAAGTCCAACATCAGGCATAGAGATTTTGTGTGTCTGTATATTCATGCTTGGCATCTTAAACTTGGGACCCTTTAGTTTCCCCTCTGGACCTTCAATATTCACATCTGGAACATCAATGTCCACCTTGGGTCCAGAGACATCAATGTCAGCCTTGGGCAGGTTCACATCCACTTCTGGGCCCTCGCCTTTGAAGCCTGGCATGCTGAACTTGGGCATTTTCACCTTGGGCATCTTCAGGTGCCAGTCTGGGCCATGAACCCCCACATCTGGTGCATTAATGTCCACTTTGGGCCCTTTGATGTCAACATCAGGAGCTTTTATCTCTCCTTCTACCTTTGGAGTTGTAACATCATAATCTCCTTTCATTTTAGGACCTTTCAAATGCAAACCAACATCTGGCATGGATATCTTCTGAGGCTTTATATTCATTTCTGGCATCTTAAATTTAAGACCTTTTACTTTTGCATCTGGACCATCAATATTCACATCTGGAACTTCAACATCCACTTTGGGTCCTGAGACATCAATGTCAGCCTTGGGCAGGTTCACATCCACTTCTGGGCCCTCTCCTTTGAAACCTGGCATGCTGATCTTGGGCATTTTTATCTTGGGCATCTTCAGGTGCCAGTCTGACCCATGAACATCCACATCTGGAGCACTGATGTCAACTTTGGGCCCTTTAATGTCAACATCTGGCACTTTTATTTCACCTTCTACATCAGGCACAGACACGTCCACATCTCCCTTCAGTTTTGGCCCCTTAAGATTCAAGTTCACATCAGGCATGGACATCTTGGGAGCCTTGAAGTGCATCTCAGGCATCTTAAACTTGGGGCCCTTCAGTTTCCCTTCTGGGCCCTCAAGGCTCACATCTGGGGCTTCAATGTCCACCTTGGGGCCAGATACGTCAATGTCAGCCTTGGGCAGGTTCACATCCACTTCTGGGCCCTCGCCTTTGAAGCCAGGCACGCTAAATTTGGGCATTTTCATCTTGGGCATTTTCAAGTTCCAGTCTGGGCCATGAACATCCACATCTGGAACATCAATGTCCACTTTGGGGCCTTTGATGTCCACATCTGGCACTTTCATTTCACCTTCTATCTTGGGCACAGATACATCCACATCCCCTTTCACTTTGGGACCTTTCAAGTGTAAGTCCACATCAGGCATGGAGAGCTTGGGAGCCTTGAAGTGCATCTCAGGCATCTTAAACTTAGGGCCTTTCAGCTTCCCTTCTGGACCTTCAAGGCTCACGTCCGGGGCTTCAATGTCCACCTTGGGTCCAGAGATGTCAATGTCAGCCTTGGGCAGGTTCACATCCACTTCTGGGCCCTCCCCTTTGAGGCTGGGCATGCTGAACTTGGGCATTTTCATCTTGGGCATTTTCAGGCTCCAGTCTGCACCTTGGACTTCCACATCTGGTGCTTTAATGTCTACCTTAGGTCCTTTGATGTCCACATCTGGAACTTTCATTTCACCTTCTATTTTTGGTGCAGACATATCTAGATTTCCTTTCATTTTGGGTCCTTTAAGATCCAAGTCAACATCTGGCAGAGTCATCTTAGGAGCTTTGAAGTGCATCTCAGGCATCTTAAACTTTGGACCTTTCAACTTTCCTTCTGGTCCTTCAAGGCTCAAGTCTGGAGCACTAATATCTATCTTGGGTGCCGAAATGTCCACATCAGCCTTTGGCAGGTTCACATCCACTTCTGGGCCCTCCCCTTTGAGGCTGGGCATGGTAAATTTGGGCATCTTCATCTTGGGCATCTTTAGGTTCCATTCAGGACTATGAACGTCAACATCGGGGGCACTGACGTCTACTTTTGGCCCTTTGAGTTCCCCTTCCAGCTTTGGCACTGTAACATCATATTCTCCTTTTACCCTGGGACCTTTCATATGCAAATCTACATCAGGCATAGAGATCTTTGGGGCCTTAATATTCATTTCAGGCATCTTAAACTTGGGACCCTTCAGCTTTCCTTCGGGTCCTTCAATATTCACATCTGGAACTTCAATGTCCGCTGTGGGTCCTGAGATGTCAACGTCTGTCTTGGGCAGGTTCACGTCCACTTCTGGGCCCTCTGCTTTGAAGCCAGGCATGCTGAACTTGGGCATTTTCATTTTGGGCATCTTCAGGTGCCAGTCTGGGCCGTGAGCATCAACATCTGGAGCATCAATATCCACTTTGGCACTTTTAAGTTCAACATCAGGAACTTTGATCTCACCTTCAACTTTTGGCACTGTGACATCGTATTCTCCTTTTACCTTAGGGCCTTTCAGATGTAAGTCCACATCTGGCATGGAGATCTTCGGGGCTTTGATATTCATCTCGGGCATCTTGAACTTAGGTCCCTTCAATTTCCCGTCTGGTCCCTCAATGCTCACATCTGGACCACTAACATCCACCTTGTGCCCAGAAATGTCCACATCAGCCTTGGGAAGATTCACATCCACTTCTGGGCCCTCCGCTTTGAGCCCTGGAACACTGAATTTGGGCATTTTCATCTTGGGCATCTTCAGATGCCAGTCTGGGCCATGAACATCCACATCCGGGGCATCAATGTCCATTTTGGGGCCTTTCAGTTCTCCTTCAAGTTTTGGGGATGTTACATCATATTCTCCTTTTACCTTTGGGCCTTTAACATGTAAATCTACATCAGGCATGGAGATCTTTGGTGTCTTGACACTGACTTCAGGCAGCTTAATATCAGGGCCTTTAAGTTTGCCTCCCAGGCCCCCTACGTTGACATTTGGGGCCTCCACGTTGACCTTGGGCCCTGAAATACTGACATCTCCTTTGGGTAGTTTCACATCTACATCTGGGCCTTCCCCTCCAACTCCTGGAGCGTTGAACTTGGGCACTTTCAGGTTCCATTCTGGGCCATGCACTTCCACATCTGGGGCCCTGACGTCCACTTTGGGTCCTTTGATGTCAGCTTGAGGGACTTTGACTTTCCCTTCTACTTTTGGGAGTACAACGTCCACACCCCCTTTCACTTTAGGGGCAGTCACATTTAAGTCTACATCTGCCATAGAGATCCCATAGGTGCCTGTTTTCCCAGAAGGACTACTAAGCTTGGGTCCTGTCAAAGTCCCCTCAAGGCTAGGTGTCTCTATGTCCACTTTGGCGCCTTTCACTGCCACTTGAGGGCCCTTAACATCACCGTGCACCCCAGGCGCAGAAACCTTAATATCTCCTTTCAGTTTAGGAGACCCAAGGCTCAGATCCACATCCTGCATGGAGATTTTAGGTTTTTGAATAATCATTTCAGGAGTCTTGACTTTCGTACCCTTCACCTTCCCTTCCAGCCCCCCGGCAGCAACTTCAGGCAGACTGACGTTCCCAGAGACCCCAGGAAGAGTCACTGCACCTGTCACATCAATGCCAGCTCCCTCTCCCTTAGAACCTAATACAGAGAATTTGGGAACTTTCATCTTGGGCATATTCAGTTTGCCCCCAGGCCCGTGAATATCAACGTCAGGGGCTTGAACTTCCACATTGGAGCCAGTGATGGTGCCCTCAATCTTGGGCACAGAGACATCCACCCCGATGCTCCCCTGTGACTTGGCACCTTTCAGGCCTAGACCAGTCTCAAGTGATGGCCCAGTGATTTGGGGGCCTTTCAGCTTCCCCTCAAGCCCCTCAATACTGGCAGAAGGAGCACTGACTTCGAGCTGAAGGGTCTGGATGCTCCCACCAATGGTCGGGCCTGGCTTGCCTCCCTTGTGCCCCGCAGAGAATTCAGGTGCAGAAACACTCAACTCTCCCACTGGCACCTGGCCCTCAGGCCCCGTTGGGACACCAAATTTTGGCACTTTCAGAGTGGGAATTTTAATTTTCCCATTACTGCCACTCGTAAGAGATGGGTCCTGCACCTCTACTGCCCCACCCCCAAGAGAAGACGAAATGTCCACTCCTGGAACTTGGGCCCCTCCTTTGCCACCCAAGTCCAAGCCCTTCGCACTGACGCTGACGCCTGGGCTTCCCACCTTTATCCCAGGCATGGTGACCTGGAGCTTCGAGGGGCCAGCACCTTGGAGCTCTGGTACCGAAGCGGAAACGGACCCCGCTCGGATGTCCGCGACAGAGCCTGTGGTCGGAGACACTGCCCCCGAGCCCGAGGGCAGTCTGATCACTGTCTTGCCAGGGTGGGTGTCCACATCCACAGTGGAGATTTCAGTCAGTTCATGCCGTGGAATCTTGATCTTGAACTCAGGGCTGCTGATGTCGATGTCCTTGGCACCTTCACGGCCTGTCACGTCGACAGTGTAGGCCGTGACCCTTCTAGTCACTGTGATGGTGCGGCTCTGGGTCTCCCCGGGATCCCCTTCTACGCCATCCTCCGACTTCAGCCGAGGCTTGATCTTCGTGGTGTAGATGCGCCGGTACTCCTCATCATCCCCGCTCTGCAGAAAGACACGCCCGGCAGAGGTTGAAGCAGGGTCTGCCCGAGTCACAGACGCCCGGCCACAGCCCAGCCGACAACATGGCTGCCTGTTTCCCAAAGAAGCTGGGACCAGAACGGAGACCCACGGAGCCTCCTGGGGCAGAGCAAAGGGGGCTGAAGAAAGGGGCTGACGGCCACCTCACAGGAGGAAAACAAATTATTCGGGGAAACTCCGGGAAGCAAAAGCCACGGGGAGAGGAGCGGGGTAGACGGCTGCGTTGTGTGGATGGAAGATTTACAATCCATTCTAGATTCAGATGGGCCTGTCAAGGGCCGGGGATGCCTCCTGGGTGACCATCTCCGTGTGGACTTCACCCTTTAGGCTCCCGACTCTCGACTCACTCTGGCTTACTTAATCCTCTCGACTCACTGGCTTACTTAATCAGCAGGGGGAATTCTCTCAGGGACCTCTCAAGAAAGCGTTTGTTGAGACTCAGTGTGCTGGGGTTAACACTGTCACTTCGAGGACCCATTACGTGTTAAATAAAGAAGCCGGCAGAAGGAGCAAAGAAACGTCCCTCAGGCACTTTGCCGCCCAGCCTCTGACTCACAGACGAGTCCAGGCCTCTGGAAGTTGAAAACTGCCTGCCTGTGAGGCACCTGTGAGGCTATTTCGAAGATTCTTACAGAACAGCTGACCTTCCTCCTGGCATCTAGGACCAGACAGCGTGAGTGGGTTCCCACGCTGTGGGGCTCTGAAGAGTCTGACGGGAGACTTTCGGGGCAACATCAGCCGCACACCAGACACAAACAGGAACACACAGACTGGTTCATCAGAGAACGCACAAGAGAGAAAGTAGGGGAAGTCACCACAAGAGAGGTCCGGCAGGCAGGCACAAGGCTCAGGAAGTGGCCAGCAGGTCGGCATGGCCAGGGGGAACTCGGGGCGCAGAAAAGCCGCCGAGGCACTCACCAGAACCACCTCGGAGCTTCGGGAGCTGAAGACTTCGTGGGTCCAGGTCTGGCCAGGCTCAGGGGAGCGGTCGCCCTTGCGGTGAAGCTTCAGGCCCACGGTGTGGTGCCCCATGGTGTTCAGCAGCTGGGTCACCTCTCCTGATTGCAGGTTGTCAAAGTAGATGGTGGCACCCACAATCTGGTCCCCTGAGCAGGGAGGAGCGAGAAGCTGGTGAGACCCCCACCCAGGGTCTCAGGGAAACAGCACACAACCACCACGCACTGGGCCCTCGAACTGACTTAATTTAACGCATGTCCGACCACCATAATACACGTTGCACTGATGAAGAAACTGAGGCTTAGGGAGGCCAACTGATTTGTCCGAAGTGAAAGAGCTCGTGAGCAGTGGGGTGAGGACTAGGGACTACGTCTCCACCGCCCTACGTCACCGCCTGCCCCAGTGGGGGCAGAGGAGGGCAGGGCTCGGGTACCGACCACCCTGATGCCGCCGGGACGGTGCCCTTCCGTCCGCCACCCTCCTCCACCCCACTCCAGCACCCAGCCCGCACCCTGAGGTGACTCACCCTCCTTGACCACCCCAGTGCGGGCCGCAGGGGAGTTCTGCATCACCTCCTGCACAAAGACGCCGTCGTCCCTCTGGGCAATGGTCAGCCCATGGGAGCCGCTGCCCTGCCAGTTGGGCAGCAACAGCTCCCGGGTCGTCTCCTCCTCCTTCTCCATCTGGGGTGAGGTAAGGAAACGGGGCTCAGGACAAGTGGGGGCTCAGGGGGTATGAGGAGATGAGAAAGCCAAAGATCTCTGGTGCTGGGAGCTCCCAGGGAGTGAAGCAGCGTCTCCGAGGGGCCCGTGTCCACTGTGGAATGTTCCCAAGGCACCGCAGAGGATACGGAAAGTGCACACTGGTGGCAACCGACTTCGGAGGTAGCCAGCCCCTCATCCCTTCCACCCAGGGCCCTGCCTCCCATGCCACACAGGGTCCCTCCCTTCCCCTGCCCATCCCCTCCATCACACCCTCCCTCCCACGGACCTTTTGCAGGACTCAGTTCAGGAGCGGATGCCTTGCCAGGAGCCCGCCCCTCCTTCCTGTCTTCTCAGTCTCTCGTCGTCGGGAATCTCGGTCACAGGGCCTAGGGAAAAGCGGACAAGGACACTCGCCCTCAACAACTGGCTTGCTCGGCACCCCGACCGTAAGAGATGGTGGAGTGTTCTGCTCTCTGGGCCAGACCAAAACCTTAACCTTCCCCACTGTCATCATTCCATTCCTACGTGGCTCTCCAGCCTGGGATCACAGAGAGGGGGATTAGGGGAGGCCAGACTTAGCTATCAACCCTGGCTCTGCATCTTTCCCAGCTGTGTGTGTGACCCTGGCCAAGTCACTCAACTTCCCTGAACATCCATTTCCTCATCTGTGAAAATGGAGACGATATAGGATCTCCCGGAGGGCTGGAGGAGAGAGAGCGCGTGTGTGAAAAGTTCTGGTGCACACGAGCTCGATACACACCGTCCTCGGTGGGTTCTTTAGAACAGCTCCAGGAGGGAAACGTTACCGTCCCCATTTTGTAGACGGAGAGACTGAGATTGCGGGGGGGAGGGGGGAGGGCAGCGCGCCCGGAGTCCACAGCGAGAGCACCACTCTGCTCGGGCTCTGAGTCCGCAGCTCTCTCCCCCTACACCGCATCGGGTCTGCAGCGGTCACCCCTTCTCGGGGCCTCCAGCACTGGGGGCCCGTGGCGGCCCTGAAAACAGGAACAGTGGTGCCCTCCTTCCCCTGTGACAGTGACACTGGCTCACCCGGTCTAACCCAGTCCTTAGGACCAGGGGAACCCTCACCAGCTGGGAGTTCCAGGCACAGCAGCTGAGAAAAAAGAAGCCCCAAACCCCCCTGGAGCCAGCCCACGCCCGAGAGGCCTGAATACAGCTAAGCCACCTCGGGGACACGGTGAGTCAGGGCTCATCTGGTTGCCCACACCGGGCGCTGAGCCAGGGCCCCATAGGTGCGGGCACTCAGGAGCAAAGATGCCCTCTGGCCACAGGATGAGCTGTCAGCTGCAGAGGTGCCCTGGGAAGACACGAGGCGGGCCTCTGGATACAGCCATGGCCCACAGCCACCCACACAGAATGGTGGTGGCAGCGTCACCCCGAAGCATGGTCTGTGAAACCAAGTTGGGGATGCTAAAAACCACTCAGAGCCTCACCCAAAGCCCCACCCTGAAGCTGTTTACATTCAGGAATTAGTCAACCAGCCGATAAATACACGCATACTGATAGCGTCTTGTAAGTGGAACACTGTACCAGACACGGCAGAGAAGACCAGCAAGGGACGGACAGCAGAGCCCCGCGCTCCACGCCACATTAGATCGTTAGCCAACTTCCCTCGCGGCTCCTCGCCACGTTCACTGAATGCGCTCCGTGTGCCAGATGGGGAGATTTAAAAGACTCAGTTCCTGTCCCGGATATAAATTACGAGCAAGGTGCTCTGGGTGTGACCCATTTAGCCTCAGAACGTTCCAGAAGGTTTATGAGCCTTCTCGGGGATTGGGGGATGAAATATAAAAGGAAAGAAAGGGGCAAAGCGAACCTCTAATTTGCCAGCTTTCTTTTTTTTTTAATATTTATTTTTGAGAGAGAGAGAGACAGAGACAGAGCGTGAGTGGGGGAGGCGCAGAGAGAGAGGAAGAGACAGAATCTGAAGCAGGCTCCAGGCTCCGAGCTGTCAGCACAGAGCCCGACGCGGGGCTCGAACTCACGAACCGTGAGATCATGACCTGAGCCGAAGTCGGATGCCCGGCCGACTGAGCCACCCAGGCGCCCCTTTACCAGCTTTCTTGAAAGTGTTAAGAGTTTGCCTCTGAGGACGGGATTGTGTCTCTTGGAAACTCCTGGGCACTTAGCAGTTGTGGTGTCAGGCAGATCACAGCACGGGGTGGGGGGGTAGACAACCACAGAGACCCCAGTCCTCCACCCCCTGAACTCATACAGGCAGTATTTACGACACGGGTGCCGCCTAGGAGGCGAGCAGAGCCACTGACAGTGAGTGGCCTGTGGGCACAGGTGTGAGCTGGGGAATCACCATCCCTCCGGAGGAGCAGAAATGCCAAACAGAGGAGCCACCACAGGAAGTCACGCGGAACAGCGAAGCTGCAACTTAAAGGTGCTTCGCCCAGCGGCCAGCCCCAGGAAGCCAGCCCTGCAGACAGGGAGCCAGGCAGGGCAGGGATGGGAAAGGCTTCCAGCCTGAGGGCTTCTCTGACCTCTGAAGCCACCAACCACCTTAGCACCCCGTTCTTCCTCCTCGAGCAGGGCCCCTTTTCTCTGCCCAGCATCCTGATCCTGAGCCAGCAGCCAGCGAAGGGGGGGTGGGGGGGGAACACGAGCCAGCTCACCCTCGCCCACAGCTCAGCCCCACCCTCCCTCCTTCCCCAGTGAGTCACTGGGGCCGAAACAGCTCCAGACATGCAAAGGGTCACGCCTAAAACCAGATAGACAAAGTGCTTCGTTGGCCAGACCCCTTGGTGACAGAGGGGCCGGGGCTCCAGTGGAGACAGGCCAGGTGTCCCCAGAAGCACAGCTCAGAGGCTCAGGAGGGACCCTCTCTGCACCTCAGGCCTGGCGGCTAGTGAGGGGAGAGAGCCATCTCGAAGGTGAAGCCTCCACAGCCCGTGAGAACAGGAGCCGCTTGGACCCAGGGCTGTAGGCTGGCCCTGGCAGGGCACCCACTGACTACCCAGGCTCAGGGCTCTCCTTCTGGCACAGCCAGGACCAGCACCCTCCCCTCCCACCTGCCCTGGCCCATTCAGGTGGCTGGACATAGGGATGCTAGTGTGGGATTCGAGACCACGGTGGCAAGGGTCTGTTTTTTGCATTTGAGTCCCTGCTCCCAGTCTCTCCCACACCCCTGGAGCTTGTACCAAGCCCAGATAGATGGTCCCTTCTTTTCCCACACGAGTCAGGCAACGCCAGGCTTCCCCTGGGGCGCTGAGGGCCCTGCCCTGCGGTTACCCAAAGGAGGGTCTTTGGAACTTTGGGAAATTCTGCACATTCAGCAGAGATTCCTAAGTCTTTGGAGCTGGAAGACATCTGAAAGCCATGCTATCAATATGGTAGCTGCCTTAATTTAAATTATATTTAAATTAATTTAAATTAAGGGGCGCCTGGGTGGCCCAGTCAGTTAAGTGTCCAACTCTCACGGTTTGTGAGATCGAGCATCGGACTCTGTGCTCACAGCTTGGGATTCTCTCTCTCTCTCTCTCTGCTCCTCCCCCACACTCTCTCTCCCTCTCTCTCTCCCTCAAAAATAAAAAAATAAACGTTGAAAAAATTAATTTGGGTGCCTGGGTGGCTCCGTCGGTTAAGAGTGCGACTTCGGCTCAGGTCATGATCCCGAGGTTTGTGGGTTCGAGCCCCGCATTGGGCTCTGTGCTGACAGCTCGGAGCCTGGAGCCTGCTTTCAGATTCTAGGTCTCCCTCTCTCTCTGTCCCTCCCCTGCTCGTGCTCTGTCTCTCTCTCTCTCTCTCAAAATAAATTAACATTAAAAACGTATTTTAACACTATATGCTAATTAATCTGGATGTAAATGTTAAAAGTAACATAAAAATATTTTAATAAAATAAAATAATTAAACTAAATTAAAATTTTAGCTCATTGCTTGCAATAGTCACATTTCAAGAGCTCAACAACCACACAAGGGTCACCACGTTAGACAGGGCAGATGTGGAACACTTCCGGCACCGCCGGAAGTCCTGTGGGACAGCACCGGCTGGTATTTACAGAAGGGGAAGGCGAGGTCCAGAGAAGTGAGAACGGGAGAGTGTTGGGGCCCCAGGACCCCCCATCTGCCAGCTCCCTACCCCGAGGCCCACCTGACACTGGCTTACAGTATCCTTCGTGATGGGAGGGACTGGAGTGGAGACCCGCTAAGGCAGTGGACTGCTTGGAAGTCAGAGAGAGGTAAGTCTGCTCCATCCGTAAGGCTGAGAGATCAAGGCTGCAGGGACACACACACCATGACGCGGGCCAGAAGCAGCGAGAGAAGAACGAGGCTGTCCTGTCAATTCAAAACTGCAAAGAGGATGTGCAGCACCTCTGTGGATTGGGGACAAGACCCTGGCGGATCCAGGTAGCGGACTCCATGCCCAGGGCAGAGGGTCTCTGCAGGGGTGACATCCAGAGGAGCGTCCTTCCCCCACTGCCCTTAGGGAACAGAGCCTCTTCCTCCCAAAAGCCAGCATGAAGTCAGCGTGGGCGGGGGGGAGGGGGAGTCCAGCCTAATCGCTGCTACGGCCAAAAACAGCCTTGCCACCGGCGTCAATGTCAAGATGACAGGAACCATAAGACACACACTCCCCAAGATAGGTCCATGGGCCCCGATGCCTCCATGCACCAAACCTGAAGACAAGTTGCACACCGGAAGGAGCGCAAGTTTGAGTATCTGTCCCCCAAAGGATGGACACCGGCGATGGCACTCCCGCCCACTGTGGGGAGGACGCTAAGAGCAGCGGACCTTCTAGCCAGCCCAGCGGCATGCGCATTAGCGATCAGATGCACCATACCCACAAGGCAGGGAGAGCTATTCCCCAAGCTACGAAGAACAGAACGAAATGACTCACACCCAAGGTAGAGACCTCTACCAGAGGGAAAGTCCCAAACGCTGAAAATAGGATGAGGGGGTAGGATATGCGACAAAAAAAGAGACACACCCGGTGGGGGGGAGGGGGGGAATCTACGCTCCTAAACACTAAGCAGCCAAGAGGAAGAAAAAGCTCCGCGTAGAGCGAAAACCTCCAACAGAGCAGGGGAAAGAGAATTCTGCAGAGCTCCTGGGGTGTGCCAGGTTCCGTGCTGTGGTTCCACGCCTGGGGTCTCATTCGATCCCAGTCACGGCCCTGTGTGATTAATAATTAATTGTCCTGGTTTTAGAGACGCAGCAACAGGTCCCCAGAGGTAAGATGACTGCCCCAAGGATAAGCTAGAGTTGAGATGCAAGCCTGGGTTTCTAGAACTCTGTGACTCCAAAGCAAACGGTCTTTAGCGAGGCGGAGGGATGGAGGGCACAAAAAAATACACACACAGGATGAGAAACCACAGAGAAAGATGCACGACAGAGATACACAGAAAACAGAGACCTGGGCTGGAGGAGGAGGGCCAGAGAGACGCCCCCAGGAAGATGGAGAGGCCTCTCTGCACATCTAGAGGGACATGAGGTGCGAGGGGCATTACCCCCAAGAGAGGGAGGGACTGAGATTACTGGAGGGGACCCAGAGACCCAGGGAGCAGCGGGAGATTCGCCCAGACAGCAGTGACACCTTTCAGGTGGCTTTCAAGGGCCAGAAGCATAGGAGGGAGGGCGAGAGGCCACCAGCCTCCTTTGCCCACACACCGGCCACCTCCTGGCCAACAGCTTGGGGACAGCAAACTCAGATGGGCAGAGACCCAGGCATCCTACAGCCCAGGATCTGAGGGGCCTTTGGGTTCCGGGGCTCATTGAGGCCATGTCCCCACAAGTCAGCAATCCTGAGCTACACAGATCCAGCCCACCTGTAGACTCTCCCGGGCCCCAGCAAGCGAAGGCCAAGAGAATCGTCCCCTCTGGGGCTTGGGCAGCCTAAGACCCACTCTAGAGAAAGGCACCGGTAAGGCAAGGCAAATATTTCCACTCACTGGGAACAGACACCACAGGCAGACCCTCATCCCAGAGGCACAAGGACAAACAGGGGTGGCATCTCTCCCAGGGCCCAAGCCTCCAAATGAGCCTCCGTGTATGCAGTTGCCACGTATGGAGAGACATTCCGAGAAAAACGAGGGCACGCACACAGCGCGTGTGCACACAGACGCTCATCAGCCCTGTTCTCCACCCTTCACAGCCCTGAGCGGGGCCACAACCCCTGCCTTCACCCTCTCCCAGCAGACACCTGGCCTGGGAAGCCCCAGGCCCTGCCCATCACGGAGGGCACCTACACCTGTTACCCCGGTGCCCGGGAGTCTGTGTCTCCCTCTGCGTGTGTGCCCCTGCCCATCTCCTTGCTCCCTTGCTCTCTGGGCCACTAGCCCAGCCCACGACTCCCACCAAGGAGGAAGTTCCTCCAACCTCATCACTCGAGCCCTCTCCTCCCTGTCAGCCCCTCACCACCATGGGGAGTTTTCTGCACCTCCACGTCCAGGGCATCCCCACTCCTACCCCACCAGCCAGCTGCCCACTGGCTTCCCCCATGACACCTTTCTCCACTTCTCTCCCGGCCATCGGCCATCGGTGCGCTGCTTCCTCCCACCCACCCCCCCAACTCCCCAGCGAGCTCCAAGTTCTCACGTTCAGCGGGGAGGGAGATTCCCTCTTCCTCCCCTGACCCAGAGGGACTCTCCTCCTTGTGACGGGCCTGGGGCCAGGAGCACATTATCCAGCCCAAGTGCCCGCACCTGGCCACACAGCCAGGGAAGAGAGAGCCTTTACCCAGGACTGCCGGGACGAAGACACCAACTCCAAGGGTGGCACTGGCACCCTCCGCGGGGCAGGGGTGGTGAAGAACAGTCCGTCTCCCCCTGGGGGAAGGTTATAGCCGGGAGGGCGCAGAAACTCCCCGACCACAGGCGAGCTCTCCGCCCAGCGGTCAGGCCACGCTAGTGCAGGGGCGCAGGGCCAGGCCGGTCGGTTGGCTCTGCAGCCAAAGAGCCGCCCCCCATCCCAGCCAGGACACAAGCCGGGATCAGCTCCAGGCACTTCCCCTTCCCCTAGAACCTCCGCTCTGGCCCCCAGGGACAGGGCAGGATGCCCCTCCCTGACCAGCCATGTGCAGTGCCTCGTCCGGCATCACTCAGCCTTACTCCCAGAGCTATCCTCACTCTCCCGAGGGCCTCTGGATGCAAACTCCAGGGCCCAGAACCTGTCCAGGATGGAGAAACTGACTCCAGTGCTTATCTGCAGCCCCTCCAGCCCCTATGAAACCTCCACTACCCGGGCAGAGTCCCACTGCTGTCCCCTGCCCTAAAAGTCCCACAGGCAAGCAAACTGACACATCCAGGGCCACCATGCATAGCCAGAGGGCCATCTGCTCACAGGTAATAACACACACCTCCCCACTATGACATTAGTGGTCACTGGGACTCAAGGCCACAGTGAAACCTCCATGCTTGGGACGCAAGACCTCCAGCTACAACAGCCCAGCAGTCCCACAGGCGGGAAGTGAGGCCAGGGTGAGGAAGAGGGGCTCTCTCAAAACTCCTGTGTGCATACTCATTCCTGCTAGGCCCCACTGTGGCCCATCCACGCAGCCCCCACGCCAGGCATGGAAGAAAGCGACCTTGCTCCGGAAGGCCTGGGAGCCCAGCAGGGATGGGCAGAGACCAGGGACATGCCAGCTCCCCAGGGGGCCTGGATGAAGCCCATGGGGGACAAAGAAACACCAAAAGGCCCTAGACATTGGCCCCCACCCGACTGAAACCAGCACATTCTAAACCCTCCCCAGCAGCCACCTGCCTTCCTCTCCTCGCGTGCACAGGGCATGCACAGGCTTACCACCTCCAGGGAGAGAAACCTGGGGGCGCTGGGGCGGGGGGGGGGGGGGGGGGTGGTAGGGAGAGCCAGCAGTGGGAGGGTTCCCATGAAGAGTAGGATTAGCTCTCCTGGTATGCCTGTCTGTCCCCAGGCGGTTCCCAAGTTCTAAGGAAGGTTAGTGACCACACCCCAGAGCCCCACACACCCCTCCGCCCCCACAGCTTTGCCCCAACCTCTCAAACCAGCTGCTCAGGCTCTGGGTAGCATGCTCCACCAGGGCCTGCCAGCCAATTCCGAGCTGAGCCAAGGAATCCAGCCTGGCAATGCCTGGGCACCTCCACCCAGGGCCTCCCTGTTCAGGTGATCCCGGAGACCCCCATACCATTCCCTGCCCTTGTCTGCTGCTGGCCTTCCCCCACCCCCTCCCGTCTCCACGAGTCTCCCATGGTTTACTCTCTCTTGTCCCACCCTGGGCCCTGGACCTGTAGCCTCAGGACCCTGAACCAAGTCCGGCTGGTACGAGTCCTCAGCTCTGTGGGGTTAGCTCTTCAAGGAACTGCCCAGACCAGGACCCTGAGCCATTGCTAAGGGTCTCCATGTCAGCAGCAGTAAGCCCCGCACGACTTACGTGGCTCCCTATGTGTCCTTGTTCAATGACCAGTGTCTCTGCATGTAATCTCCTAACGACAAGACTTTACAGAGGAGCTTAGAACACCCCCTGATCCCCATTTCGAACCCTGCAGACCCTGTGTCCTCTGCTAGCCCAGTTTTCAAGATCCCAAGTCCTCTCCTACCCCGCCCCCCCCCCACCTCCTTCCAACCACAGCTCACAGCTCAGAGCAAGGAAGTGCCCCCTAAGCCTGGGGTGCCCTTCTGCTCCCCACTCTGCACACTCTGCCTACCAAGGGCTGGCCCAACCCATCAATCCCTTTGGGCCAAGTAGAAGGAAGCTTCCCCATTCAGCTTCGGAAAGGAAGTGAGGGCCACACCCAGCTCCAGGGATTTCCCTCCTGGGGGGCAGCGGAGAGAGGAAAATGAAAGCGGACCCTGCTCCCCCGGTTTTGGGGCAGCATAGGTGTGGAGGCCTGAAAACGCCTTCCAAGGCATCTTCAATCTCTTCCTCTTTCCCGCCCCCCCACTCCCGTGCCTTCACCTGTCACTACAGCCCCACACTGTCACTATGCCTCACAACATCAACCCAGCCCCTACCAGTGCCGGGCAGTGCAAGGAAGGGCAGGTGAACCCTGTCATCGGAGGCTGGATTCTAAAGAAGGAACTGTTTCAAAACCAATTATTGGGAGCCCAGCGCTGTGCTGCGGACACAGAGGTAAATATCTAGTCCTTCTTCCTCCAAAACGCCAGGTCATTCTCCAAGGACCCCACTGCCATGGGATGATCCCACCCTGCCTTTCCACAAATCCACTACACAGAGCAGGGCTCTCAGCGGCCACCGCGCAAACTCCCTCGGGGCACCTCACCACCACCCCTCTGCAGCCACACCCAGTGAAAGGCGAGAGCACACACACCACGCACACAATTCTCCGTGGCCACGTTGTGGGTGCAGGCGCCCAACTAGAGCCCTGAGTTGCCCCCTCTGCCCACTCGGCTCCCCTCCCACGCAAGGGGGGCACAGCCAGGCCTGCTCAGACCCCACGTGTCCCTCGCGGCCAGCTCCGCCCAGGGCTGCGCCCCCACATCCCCGGCCCTGGCACTGCAGGGGGCGCCCAGCCCAGCCAGGGGAGGGCCAGGCCCTCACACACTGCACACCCTCTCCCTGCATGGGAAAGCCTTACATAACACCGCTCTCCGAACACACCCTAAGCACTCAGCCTTTCCAACTCCGTGGCAGGACCTCGTCCCCCAACCCTCTCTCCAAGAGCGCACCGCTGGAGTGGAGGGTCCAGAGAGCGCAGCGAAGCCCTCCTCCTACGCGGGGCCCCGCTCCTGCCCCCATCTCCCACACACAGCCCCTTCCCCTCCTCCCCTTTGCCCCTCACCACTCCTCCCCGAGTTCTGGTTTGAATTAGTCAGCGGCTCCAACCACCACATTCCTCAGGCTGCTGGCGCCGAGCCAGGCGCTGGGGCGGGGGCCATCCCGCCCCGACGAGTTTGGGAGTGGGGTGGGGGAGAGCGCACCGCCCCCGAAGGGGAAGGGGCGGTCCCGAGGGCCGGGCCGCCACACCGCCCCCCCCCCCCCCGCCCACCCCAGTGCTGGAATCTCCCTAATTACGCCCCCCACCCCCACTCCCACCCTTCCCGCCGGGGGGCGCGCTGCAAATGTCCAGGCAGCGCCGCCCCGGAGGAAGCAGGGAGTCTTCTGGAGCCGGGAACGCGGAGCGGCCAGACTAGGGCGGGGCAGCTGGAGGGGGGCTGAGAAAGGGAGAGGCCGGTGGTACAGAACTGGGTGGGGCCGGGAGGACTCCGGACGCGAAGTTAGAGGCGGAGGTGTGGGGAGCGGGGAGGGACAGCGGAGGGGGCGCGGGAGCGCGGGGGCTCCGGGAGGGGCCAAGGGGCCGCGGCGGCGACCTCGGAAACTTCTCCAGTAAACACGGAATAGGAGCTACAGCAGTGCGCTGAGCCACCGCCCCAAAGAGAAGGAGGGGATGGGACAGGGGCCCCCGGACCAGGAACAGGGCTCCCTGCCGGGCAGTAGAACTAACAATCAGCCCTCGAGAGAAATAAGGACTGGAGCAAAGCGCGCTTCGGGGCGATTTTCCAACTTTGCCCAACTTGCGCCCCACCTCCGGAGGCGCAGTTCGGCTCCCAGGGCGCGACGCGACGCGACGCGTCGCCTGCCCGCGCGACCCGGGGCTGTCTAGCTTGCTCCACGCCGTTTGAATCCTCGCAGCGCGCCTGGCCCAAGAGGAAGCGCCCCAAACCCTGCAGCCCACCTCCCCTCGCGCGTTCGCGGAGTCCTGTTCCCGCGGCGCCGCGGTGCGCCCCGTGCCCCTACCTGCGCGCTCAGCCCCAAGGCACAGCCATAGCCCGCGCGGGGCCCCAGGTCGCGGTGCTGCGGCTGCTGCAGGCGGCGAGCCCCGGTCGGGGCGGGTCCGGCAGGGCGGGCGGTGCAGTCCCCGCGGCGGAGCTGCTCCGAGTGGCCGGGCCCCCGCGCGCGGAGGCGGCTCTTGTAACTCCGGCTCCGGCGGGCGGGTCTGCCCCGAGCAGTGGGGAGAGGGCGGGGCCGGGCGGGGCCGGACTGGGGCTGGGACTGGCGAGCGGGGGCCGACCCTACAAGGACCCGGGAGCGGGCTGCCGGGGTGGGGGTGGGGGGGGCCACTGGGGGTCGCAGGGACGTGGGGGCGCCGCACGTCCGAGGGGCTGCCTTACCCTGCCCCCATCTAGTGCCCCCGGCCCTGGCGCGTGCCTGGATCTACCCCCAACGTATGCAGTGTGTGGTCTCCTCGGCCAGAAACTCCTCGAAGCTCCCCAAGGCTCATCCTCCCAGCTAGAACCGCGAATCAGCTCATTTTGCGGGAGCGGCTGGGGGGCTTGAGTGATTCGGCCGCGACCTCCAGCCTGGCGCGGACCTTTTGAGTTTTCTCTCAACCCAGGAACCTACACTTCAAATTCCAGGCCCCTGTCTCCTCCTCACTCAGTTCCTGAGCTCCAGGCAGCCGCGCCCATTTCTCGCCTCGCCCCCTTCGGAGGGCCCCCAGCCCCTCCCCCCACAAAGCCGGTCTGAAGACGCTGGCCCCACCCCTGGAGTTAGGGTGCCCACGTGGAGTCACCAGGGCCTCACGCACCACGGTGCTGCTCCGGCCGCTGCAGCGACATGGGAGTCAGGCCGGCAGCCTCCCCCCCCCCCCCCCCCCCCCCCCCCCGTCTGCAGACTCCTTGCAGGCCGGAGCGCCCGCCTTTCCTCTACCTACCATTTCTTATCCGAGTCCCTCCCCCACCTCCCCACTTGGAAGGACGCTGTTTCCAGATTTACTGCGATTTCCCACAGCCACTTCTAACTCCATGAGATTTTATTAACCGCTTAATGATGGGGTGCAGGGGGGCCTTCTGGCGCTACGCAGTCCCCTTCCACCTCCCATTCTCTTCTCCCCCGACGACTCCTCTTATCCTTCCTCCTAGGCGGCCACCCACTACCCGCATCGAGGAAGCTTTCCTTCCTTCCCGAATGCTGAGGAAGGGAGACCCCAGGCTGGGGGGTCCAGGAGAAGACCTGGCTCCAGGCAGGAGCTCCCTCCTCGCTGCAAGATCATGAGTGGGCTAGGGCTGAGACCTGCGGTCCTGTCCTCTGAAATGGCAAACATGTTTACAGGCTAAAAATACCCAGCAGCCAACTCTGCTGCCAGCCCTGGGGGCTGTGTCCCAGGTCCAGTTACCAGCACAGGGTACAGGCGGTGGGGGAGGGAAGACATAGCAAAGGAGCCATAGCCGTGCAGACTCATACAATGGACACGGAAAGGTGGAGACACATGTGTAGACATTCAGACAGGCATCGACATGCAAAGACAGACAAAGCAGAGACTTGGGCACTAGCATTCTATGTCTGTGTCTATGTCTACTGTCTCTAACTTGCTCCTGTGTGCAAGAACGTTCTCTCTCTCTCTCTCTCTCTCTCTCACTCACACACACACACATACACACACGTAGATAGGGACTCAAACCCATGGCAGAGGCAGTCCCACCACACACATCACAAACACAGCCATAGACCCAGGATTTCTAAAGAAGCACCCTCTCAATTTTGTTCTGTACACCTTCCCTAGAACCTGCCTTATTTAAATGTTTGTTTATTCTTGAGATAGTGTGAGCGGGGGAGGGGCAGAGAGAGGGTGCAGAGGATCAGAATTCAGCTCTGCGCTGACAGCCCGGAGCCCTATGAATGGGACTGTCGAACTCACAAACCCTGAGATCATGACCTGAGCCAAAGAGGGAGGCTCAACCGACTGAGCCACCCAGGCACCCCCCCCCCAACCTGCCTTATTAAAAAAGAAAAGGGGGGGTGCCTGGGTGGCTCAGTTGGTAAGCGTCGGACTTCAGCTCAGATCATGATGTCACGGTTTGTGAGTTTGAGCCCCGAATCCTGCATCGGGCTCTGTGCTGACAGCTCAGAGCCTGGAACCTGCTTTGGATTCTGTGTCTCCCTCTCTCTCTGCCCCATCCCTATTCATTCTCTGTCTCTCTGTGTCTTAAAAAATAAATAAAACATTAAAAAAATTTTTTTTAAGTTTATATATATATATATATGTACACACACACATACATATGTATATATGTATACAAACTTTTCAACTTTGGGATGCTTTTAAAACACAAAAACCAAGAGCTACTATATTTCCTTTACCAATGGCTTTTAATTCATATCTCATTTTCAGAAACATTTATTCGGCTTTTCAAAAATGGACCAAGAATACAGATAAAGTGGCCCGTAAAGCTCCAAGTCAGATAATCCTTGTTGACATTTTTTAAATAAAATCAATGCCTCCATCTGGTGAAGAATGTAAACAATACAGAAAGGTAGGACAATAAAAAGTAAACATCTCCTTCCTCCCCTACTCAGGCCCTCTCCCCAAAAGTAACCTAACAGTGTACCAAAGGATATCTAACTTTATGAAATGAATCATCTGGTTCCTTGAAAGTGCAAGTTTTCCCAGGACATATTTTTTTTTTTTTAATCTGTAATGTTTATTTTTGAGAGAGAGAGACAGAGCGCGAGTGGGGGAGGGGCAGAGAGAGAGGGAGACACAGAATCAGAAACAGGCTCCAGGCTCTGAGCTGTCAGCACAGAGCCCATCGCCGGGCTCGACCTCACAGACTGTGAGATCATGACCGAGTCGAAGTCGGACGCCCAACCGGCCAACCGGCCAACCGACTGAGCCATCCAAGCGCCCCTACCCAGGACATATTTAAATGGGAGTGGATTTACCTAGGTTTTCAGAAGGATAGCTCGGATGATTTGCCACAAAGACACAGGCGATCTGCAGAAGGGCTCTGGGAGTTTGGAGGGAGGGGCTGGAGCAGGAAAGGAACAGTGGGGGAAGGGTGCGGGTGTTGTGCCCTCACTGCAGCCTGGGCTCCGTCAGCCCCCCAGGAGTGAAAGAGCAGAGGCTAGTGTCCTGGGCTCCAGGCCAACTTATCTGCTGCATTGTTTGTTCTGGCCACCCTCTTGGTCAACAGAGAAGAAGCCAAGGAGGGGCTGGGTTTGGAGCAGCTATAGAGCAGGGGTTACTGTCCAGGTACTTCATTCAGAGGTAAGAGTGTCAAGATCCCTGGTGGGGGATGGTCCTGGGGACTGGCCGTTGCCCCGCTCCAAGCAGGAGTGTAGAGAATGGGGTAACCCAGACCCTTGCCCCGTACAAAGCCACGATCGTGCCTGGTGGAGCTGGGATTTCCTAGGCCAGCTTCCACAGCGCAGGGGAAGGGAAATATATTCAACAATTTTCAGTGATGTGATTGGAGACACACACACTCTTCTGGAAATTTCTGCCAACCCTTCTCCTTCTGCTCACGGCTGTGGCTCTCCACCCCCCCCCTCTCCCCGCCAAAGCTACTCTAATGGTGATTGTGTCTAATGCCACAGCAGGCACTATCATGTGTTAGCTCATTTAATCCTCACATGCTCTGGGAGGAATGGTCTGAGAGGGTTAGTGATTTACCTAAAGGCACAAAACCCTCAGAAGCAGGAGTCAAAACTCCCGCTGGCATCTAAGCTCCATGAGGGCAGGGAATTTTTTGTTCTTTGCTGTCTGTCCTGCGCCTAGAGCAGAGGCTGGCATATAACAGTCAATGAAGAACACTGTGTGGAATGAATGAGTGAAGGAAGGAAGGAATGAATGAACCAACTGCAGGTACAACTGGCCCCACAGCCCTTGTTCTTTTCACAACAGCATCCTGAACCCCACACTTCCCTTCAAGGTCAACCTCCAGGGAGCACTCACTCCACTTACAGACCTCACGTGCAGCTACACAAACAGTTACTGTGCGTCCAACACAAGGCCAGGGGCCCACGGTGGGGGGGGGGGGGGGGTGCAGGGAATGGAGAACTTGACAGGATGCAATCCCTGCCCTCAAGGTGCTCTGTCCCGAAGGAAGTGTATTCTGAGTCCCCTGCAGATCCTATGCTTTGGGAAAATCGGACATTATCTTTTCGGCCAGGTCTTTTACACGGATACCTCACCCCCCCCCTCCCCCCCCCCCCCCCCCCCCCCCCACCCCCCACCCCCCGGCACACAGATACACACACTATTTCTTTAGTTATAAGGATTCCTGCGGTGTCAACTTTGCAAAGAAAACCTGTATCTTCGGGGAGGCTTCAGATTCGTCTGTCAAATTAAGGGCTACTCAGGGACCTGGGAGGACTTGAGCCCTCCTGCTGGCACTCCCATCATCTTTCAGAGGCATCCCACACCACAGTCCTGCAGATTCACTGGCAGAGCTAGGTGAGTTCTAGGACTGGTCATCACTGGGATACCCCAGCTTCCCCAGAAGTTTTGCTCCCTCCCCGCAGGGGGTTCCCTGATGTGTACACACAGTGTGTGTGATGAACCTTGGGCTCCTCGGTTGCCAGGCGACGTGCCTCTGTTTGGTTCCTATTATGCCCATTTCCATAGCAACCACAAAGGGAGCTCTGTGGGCAGGCCCCTGGCCAGGGGATTCCCCTTCCCCTCCCTCCTCACCACAGTCCCCTTCTCTAAAATCAGTGTATTACAGGGAAGACAAGACGCCGACTGCTCAAAAAGTAATCATGGCTTTTAAACTGTGATCCCAGAAAGGAAGTGAAGTGTGCAATCTGTTTGCAGTCTCTTTGAAAGCAGACTCCCTGCCCCTCCCATGAGGGCCCTCTGGCGTGTCAGCCTTAGAAGCAGAGAAATGACTGTTACCCCTCCTTTGAGCCATCTGGGATCTCCCAGACCCCACCTCCACCCCATACACACACACCCGGAGCTTAGCATCTCTGCCAAACATCAGGCCCTTCCCTGTTCCCTTTTCACTGCTTCCCAATCTGTCTTCCCCAGAGAACAACAGACCTAGTGGGTGATTCTGGGATCCACACATTAGGTGCTTAGCAATCGTCAAACCCCAAACTCCTCACCCGCACTCAAAATCTGAAGTCAAGTATTCCGGCTCCGTTCAAATCCCAGCCTGTATTTAAACCCCGGACTTCAAATAAGGAGTTCCTGAATCACTCAGAGCAGACAGCAGGGATACCGGAAACCCGCCCATTACACTCGGTCCTAATTGAAATCTTCAGGCCAAAGCAGAACCCAAGTTAAAGCTGATTAGAGAACAAGAGACGGCAGGCAGGGCTCTGAGTGCAGACTCTGGGAGGAAAGAAGGCACAGAAAGACCGTCCAGGCAAGAGAAAGGGGACGAAGCGAGCAGGGAGAGAGGGACAGGTGGACATACCTGTCACCGCCTGATTCCAAGCACAGTCAGAGACAGCCTAGAGGGCCGGGGGACGTGTGGGTGTGCAGATGCGGGGAGAGCAAGAAGATATAGGAAATGTGGAGCCGAGATTAACGAAAACAGTGGCAAAGTATGATTGAATAGGCTGCAGAGGAGGGAGGTGGGGGGGGGGGAGGAAAGGGGAGCTCAGAACTGAGCTGGGGACCCAGCAGTCTGACTGTAAGTAAACAGGAGCCCAGGGAGGGAGCTGGAATGAGCAGCCGACGCCCCAGCCAGCTCCCCTCCCCAGCAGGGAGCGGGGAGCAGGGAGGGAGGGGAACACCAGCCTCCTCTCCCCTTTTTTGGAATCTGCCTTTCCGCCACCCTTTCCAACTTCCTCTGCCTTTCCCCCAGTTTGGGGGGTTGTGGGGGGGGGCGGGGGAAGAGACCAGCCCGGGTTTCCCTCCCTCTTCTACTTAACACTTCCCAAGTCCAGTTGAGGGAGATCAGGCTGAGCCGTGAAGGAAAGGCCTAGGCTGCCCAGAGCCTGAGTCACCACATAGTTGAGGTTCCTGTCACTCGAAGTCCCGCCTCTGCTACACCCTGTGCCCTCTGCCCGCCCCAGGACTTGGAGCACCGGGGTTGACCTGCCCTGGGACTTGCTCCACTTCTATGCTTCTCGCTCAGCCAGGGCTGCTGGCGGCTTCGGATACCACCTTCTCTCTGCCTCCCAAACCGAGCGTGCATCTTTCTCTCCCTGCAGCTTTGGGGGGAAGCGCCCTCCTGCTCTTAGGAGCAAAAGTGACTCAGTGAGTGGCTTCGAGAACTGTGGAAAGGCTAGCATGCCCCCTTGATAAGTCACTTCCCCTCCCTGGGCTCATTTCCTCCTGGGTGAAATAAAGGGACGACTTGATGTGGTCTCCCCGGCAATCCCAATCCCGAATAAGGTACATTCTGGACGTCTGAGTCAAAGAGATAGAGTGTAAGCATTGAGGACGATGGGAGAAAGGGGTGTGTTTGCTAACCCCCGTCCGTCCTAACCGGAGTGGGTGGCATGAGGCACAGGCACCACCACCACCGTAGGGCAGCCAACACCCTAGGTGACTGGGTGATTCAGGCCCCACATAGAGGCGGACTGGCAGGAAAGCACCCCGTGGCTTCCCTGTGACTCAGGGGAAATGCAGAGCTCCCTGAAGAATGACTGCCCGGGGTCCCGCTATAACCAACTCATCTCCCTTACACCTAGAAAGTTTCCGGTTGCACTGCAGGTCCCACTGCCTTTGATGGGCGCCCTAAGCTCATCATAATGCCTCCCTGGCCTACTCTACCCCTCCTACCTGGCCTTGGCAACCCCTCTTCCCTCGGCCTTCAACCCCATAGCCCTCCCGGCCCTGCCAGGTCCCCTCATTTACCCTTTGGCTCTGCCCATCCTCACTATCCGCCCCCATCCCAGTGGAGCCAGCCAGATGATTGCAAAAGGGCTGAGCCAGCGGGAGAGGCCCTCACATGACAGCTGTTCCTGCTGCGGAGGGGAGGGGGCAGCTGGAAGTAGAGGGAAGCACATTCCATGGGAGATCCGATCAGAAATAGCCCCAAACCCTGACCATCCAGCCCCTGTTCTGCACATGGCCAGCCCATTGTGTAAACAAGGTAAGGTCAGTAGGCTTTCTTTGTAATCCTGAGGATATCAGGGAAACAGGGGGCAGGGGGAGGTTCCCAAAGGGGAGGGGGCCACAAGAATGAAAAGAGCCGAGGAACATCTAGAGATCCAGGGTCACCAAGGGCACTTTGGCCATTTCAGCAGGTCCCACCTGCCCATGGCGTTCTCTCTCTTATGAGACGTTCAGTGCTAGGGTCCGGCAGCGGCCATTACCACCATTCCACCCATCCCTTGGGCGCTGAAGCACTGGGACACCCCAGTAATTCCACTGGAGTAAAACAACAGCCTCCTCCGGGAGCCATGCCAGCCTGATTAGAGCAAACAGACAGGAGCAGGTGGGAGTTTCTCTAACCTTTCAGGAGTGCCTATATTTCAGCTCCCCGGCATTAGGGGAGGCAGAGAGGAGAGGGTGAGGACCCCAGAATTGCGCTCAAACACACAGAGGACCAGGCCAAGCTGGGGAAATTACCCTGCACTGTAGGTACAGCTTGGTGGGGAGAGGCAGGGAAGCCAGAGTCACCCAGGAAGACCCATTTGATTGTGTGGAGGGAAAGTTCTGGGTTCTGGGGACAAAGAGTGCTGGTTGCCATGAAAACCGACAGTATTAATTTCAGAAATGACTGGGTGGAGCCTCCGAAACACTTTATTCCTCTCCCTTCAACACTCTAGACCCTTCCCCCCACCTTTCAAAAGGGGAAGTGGCACATTGGGGCATGTGGGCAGCTGGTGGGATGGGCCTGACCCAGTGTGCCGAGCAGCTGTCCAGCTCCAGCTCAAACAGGACATGAAAAAAAAGAAGACAATCTAGGTCTTTCTTGGAAGAACTTTAAAGGCTTTCGACTTTTTAATAAGTGACTTGAGCAGAAGCGCCAACAAAGCTAAAATGAATAGCTGCTTATGACCAGTATCTACCAGTTACCAATGGGAACTACCTGAATACATACAGGCGTTCCCATTCACACTCGGGGCTCCGGCAAGATTTCATCTGCAGCAAGGGCGGGGATAGTATCATGCTGAGCGAAATAAGCCAGTCAGAGACAGACACATAGCATACGATTTCACTCCTATGTGGCCTTTAAGAAACAAAACAAACGAGCAAACAGAGAAGAGCGATAAACCAAGAAACAGACTTCGTTACGGAGAACCAACGGATGGTCACCAGAGGAGTGGAGGGTGGGGGGTTGGGTTGACGCGGGGTTTGGGGACTAAGGAGCGCCCTGGTCTGATGAGCACCCCGCGATGATGTATGGAAGTGGTGAATCACTATACTGTGCACCTGAAACGAATGGGACACTGTAGGTCAACGAGACTGGAATTCAAGTGAAAGAAAAGATTTCGTCTGCGGTCAACTGCACCCTTGAGCCCCGACGACCCCTCTCTAGTTTCTCCACCTCCCTTTAGGGATGCTCTAAGGTTTTGCCCAGTAGGTGGATAAAACAGCCTCCTCGGTCCATCTTACCCTAGTTCTCCAGGAACACGCCCCGTTCTCAGCCCCGACCCACTGGCAACACCCCCTTCCCTTTCCTGCCCGGGACCTCGGCCCCCGCCGGCAGGCGCCGCACGGTGGGCGCCGGGATGCCAGTTCTAGGTGGTGCGCGGGTGGCGCGGGCCTGCTGCCCCGCGTGTCAGGAAGAGGGCCCGGCAGAGACGTCCCCCCCCCTGGCGCGCAGGCGCTCACGGGGCCGCCTCGGGCGAGCCGGGCGGGGCCGGGAAGAGCGGAGGAGCCGGGCCGAGCTCCAGCCAGCGCGGGGCCCTGGCCTGGATCGGGGAGGGAGGGCGAGAGTCCCGAGCCCGGGGAGCCCGGGGCGGTGCGGTGACTCAGGCCTCCCCGGGGCAGGGCGGGACCCGACCAACTCCAGATGGACCTCCCCTCTTTCCCGCCCCACATCTGCCGCTAGAAACTCCTGCTGTTAACCTCTTTCTTGCCCACCCCGGCGGGAAGGGGCCCTTCAGTTTCATCCCGCTTTGGAGGCCAACAGCGAGAGCCACCCGAGGCCTCGACACCCTCCCTTCGAGCTGCCCACCCCACCTCCGCTTGTGGGTACTGGCCCTCCCCCAAGCGCAGGCCCGGCCTCATCCAACAACCTGGCCGCCCTTCTCTGCACCAAACCGCCAGAGTTTGGGGCACAGGAGGCAGGACGTGAGGATGAGTCACGCTTCCTGCAGTCGGAGAGAGGCTGGGTCCACCAGACCCACCCAGTCCACATGGGGTGCCAGGCCTGCGGCAGCCCGCGCTCTAACCCACCCTGCAGAACCCCCCCCCCCTTTTCCACAGCGAGGCCCCGCTCCTGGGCCTCTTCTAAGTATTCAGCTCCTGGGAAGACAGGATACCGAGGCCCCACTCCGGGGCCTCTTCTGAGCAAATCTTCAGCTCCCGGGAAGACTGGGGGTACCGGGAAGCAGGGGAAGATGACACAAGTGAAGGCCCAGGAAGGTGTGGCGCGGAGGGAGTCTGACAGGTTCGGCAAGGCCCCAGCACCCAGCGCAGGGCCCAGCCCCACCAGCAACTAGCACTTGTAGATCCTAACCAAGAGCAGCCCGGGAATGCTCGGAAGCAAGACAGGTGGCAAGTTTGGATCTGACTCAAGAGGATCTGCCAGGGAGCAAACTGGAGCAAGAACCGACCCATCCTCACCCAGCTGGATTCCAGACCACAGCCCTGCTTGGCCCATTCTTCCCAGAACCCCCACTGGAGTCCAGGTCCCCAGCTAGATTACAGCCTTACCCTCTCCCAAGCTACCAGACCCTGTCTGTACCTGGAAAGATCACCTTCTTCCTCTCCCGACCTAAGCCCTTCTTTCTCCCACTAAGAAGGTGGCAGAAAAAAAACAACAAAAAAACATAAAACCATAAACTAGAGACCAAAGGTTGAGTGGCGACTGTTTCTTCGTATGCCTCAAAACACGAATCCAACTAGAGCTTTCCAGCTTCCCCTGAGCTGTTAACACACAGGGAGACCCTCAAAGCTCTTCAAAAAGAGAGTAGGAACAAGAACCTCTGAAAAGGGTGGAATAAAAATTAAGCTCAAAGGAGAGAAAACAGTAACCACAGGTCTGAGCAGGGTTTTCAGATGGCAATCATGACTACTCTACATTCCAGGAAGCAGCAGGGCACATTAAGAGCACGGGCGTCAGTGACACCCACTGCGTCCAAAATCCTGTCTCCACGGGCAAGTCACTTAAATCTCCGAAGCCCACTTCCTTGTTAGAGAGTAGAAATACCCCAGGGGTGCCTGCGTGGCTCAGTCGGTTAAGCGTCCGACTTCCTTCGGCTCAGGTGGTATCTCACGGTTCATGGGTTCGAGCCCTGCGTCAGACTGTGCCGACAGCCCAGAGGCGGGGGCCTGCTTCAGATTCTGTGTCTCCTTCTCTCTCTGCCCCTCCCCGACTTGTGCGTGCACCTGCATGTGTGCAGCCTCTCGCTCTCAAAAATAAACCAAAAAAAAAAAACCCAAAAAAAAACCACCCCATAGATGATCCACAGCCAGGTTAGGGCCAAGAGGGCCAGTGCCTGTTGTTGAATACTCTGTGCTTGTATTCCCACTTGTCTGAAGAATTTATAAACTATGACCCTTGGATGCCACCACCTACCTACCTTCCAGGGCATCTGTGAGAAATAACGCGAAGTTCCTTGACACTGTGCACTACTGTAGGTTAGTTCTTAGCACCATTTGCAGGCACTCTCTCCCTTCACTGGGGAAGGTCTGCAATCTGGTCCTCAAGAATTAGGTAGCTACTTGGGGCGCCTGGGTGGCTCAATTACGAGTCCCACTTCGGCTCAGGTCATGATCTCCCAGTTTGGGAGTTCGAGCCCCAAGGTGAGGCTCTGTGATGATAGCATGGAGCCCGGAGCCTGCGTCAGATTCTGTCTCCCCCTCTCTGCCCCTCCCCTGCTCACACTCTCTTAAAAATAATAATAATGATAATAATAATAATAATAATAACAATAAGGTGGCTACAAAACTCCATGTCCCTACCCACCCTAACTATACCCAGTCTTTCCCAGCTAGGCTAGCAGTCGGTCATCATGGTAGAGACAGGGTGAATAAAGTCAAAACTGAGCAGAGGCCTCTCTTTCTGCTCTTCCGAAGACTTCTCTCCTGCAAAGGGAGGTACCGCAGGCCCATAAAATACCCTGCTTTAACGTATACTAGTCCCCTTGGAAGAAGCCATCACTCACAAAGGAGGCAGGACAGGTAAGGGTTCAATGTTCAGTTTCCTTTAATGACCCCCATCTCCCTGAAGGGCAGGTGCAGGCAGCTAGGTGACGGCAAGAGATGTTCACTTGAAGATCTTGCCCTGATTGAAGGCTTTGCCCACGTGCTGAAAGGCCCCCTCCCAGGAAAAGTACTCTCGAACCAGCGTCTGGGCCTCCTCACTGCCAGGATCCAGTTTCCGCCACGTATAAGACTCGTAGTCCACCTGCCAATCTGGACTCAGCTGGGGAAAAAAAGGCCAGGTTGAGAAGCATGTGGTCAGGTTATCAGATACTGTCCCACACCTGTTCCAGCTCATGTGTTCCAGCTCAGACACATGTCATCAGCTCCTAAAACTCCTGTGACTGTGACGGCTCCTTCCTGTACATGTTCCTTGAACTCTCCTGAATGCCTACAAGGCACAGGAATAAAAGTGTGTCTCCCATACCCTTGCCCCACCCTCAAGAGACAGACTCCTCCCCTACAACTTTCCTCACCGGAAAGGCAAGCTCCTGGCCTCGGAAGACCCAGACTCCAGAAATGGAGCTGCTATTGTTGGTTCCAAAGAGGATGACACTGGCAAAGGCATTCTTCCTCAGCTTGTCCAACCGCTGGAACATTCCTGAAGGGGTGAGAGAGAACACGCTGCCTTTAGGATCACATCACCCACTACCTTGTCCTCCCTTCTTCCTAGACCCACCCTCTGCTCACCGGTGATGAGGTTGCAGCTCATGAAGGTCTGGGTGAGCTCTTCGGGGAAGCGGTACTCGGAGTACCACAGAGACCAGCCATCCTTATCAAAATGCTCCCAAAAGTACGGCAGTGCCACAGAGAGGGTGTCCTCGTTGGAGTATTTGCGCTTAAATTCGTCCAACACGAAGGTACTGAGTGGAGGGAAAAAGCAAGGTCAATGTGGAGGTCCTACTGAGGCAACCAAGGGCGGTCAGGCTAAAAAAGAAGCTAAGGGCAATTTTCACTTAAAATGTACTGGTTTAAAGAGGTCACTGGACTGGCAAACGGGTACAACCTTACGAGGGAAGAGAGCTAAAGGGGTATGAACAAGGGGTCTAGGGCACTCCTTTGCTCCCTGCCTAAATCGGCTGGGCTTGAGGAGGGCGGGACCTGCTGGGGGGCGGGGCGCGCCGGAAGGAGGCAGCCCCAAGAAAGGCACAGGGAACTGCTGCCCCCTGGCGGAGACCTAGAATGAACACTCCCTTTTCTTCCTGGCAGGCCCCTGGGGGAGGGGGGGTGCTTTCCCATTGAGTCACACTTAAAAACTGACTCACCCAACTTTCTTCCCCCACCGTTGGCCTCTTCAGGTTACATACACTACAATGTGACAGCAATGTAAGCAGTGAACATCTTCAAAGGGACTCCACCCCAGACCTTACACCCGTGGCCTTAGTCACTGCCCAGGAACAAGTCCGGATGCTGAAAAGCCCTTAGGTTCAGATTATTTTTGAAGCGATCTGGCTCAGATCTGGCACACTGAGCAGAGAAGGCTCTGCCGCTACAGAGAGGTCCCTCTTCTCACGGTAGCAGTTCTACTTCTTTTCTTTGCAGTTATAAAACCCACGATGCCAGCAAACAAGACAACTAATATTTTTATACACTTGCCACTGGTGACTTTCCAAAGATGACGTATGTAGTTTTGTGCCTTCTACAATTTATTAATTTGATACTATATCACTCTATATCTGTATCTTTTTACAAATGTTTTAATGGCTGGAGCGCCTGGGTGGCTCAGATGGTTAAGCATCTGACTTGGTTTCGACTGAGGTCATGATCTCACAGTTCGTAGGTTCGAGCCCCGCGTTAGAGTCCCACTATCAGCACAGAGCCTCCTTGGGCTTGTCTCCCTCTCTCTGCCCCTCTTCCCGCTCGTGCTCTATCACTATCTTTCAAAATAAATACACAAAAAAATTATTTAAAAAAAAAAGCCCTTACTAAATGTTTCATTGGTCCAATTATTCACTAACATAAGTAACAGTAACAAACCCTGGAGTTAGAAACCATTAAGTGGTGCGGATCTGCCCACTGTTGCATTGCAGCACAGTAGAGGCTGGACTTCAACCCTGGGTCCTATGTTCCTTCCCAAATACCCATCAGAGGCCTCCTCTGAGGAGCTTCCATCTCAACCATCCAAAAAAGGGACCGGGGATTTTTTTCTTCACACCTTCCCAAACTGTTGGAACTTTCTAATTTGTGACCACGTTGCATCCATTTCCCAACCAAATGACCACAGGCTCTCAACAGCTCCTGGAACAAGTTGAGCTGGAAGGCCTTAAAAGGACTAGAACTAACTCGAGACAAATAGTATTCATCTTTGAAGACATAACCTTGGTGATCTTAAAAATCCAGGGGAGGGGCACCTGGGTAGCTCAGTTAAGCGTCCAACTCTCGATTTCGGCTCAGGTCACCATCTCACTGTTTGGGAGATCGAACTCTGGGGCTCCATGGGGCTGCTTGGGATTCTCGCTCTCCCTGTCTCCACCCCTACCCCGCTCAAGCTCATGCTCACGTGTGTGTGCACACACACGCGGACATGTTCCCGTGCTCTCTCAACATTTAAAAAAAAAAAAAAAAAAAAAAATCCAGGGGAAAAATCATCTAGGTAGGCAGCCCAGTAGAGCGTCATGGCAATACAACAAATGGGTATTAACCAACATTCCCCAAAAGAAGAAATGCAAAGTTTATTAAAGATTTTCAGTTTATTGATTTGTTTTCTGCCCAGAGTATACAGACCTAATATATGTGAAAATCTCTAAAAATTAACGGTGTCTGTGTTACAACAGCATATGTAATTCGGGTTAGTTATCAGAGCATACTCACACACGCCCAGCCAAAAAGCCTATTCAACTCTTGACCTGCCCCTGTGCTAAGTTCAAAGTACGTCACTTCGGTTCAAAAAGAAATACATCTGTAAAGAACAGCTGCACCCGAAACCTTCCTTGGTCTTGTATGAGCTGCTAGGCCTAAGAGCTACACTCCAAGTTTCTCCCCAAACGGGGAAACAGCAGCTCCTAACGGTGACCACCCAGCACTAGGATGCTCGTCATTTAGAAGTCTCCACGCTCCTATCGTACCCTCCAGCAGCGTGCACCTTCATGCTGGGTTAACCCATAAAAAACCATTACAGGGCGCCTGAGTGGCTCAGTCGCTTAAGTGTCCGACTCTTGATTTCGGCTCAGGTCATGATCTCACAGTCTGTGGGTTCGAGCCCCACACTGGGCTCTGCGCTGCCAGCACGGGCTGCTTGGCATTGAGTCTCTCGCTCTCCCTCTGTCCCGTCCCTCCCCCGCTAGCACTCCCTCTCTCAAAATAAGTACACATAAAAATAATAAAAGAAAGAAAAGAAAACCAGTACAAAATAAGGGAGGCTGAACCCTGTTAAACACTAACAGAACTATTGAAAGGCCAGACAGCTTCGGGAAAGGCAGAGTGAGCAGGTGAGAAAAGCAGGGAAAAACAAGAACTACATATGTGGCTACGGACAAGACCAGTATCATAACGCTTGCAATTTTTTTGAGAGTGAGTGAGTGAGAGAGAGTGAGAGTGAGAGTGAGAGTGAGAGAGAGAGAGAGAGAGAGAGGACGCACGAGCAGCATGCGTGCAAGGGGCAGGGAGCAGAGGGAGATAGAGAATCCCAAGCAGGCTCCGTGCTCAGCGAGGAGCCCAACATGGGGCTCGATCCCACGACCCTGGGATCATGACCTAAGGTGAAATCAAGAGTCAGATGCTCAGCCAACTGAGCCACCCAGGCACCTCATAAGGCCTGCAATTCTAATGAATGACCTAGGGTAGTGACTGAGAACTTGAGTTTGGAGAAGCGGGCAAGTACTAGACGTCCCACCATTTTCACCCGAAAGTTTCCTCTGACCGCGCTTTCTTCCAAGAACCCCAACCTTTACTGAAACGGTTGGAAGTGGGTGGGGTGACGACCATCCCATCTATCTCTTCCTCCTTGAGGGGTTTAACTCCCCCCCCCAAAAATGAACCAGACAGGCACTATGGAGCCATGGTCACCCTCCTTTTTCTCAGTAAGAATTTTTACATTGTCTGTCCATCCAAACAGTAAAAATAACATCAAACGACACTGACCTGGTGTCAGGGCTTCAGAGCCAGCCCAGCAGGGCAGACGTGAGGCTCTCTGTATCCTCTCCCTGTTAGCTCTGGGGGCTCTCAAATCTGACTGAGCACGTTCAAGACCACTTTACCTCCACATCCAATGCTGTGCCCCGTCTATTTGCTAGAAAGGGAGTTCTTATCTTTTTCCCAAATGTAAGAAACGTACTTAGAATCTGCCTTCCACTTTTAAAATGGACCCAGTTCTTGGGGCACCTGGGTGGCTCCGTCAGTTAAGCGTCTGACTTTGGCTCAGGTCATGATCTCATGGTTCTTGAGTTCGGGCCCCGCGTCAGGCTCTGTGCTGACAGCTCAGTCTGGAACCTGCTTCGGATTCTGTGTCTCCCTCTCCCCTCCCCCGCTCCCTCTCTAAGATAAACGTTAAAAAAAATTTGTAAAATTCACCCAATTCTTGAGAATAAACTCAGAAGTTGCTTTACTTGCAAACAAACATCCTTCACTCCTGCACGGACACCCTAAAACTCTGGGCCCTTGCTGTGTAAGGGGAACACGCACAGGGACGCACTGGCCTTCCTGGGTCCCTAACTCTCCAGTATCCTTACCTCTTGGGCAAGTGAGCAAAGGGGTCCTTGGCCTTCGGCTCCGCAGCCAGCGCCTGCTCACATTCATCCATCTCCTCCTCGGGAGCAGGAGCAGCGGCCTTTTTCTCCTCTTTCCGCTCAGCCTGGGGCTTCTGCTTCTCTTCCCGAGAACCTTTCTCTTTCCTTGGGGTGTCCTTTTTAGGCTGGCTCTCTGCAAACTTTTTAGCTGGTACAGAGGAAGGGAGAGAATTCAATGTCCTGCCTCTTTCCATGTGCCTCTAAAGCCAGGCAGTGAGCAGGGTAACAGAGGAAAACTGCTGGGTGGGACTACGAAGGGGCCTAGGCCCTGCGCTGCCATCAGTTCCCCATACGTCCCCAAGCCAAGAACACGACCCTCGGCAACAAACACGCACCACTGTTGCTAGACGTGAATACGAACAAGGGAGGGTACGTATGCTTATGAAACAAGTTTCCTGAAATATCGGTCACTATGTGGGATACCCTACATTCTGTGGGTCCCCATAACCCAAAAGCCTGATGGAACATCAAAGGGTTGAGACTGAACGAACCAGCCCCTGCGTCAGGTCGCACGGCTCTTCCCCCTGCTCCGACCTACCGTCAAACTGGGCCATCTTCTCACAGAGTTTCACCTCCCCCAAGACAGCTCGGAACTGGGGCTGGTTGATGCAGGTGAGGAACCAGCGGTTGGTATTAGGGAAGGCCTGGCGGAAAGACGGCTCCAGGACCTGTCAGAACAGAAGGGTGGAAACCGAGTCAGTGGAGAGAAAGGTCCTGAAGAGTGTCAAGCCAGAGACCCTTGTTTCTTTCTAGATCAAAGCTCCACCTTCCTCTCAAGCCCCCAGATGGCAGCTCCCTAGAGTCCCCTCTTACCTGGGGGGCTACTTCCTGCTCACCTTCCTCTTTTTCACAGTACAGTCCAATTTAACGGGTGCTTGATCCCACCCCTCATTTACTACAAATCTACCTAGCACAAATGTTTACACGGCACATTACTCCTTTTTTTTTTTTTTTTTGTTTTAATTAAAGCTTATTTATTTTGAGAGGGAGCAAGAGAGAGGAACTAGCAGGGGAGGGGCAGAGAAAGAGGGAGTGAGAGAATCCCAAGCAGGCTCTGCACTCTCAGTGCAGAGCCTGATGGAGGGCTGGAACTCACAAACCAAACTCATGAACCAAGAGATCACGATCTGAGCAAAAACTAAGAGTCAAAATAATAATAATAGTAACAACAACAACAACAACAACAAAAGAAACCGAAGAGTCAGACACTTAACAAAAACTGAGCCACCCAGGCGCCCCTGGCACCTTACTTCTTTTACAAAGCCAATTCACACCAACATATTCCAATCTTCCAATTCAATAAATTTTTTTAAAAAAGGGAAAGGAAGGAAGGGAAAGAAGGGAAGGAAGGTAGGTAGGTGGAGGTGGGGAGGGGAAGATGCCTGGGTGGCTCAAATGGCTGAGCAACTGACTTTGGCTGAGGTCATCATGATCTTCTGGTTTGTGGGTTCAAGCCCCGCATAGTTCTTGCTGACAGCTCAGAGCCTGGAGCCTGCTTTGGATCCTGTGTCTCTGTCTCTCTGCTCCTCCCCCACTCAAGCCGTGTGTGTGTGTGTGTGTGTGTGTGTGTGTGTGTGTGTGTGTCTGTGTGTCTCTCTCTCTCTTTCTCTCTCAAAAATAAACAAACAAAAAAAAGGTGGGGCGCCTGGGTGGCTCAATCAGTTGGGAATTGAGCTTCCCAGCTTCGTCTCAGGTCATGATCTCACAGTGTGTGAGTTCGAGCCCCGCGTCGGGCTCTGGTGCTGACAGCTCAGAGCCTGGAGCCTGCTTCAGATCCTGTGTCTCCCTCCCTATCTCTAAGTAAAAAACATTTAAAAAATTAAAAAAAAAAAAAAAAAAAAAAAAGCGCAGACACACAGAGCTATCAATTACTCATTTTGCCAAATAAATAAGATTAACAAATACCATCTATGTTAACCACACGATCCAAACTTCAGAAGCTAAAGAATGTTCAATAACAAAAATAAGTAAATAAAAATTCAAAAGCAAAGAAGTATTTCAATACAGCACACGGTCCCTTAAACTAAACTCAGCTTCATAAACCAACTCATTTACCATCTTGTAGCTTCCTAAGACCAGAGGGAAAGTGACCTTGGCACAGAGATAGAGCACAGCAGCCAGCAGTGTTGGTTCTGCAGTGCTGGGTTCAAATCCTTCACCATTTATCAGCTACGTGCCCTTGGACCAGGTGCGAATTCCTCCTCACCCGCACAGCAGAGCAAGACTAAGATGATGCCTGCGAGGCCCCTGGCACCGTGTCTGACACAAAGTAGGTGCTTTTTTTCTTTACAATTACCACACTACTGCTCTGGACCAGCGTCAGTCCGAGAGCTGCTGCTCGGGACCCAGCAACATGTCATTTTCTTTGACCTGATAACCTCAAGAGTAATTACTACCACCCTGGTTTTATAGCTTACAGAGAAAAAAGGACTAAATGAATTCTCAGTCGCTCTCACTCACCTCTACCTACAACTTGTAAGTAACGAAACCAAGAACCGAACCTAATTCTGCCTCCACAAGATCTTCTTGACGAAGCGACCAGCTCTGTCTTTACAACCAAGCACAGCTGGCTTTCCCAAGAAATATGGAAACAAAACGAAACATCTTAGCTGCCACAGAGAAATCAGGACAACAGAACATTACCAGACTTCTCAGAAAGGGTTTGAAAAGCAGCATGGTACTCAAATCTGGAATTCCTAGAGTCGAGCTGTTACCTGAAATGACTCATCAGACTCATCCCTTAATTTCTAACCCCACCTACCCTCTGCCGACCCAGATTCTTTATAAACGTCACCTGTTTATAGAGCCACAACAGAGTGCAGACAACTGTGATGTCAGCCAGTGTCACACGTTCGCCCACCAGGAAAGTCCTCGTCTTCAGGTGAGCATCCAGCAGCCCCAGAATTCGCCTCACCTCCTCCTTTGCGTTCTCTGTGGCCTATTGATTTCAAACGACCAAACTTAATAGGGGGTATCCCCCCCTTCCCTGCTCCCCTCCCCCAACGATCAAACTAAGATAACTATTTCACTTACTAAGTTCTGGCTCATCCCCAACCCTTTTGCAATGGAGTCAGACTCTAGGATCATTCCAAATGTTATCGGACATTGAAGCTCTCGATGTCAAATTTCTTCATGGCGCAGTCTGGCTTAATTTCCCACTACACTGACCACAGTCCTGTATTTTTGGATTTGAGAAGGAACCTCAGAGGTCACCCGGTTTAACCACCCTCCTGCCACTGGGTATAGCTTTTCTACAGCAGGAATCTCACTCGGGACAGGCACCACCTCCACTGGGTCTATGTGACAAAACAACCCGGATACCGTCAACAGCCCAGTGCTCCAAACTCACGCCCAAGAGATTAGGTCTTTTATCATCCGTATGTTCTTAGCGTCTCCTCTCCTCAATCTATTTAATTCCTTACTCCCGACACTCAGGAGCTGATGCCAGCCCTGCCCCCGGCTTCTCCCCAAGTTCCAAGGCTTACCTGCTTGTTGTGGTGCATGATGCCCAAGGTCGGGAACACCCAGGTGCTGGCTGGGGGCACTATGTCGCTATCAGCAAAGCTCACCCACTGCACCACCTGGGCTGCGGCCTCAGGAGTACTTCCCCGCAGCTCCTCGTTGCTCACTGCAGAGGCAGAGCACAAAGGTCAGAACTTTGGGGTCATGCCAACACCAATCCAAGCCCATGAACGTGCCTCTCCTGTCACTCCAGCTCACCCTTATCCTCTCCTACCCCCTTCATTCCAGATCTTCCCGTTCCCACTCCCACCGCAAATTACCATAGTAGGCAATGGCGTTGCTCTCGAACACACAGAATCCATCGTCACCCTCAAATGCTGGAACCTGGGATGAAACAGTCAAGGAGCAGTGGGATGAAAAAAAAAAAAAAATAGTAAGTAAAGTACACAGTAATTTCTCACTAGCCAATCCCAGGCCCTAGAGTCGTTTGGGATGAAAGTTCTTTTCTAAGGCTGATGATCCTTACTAAGCAACTACTGACACGAACTATTGATATTATCGGAAACCCCAGAACCAAAAATATTTAAGTTACCTGGTATCCCTGGTATCTGAACTCACATGGAAAACCCAAAGATTTAGATATTATCAAACACTTCTGTAAGATCCCTCAATCAAATAGGCAAAAGACCAGAAACTAAATGTTGTCTCTTTTCTCCATATTCTTGAAAGCAGGGCGGTACTCCCCACACTACACAGATCTCTTCTGTTTAGTATGGTTAGTTACCCATCTCTAAAAGCCCCTCGGTCAGCTCATGGCAGATACCGGATACATTTGCACTAAAAACAGTCAAAACTCATTCTCTCTCCCACGAATAAAGAAACCTGTGAATTTTACAACAGGTCACCGAACAGGCTCTGCGTTATTCCCAACTATGTGCAAATACACGCTTGTCTCAAAATGAAAAATTTTTTAAGTCAACGCAATGTGAAAAAAATAAATAAATTGTAATATGGAAAGCGCCCTTTTAAAGATGGAGGCCATCTTCAGGCCTCCTTGGATTCTCAGGTCCGGAGACCCCTCTCCACCGTCCTACTCACCTTGCCGGCAGGAAATTTACGGAGAAATTCAGGTGTGCGGTTGGTCTGGCCAAAGTGGAAGTGGGGTGGTGCGGAGAGCACGCGGACCTGAGCCCCGCTGTACTGAGCAGCAATGAGAGCCTTGAAGGCCCTCCAGTTTTCAGGATATGTGTACAGGGTCTGTGGGGGGAGGGGAAGATGGAGACTATTAACGACAGAAGGGTCTCAGTTCTAAATGTCACCTCCAGGGATAAATTCCCTGAGTTATTCCCAATCGGTTCAACTCCCTCTGGTAAACCAAACTCTCTTCTATGTGTCATGTGTAATCAGAGTCCTCTGAAATACCGGGGACAGAACTACACACCAACTGCTAAATAAAGCTTGTTGACAGGGTTGACCTTCCCTAAGGACAGCTCTAGAAGCACTCTCATCCCCTCAAATGTATCTTCAAGAAACCCAGAACTTCCAGCACCCGCAGACTCCACCTGCCGACAAACAGACACTCCTCCTTTCCCTGGTTTCATTCATTGATGGTTGGCGAGTACCTGCCTACTCCACCGCTGAGCCGCTCATCCCTTTAAAGCACCATCACTGTTTATCACACACACCGACCGTTTCCAAGTTCCCTTCAGAACAGCCAGGCGAAACCGAATGGCATCCTCTCCTCCCAAATCAACTCGGTCTCCCCAAAAGCCCGTTCCTTCTTGTCACGCTAACTAACGTCCCCCCCACCCCCCCCCGTCCCGTCCCGCAGTGAGTTCCCTGGCAGTAGCTTCTCCTTCTCTTAGTCCTTCTCTTAACGGTCCAGCTGGGCTGACTCCACCGTCCGGGGATTCCTCTCACTTTCCAACCTCCCCGATGATGAACCCTTAACCGGAGACAGCCGTACCTGCCCACAAAGACCCTCGTCTTAACCCAGTCCCTGCTGGTGCCCCACAAAACGGTCACAAAAGTTGTCAACCTGCCCGGATACCATGTCTCGAAGCGGCAGTGAACCCGAACCCTTTTCTCAGGCCCCAGACGGCCAGGATCTGACATCTCTTTTCTCCACTACCCCAGACCCTTCCACCTCTTTGGCCTCCGAGAGCCCCAGCCTCAGTTCCCCTCCGGGGCCTGGAAGCCTTGCTCTCCCAACAGTACGATCTCTAGACCCCCCACCAGTTCCCCACTCGGCCCCAGAACTCCTCTGACCCCGGAGGGCCCCACTCGGGCAGAGGATGGCGTCGGATACCGTGACCTGGATCGCCAGAGCCGGCAAACTTACCCCAGCCGCCATGGTGATTCCGCAGAGAAAGGGGGTGGGGCTCTCGGCGCTGCCGCAAAGTAAGCCGTCCGGGAGAGAAGGGGGGGAAGGGGAGAGCCGTGGAGAAACAGCAGCCGCAAAGCGAGGACGGCATAGAAGGCATACGCACGACAGTTCGGTATCCCGCGGCGCCGAATTGGGAAAAGAGAGGGGTGGGGCCTGCCGGCCTGCGCGGAAAAGCCCGCGCCTGCGCAGTGGGACTCTCGACTGGCCCGCCCCTCAAGCACCGCCAATCCGAGTCCCGACGTGGAGGTAGAAGGCGCGGAGGGTAAACTGTGAGAATGAGCCGCAATCCAGGGCCTCCTCTGGGCGGCGACGTGGCACCGCTGCCAGCTCCGCGCCGCGCGGGGTCCCAGAAGCGTTCCCCTCCAGCTCGGGAACCCGCGGTGACTTGACGGGGATCCTGCCAGCCCCCTGACATCAGGATTGTGGGACACTCACTGGAGCGGAAACAACTCCTGCGTGGATAATTCCATTTGTTCCCGCTCTGGTTTTCTAGAGAGGATGAATGTCTATCCGGAGCCCAGGTCAGAAACCCTCTGCAGAAGTGAGGTTTCCTCGCATTAAATCACCATGCGGCTCCGGGATGCAGTTACTGCAGGAACGGCTCTGGTACTGGTCCTGCAGCAGGGGAGGGCCAAGAGAGAACACAGCGGATCCCTTCCGCTCGTCACCCTTAGGGGCAGTTTACCCACGATGGGCTGCCCTTTACCCACGCTCAGGTCGGAGAATGTTTTACCCATTTTAATAAGAGCAGCATGAATTCTGTCAAGTGAGAGAACGGTTGGAGAACCCTGAACCCCAATTTCAGGCCGTCACCATATAAATCTGGGCAGCAGGTAAACGTGGAGCCAAACTCGGTTCTTCTCACAGCTACTGCCCCAGCCCCCCAGCCAGCACTCCAGCTGAGTGGGCCCCAGGTGCAGGAACACACCATCATCACGGGCACTCGCAAGTTGTGACAAATGGTATGATGGAACAGGCTGACACACGTTTTGGGGTGGCCAAAGGCACCTCTGAGAAGAGGCGGTAAGGTCTGGGGAGGGGAAGTACTGGGTGGAAATTAGAGGACACTGTAGTGCTTATTAACTAGCAGCTTTATTGCCCCTTAGGGTCCCGGTCTTCACTTGAGGAGGTTTCGAAGTGCTTGAGGGAGGAAAACCTGTAAGAAATGATGGAGGTCAGGGAACAGGCCTTGAGAATCCTGCAGTGGGGTCACAGTGAGAGTCTGGCCGGCCTGGGAGGCCGACGCCACGAAGGTCAGGAGCGGCTCAGCCGCCGGCTTCTGTGCAGCACTGCCGGGTCCTCTCAGCTCCCGGGTTACCTGAGCCTCCGTTGCCAGCCACTCTGCAGCGCCGGCACCGCCTCGGTCTCTGTCCTTGGTTTGCTGCTGCAAGCGTCGCCGGGCACGCCGCCGCCCCTGCCACACTCGGTGCCACAAGGCACAGCGCCAGCTCACTAAGGAGAGGGACATCCCCTTCCCTGCCTCACCCCGAGCCCCTTCTCCTGCTGCCTCAGGTCCTTTGGGCCCCTGCTCTGCCAGTGCCGCATGGCCTGACCGCCCCTCTTCTCCAGGGGCTAGATGCTGCCCGGTCACGTGGGGTGGCTCCCCTGGCCGCCCAGGGCTATGCACGGCCCAGTCCTGCACCGTCTCTCCAACCTCTATAACCATTTCCTCCACCCCATCTTCGCTGGGGTCTCCCGTGCATCCCTGCTGCTCCTCCCGTCCCTCCTCCCAGCTTTTTTCCTGTCCATCTCGTTTCAATCTTTTGCTGGTCCCTCCCTGGGGAGACTCCTCAGGCCCACCTCCCTCTGACCGCAGTCTCTTGGTTCCCTGTTCCATATGGCATCCCAGTGCTTCCCTGAACACCTGGGCCAGGGCAGCAGTGAGCTGGGTGAAGGGAGCAGGGGGTAAGGGGATGGGCGTTGCGGACAGCAAAGCACTGGGGGAGCTGGGCTGCAGAAGAGGGAGCAGCCCCCAGTCCCGACCCCGGGAGGAACGGCGCTGGTACTGCAGGCTTCGGCAGTAATTGGCTGCCGCTCGGGAACAGTTCTGTAGCCTCCCGGCCACCCGGCTGGTCACATTGGCTGCCACATTGTGACTCAGGTCAAAGGGGTCCTGGAGATTCATGGGGCCAAGGCGCAGACCCTCCCAGCGATTAGAGGGCAGGCCCCCTGCCACAGGCAGTGCCTGACCCTCCCGCAGGGACAGCAGTGAGCCACGAAGATCCCAACACGAGACGCAGGAGAAGAACTGGGCTAGCAGAGAACCTGGAAGAGGAGGAAGACCAGGCAGAAAGGGTTACTTAGAGGCCAGAACCGAGACAGGCCTGCACTAGAGGCATTCTCTTAGAAGGACTTTCTTTTCCCTTCCAAGTAGCTCAGAAGAGTGTCAGAAGCCGGGCTCCTCTAGTCTCCATAGACAAGAGGTCCAGCCTCTCTCCCCGTGCCCCCAGCAACATCCTTCCCCAGATGCTGCTCCCTCCCCTTGCTAGCAGTGTAACCTTGAGCAGGCCACTTCATTGCTCCAATGCATGGTTTCTTCATCTGTAAAATGGCAGTAATACTAGCTGTCCCACGAGGTGGTTGTGAGAACCGTGCCTGGCAAACAGCAACTGAGCTATGTCACATCTACGTTTGTGACTAACATCATTTATTAATCCTTTACCGGGCTCCCCAAACTCACTGAGGGGCTCCTTATTGGTGCTGGGCTCCAGTCTTGAGGCATCCCTGGGGAAACTACAGTCCCAGCCATCAACCTCCACCTGTTCGCCCTCACCTGTGAAAGTGAAAAAGGTGAGGGTCAGCCTGGAAGCAGGAAGATTTGGGGGTGGTAAGCAGAGATCTCATTCCTGGGGTAACTTTAGTGCATCTAAACGAGATAAGAGGAAAGCTGATGCTACCAACATAAAGAAGGTGGAGGCCAGGCTGCCGTACCTGCTTTCTGGGTGAGCTGGGATACAGTGGGCAACACAGGAGGGTCCCTGGTCTGAAGGAAATAGATCACGAGCAAGGTCAGGGCGTAGTTACTGAGAAGGGGGCCACTCCCTGGGTAAATAATAATTCCAGTTAGATTGGGGATGCCATCTGACACCCTCCCTGGTTTTCTCAACCCTGGTTCCTGTACCTGCCTCCCCTTCCCTCCCTTTGCCCCAACAGCAGCTTTACCCCAAGTCTGTCCTGATTCATCCTCACCTGACAGCCCTCGACCCTGAGCCCAGCAGCGGAGGGTGTACACGAGGGGCCGTACTCGCCCATCCAGCTCAGAGCAGAGACTCAGGAAACGAGAGTTATGCAGGGCCAGCCTGGAACAAAGACCAGGGTGTCAGTGCTGGGGAACCCTGCTCTCATTCCCGGCTTGTGGAACAGGGGCCAGCTGGAAGAAAGCCAAAAGAGGGTTTCCCAAGTGTCCGCTAACACACTGGTCATGCGAAAGGGTATAGGAAAAGCCATCAATGTGTCTGGGGAAACACTACATCCTCTATGCCCCTCCTGGATAGGATATTCCAGAAGCGTGTAGTTACAAGACTGCTCAAAGCCTTTCATATGCAAAGAAACGAAGGGAGGGAGAAAGAGGGGCAAGGAGAAAGAGAAGGAAAGAGGAAGTGGAGGAGAGGGAGGAAAGGGAGACCTATTTGCATTTAACTTAGCATTTCCCAAACTTATTCAACCCTGGAACTCTTTTCTGAATCCCCTAAAAACAGTATTTCAAGGAACACCCTTTACATTCGTGAAAACGGATGCCAGACAGGTTACAAATGGCAGAAGGAGGGGATGGAACCCAACAAGGATAACCTCAATGCTCAGCAAGGCAGGAGCTTTCTGCACAGGGGTTCCCTCTCCACCACCCCAGAGTGCTCAGCTGCCCTTCCCCAACCACCCCACCCCCACGACAAAGGTACCGGTTACTGAGGGAGACGTCACCGTGGAGACCTGAAGGCCGATGGCAAAACTTGACCACAGGGCGTCGGGCAGAGGGCACAGTTTGGACTCGGTACACTCCAGGGACACAGCCCCGAAGAATGGATCCCACCAACTCCAGCATGGCCACCCCGTCTGTCTTCTCCCCCTCTTTCAGGGCCTCTGCTAGTTCCAGGGCCTTCCCCAGGTCCCCCTCTCCCCGGTCCTCCTGCAGTGGGGAGGCTGGAGGCAGGGACTGGGGAGAGGCAAGGGTCTCAGAGGCCAAAGCAGAGTCCGGAGTCTGGGGTGCCAGGGAAGAGGAAGGAGTTTCAAAGTCCAGGGCTTCCGAGTCTTGGGGAGAAGGAGGCTGTGAGTCTGGAGGGGAAGCTGGGGTACAGGCCAGGGCTTGAGGATCCAGTGGGGACGCAAGGGCTGAATCCAAAGATGGAGACTCTGGAGCCTTTGGGGCTGGCTGTAGATAGAAATGAGTTGAATGAATAGTCGCCTCTCTTGCTGTTCCCCATGTGGGCAACATTCCTCAAAATCTATTACTGCTTATGAGTTAGGCCCCACTCCAAGGGTTTTATATAAATTAACTCATTTAATCCTCACAATCCCTTTTCAAAATTAAAAATAACCCGGGGCACCTGGGTGGCTCAGTCAGTTAAGCATCCGACTCTTGATTTCGGCTCAGGTCATGATCTCATGGTTCATGAGATCAAGCCCCGCATCGGGCTCGGTGCTGACAGTGCAGAGCCTGCTTGGGATTCTCTCTCTCCCTCTCTCTCTGCCCTCCTCTGCTTGTGCACTCTCTTTCTCAAAATGCATAAACTCAAAAATAAATCAATTTAATTACATTAAAAATGACTTTTAATGCCACATAATAAATGGTCTGTAGTCTACCAAAATGTCACGGTCATGAAAGACAAAAGAAGGCAGAGGAACGGTAAAGGAGACTGAGTAAACAACGCTAGCCTGCTGGTGGGCAACTGATGAAGGTAGAGGACAGGCTGTAGACTAAAGTCTCATAACATTTTACACCTGCACCAGGTTAACATGTCCCTACTTGCTAACTGTCCTGCCGCTACACACTAGGACGCCTTTGTGCTTCCCTGATACACACTGGACTATTATGGGATTCAATGTATGCAACTTGCTCTCAAGAGATTTTTATGGGGCGTCTGGGTGGCTTAGTCGTTAAACATCCGACTTTGGCTCAGGTCATAATCTCACAGTTTGTGAGTTCGAGCCCCACGTCAGGCTCTGTGCTCACAGCTCAGAGCTTGGAGCCTGCTTTGGATTCTGTCTCCTCCTCACTCTCTCTCTGCCACTCCACTGCCTATGCTCTCTCTCTCTCAAATAGACTTAAAAAAAAAAAAAAAAAAAAAAAAAAAAAATAGTTTAAAATAACCCTTTTTGTAAAGTAGGAAGTATATGAAAACTCTGTACTTTCTGCTAAGTTTTCCTGTGAACCCAAAACTGCTCTAAAAAACAAAATCTTTTACAAAAATACTAACAACCTTTCCTATTCCAAACGCAGAAACTGTACATTAGAGATTAGAAAATATAGATAAGCAAAAACATAACCCCAAAATTACTTTATTGTATGTCCTTTTATATATTTTTTCCCCAAATAGGGTATTATATACACTGTTTTGAAATCTGATTTTTTCATGTTACAAATGCCATGTATCCTATGTCAACTCCTATTCATTCTACCTAATACCCATCCACATTCACGTTTCTCCAATTACAATAACCCTTTCAGGTAGCTTCTATTATCCCCATTTCACAGATGAGGAACTAAACATGAGAGAGAGAGGACCGTCGCTGCTGACTCTTCCTAGCTACCTCCCTGGTCACTCACCTGGGAGTCTTCCAAGTCACCCAGATCCAGGAAGAGGTCAAGATCACAGCCATGGACATCAAAGCTGTTTATGGAAGACCCAAAAGGATGGACCACACAGCCTGGGTGCCGGGCAGAAAATAAAGGCGGGGCAACATTAGAGAGGAGTATGGGGTGGAAGGACACGGGGGCACAAAGAAGGAAGAGCAGCCGGATAAATGCCTCTAGCTGAGGGAGAACTGGGGGTGTGGACTTGAGGGAGGGAAGAACAGGGAGACACGGGAAGGGAGAGGACTCACCAGGGAAGAACTCTGTGAAGACCTCCTGCATCAGGGCCACGACGAGGCTCCGAAGCTGCCGCTCAGCCTCGGACAACTCCCTCAGCCCCACGAGCTTCACCATTTGTGCCCCGACGTCGGGGGCCTCGGCTAGTGCTTTGGCCAGCTGGTGACTGTCAGGGGCCGCTCCTTTGGGGGATTTGGAGGCAGGGCTCTGGAACTCTTTCTGCTCCCGTGGCCGGACCCGCAGGCGGTGTCCTCCCAGGCTGTGCTGGGGCTGTGACAAGACAGCTTCTCGGGTCCCTATGTCCCCCATCTCCACGATAGCAAAAACTCCCTGGCAAATCACAACAGGGGCAGTGATCATGGTTTTGGAACCAAGAATCCAAACGCATGATTTGACAGTGGGTGACACTCTTTGAAACTGGGACCACCCTATAAATCAGGAATATCTGCTTAATGTTTCCGAACAGGGAATATACTCAGATAAACAATTCTCAGGGCACCTGCGTGGCCCAGTCGGTTAAGCATCCGACTTCAGCTCAGGTCATGATCTCATGGTTTCATGGGCTTGAGCCCCATGTAGGGCTCAGCACTGACAGTGCAGAGCCTGCTTGGGATTCTCTGTCTCCCTCTCTTTCTGCCCCTTCCCCACTTGCGCGCGCGCGCGCGCTCTCTCTCTCTCTCTCTCAAAATAAATAAACTTCAAAAAGAAAAAAAAAAAGATGAAGGGAATGGAACGGACACTCCAGAAATTAAACCCATACCTCTATGGTCAACTGATTATTTTTTTAATTTTTTTTTTCAATGTTTATTTATTTTTGAGAGAGACAGAGATAGAATGCGAGTGGGTTAGGGGCAGAGAGAGAGGGAGACACAGAATCAGAGCAGGCTCCAGACTCGGAGCTGTCAGCACAGAGCCCGACGCAGGGCTCAAACTCACGAGCTGTGAGATCATAACCTGAGCTGAAGTTGGATGTTCAACTGACTGAGTCACCCAGGCGCCCCATAGGATCAACAGATTTTTCACAAAGTTGTCAACACCATTCAATGAGGAAAAGATTAGTCTTCTCGACGTGGGGCTGGGACAACTGGATAGCCAAATGCAAAAGAATGATATTGGACCTCACACCACATACACAAATTAAAATTAATGAAGCAGTGGGACAGGGGGAGCAGCCTCACCAGCACACGGGCCTGAATCAGAGGCGAGGGGTGATGAAAACATTCTGGAAGGATGGGTGAAGAACCTTGTAAATATACTAGCAACCACTGAATTGTGTACTTCAAAAGTGTGAATTTTATCACTCATCTCACTTCTGCCCTCTGCCAAACACAGCAAAAATGTGAAACAAGGAAGAAACGCAGCCACTTGGACCGGCCCAGGCCAATCTTCCAACTCTGAGGAATCACACTACTCACCAGACTGCAGTTCAACACCAAGTTTGCGATCAAAGCCCCAGCTAGGAATTAGGTGTCTCTTTGCTTGGCCTTGTCTGCACACATATTTTTCTCAAGAACTCCACTGAAGGCATCAGGGAGGACAGGATTAGCAGATTCAGAAGGCTGTCTCCTGGCTATTTTTCTCTTCTCAATACCATCACCCCAAGCTAGTGCTACCACTTACTGAGCTTATTATACTGAGGGCTTATTACAAACCAAGCAGTTCACATGAACTATCCCTAAGTCTCACAAGGCTCCTACACAGTATACATTATTATTTCCATTTTAGAAATTAAGAAACTAAAAAGTAACTTGTGACTGCCTCCAAGTAAGGGGCTTAATCCCCCAAATCTCCAACTTCCCGGTGATGATCTCCCTCAAGGAACTGTTGTGGAAATTAAATGAGATATTGTTTGTAAACTACTTAGCACATGATTGGTGCATGATAATTATTCAATAAAAACTTTACTCCTTATTCTGGTAATAATTAAGAGCCTCAGAAACTTGAGGTTTAAGCTCAGAAAAAGGTCATTCTTTACAACTGAAGCAAATATGAACAAAAATGAAGGTACTGAGTTTTCTGAGGAATTAGTCTGGGGCAGACACTGCCAAGTGCTCACCCAATAAATACACCTTCTCCTTTTTTTTTTTTTTTTTTTTTTTTTTTTTGAGAGACAGAGGGTGCAAGTGAGCAAGGGGCAGAGAGAGCGCGAGAGAGAAGCAGGGCTCACCAGAAGCGGGGCTCCAGTTTCTACCCAAAGGAGGGCTGCTGTTCACCTGAAGCAGGGCTTGTGCTCACCCAATGCAGGACTCACCTGATGTGGGACTCGAACTCAGGAACTGTGAGATCATGACCTTAGCCGAAGTCAGATGCTTAACAACTTAGCCACCCAGATGCCCTCTCCATTTCTTTCTTACTAACAGAACCCTGATTCTTGTTCAAAAGGGCAAGGTGCCCAGCTAAAAAAACATTTCCCAGTCTTGCCTGTAGCTAGGGGTAACCATGGGATAGAATTCAGGCCTATGAGATATACAAAGTCTAATGAAGAGGCGTGTGGAAAATTTTTCCTAGAAAATAAAGAAAATCAGAGGAGGGGAGCCTGGGTGGCTCAGTTGGTTAAGCTTCCAACTCTTGATTTCGGATCAGGTCATGATCTCACAATTTGTAAGATCATGTCAGCACGGAGCCCACTTGGGATTTTCTCTCTCCTCTCTCTCTCTCTCTCAAGGTAAATTTGCAAGCATTAAAAAAATAAAAGAAAAGCAGGGGAATAAAGTCAGGCTCATATGGCACTAGCCTTTTTAAACTGTCCTTCAGTCTTTCATTCATTCATTCATTCATTTTGAGAGAGAGAGAGAGAGAGAGAGAGAGAGAGAGAGAGAGAGAGAATCCTAAGCAGGCCCCATGCTCAGCTCAGAGCCCAAAGCAGAATTCAATCCCCATGACCCTAGGATCATGACTTGAACCAAAACCAAGAGTCGGATGTTGAACCTCCAACTGAGCCACCCAGGCACCCCAGCCTGCCCCTTTTCCTTACCTGAAGATGTGCAAGCAGCATTATCACAACTAAGAAGTGAGAGCCACTTGCCAATTAATGACAGAGCAGGAAAACAGTACAGTCCTAGACTGCCCAGGTCTGGACTTCTTGTTACAAAGAACAATTAGATGCACCTGGGTGGCTCAGTCGGTTGAGCATCTGACTTTGGCTCAGGTCACGATCTCACAGTTCAGGAGTTCGAGCCCAGCATCAGGCTGTCTGTTGTCTGCTGTTGGCACAGAGCCCGCCGTGGATCCTCTATCCCCCTCTCTCTCTGCCCCTCCCCTGCTTGCACTGTCTCTCTCAAATAAACTTAAAGAAGAAGAAGAAGAAGAAGAAGAAGAAGAAGAAGAATTATTATTAAACCCCTTTTGTTTAAGCCACTGTGGGTCCATTGCTGAACGCAATCGCTAAGGAAAACACACCCCAGCCCGTCCTAAGAGAAGACATGGGCAGTCAAAGCCATGCCTGTATAACGAGAGCACAACCTCAGAACTATAATATGATGACACAACACAGCAGTACAATACTGAACTTTTTTCAAAGGACTAACGAGAAACTGACAAAAGGTCTGCCTGGAAGACAAAAAGGACCACAAAGAACAAGCCTGTTTGTCTAGCACTGTCCAGAGAACAGGGTATTTTGGCCAGCTAACATTAGTATCTCTCACTGGAAGTTAATAAAACTGCTAGCTGTTTTATCAACCAGTCTCTTGTGGGGTTAGGACAGATCTCCCAATGGTGTGGCCTCAAAGCACCTGCTTCGTTGTAATTACGTTATTCACAAAACTGTAAGCTCTGTGCCTGCAGAGATCAGATCTATCCTATTCGTGACTGAAAATGCAGCTCTACGCATGGTGCCCAGTACAAAGTCAGCAGTTAATATTTGGCAAGTCAAATGAAGATTGACTGAATAAATAAATGACCAGTAAGTCCCCCAGTGACTAACTCTGGTGAACTGATAAAACCCAAGCAGGGGCTGGGGCGGGGAAGCTCACAAAGCTGGACTGGCCCAAGTACTGTGGTATCCACGAAGGACAAGCCCACCAAGGATGAGGCACCAGCTGAAACAGGGCTGCTGGTTTCTCCCTCATTTCTTTTTGTATGTGGCACACCTGACTCGTTCTTTACACCAATAGCCATTCACTCTACCTTGTCCTTGTCCATGACGACACTAGCCACGGGTCCGAATGCCTGGAAGTACTCAGAAAGCTGCGCAGAATCCACATCCCGGGGAAAGCCACTGACAAACACACTCCGAAGACCCTGGGCCTTTCGGGCAGCTCGTAGTTCTACCAGGTGCCGGTGCTTCCGGCCTCCCAAATGGGCATCTAGGCTGGGTCCTGCAAAGATAAACATGAAACAAAAACATCCAAATCACTCTTCGGTGGACTTAAATGCATACCTAAATCCTACTAATCCTTCCAAGCCATAGGAAGTGTGATCTTTGAATAAACAAAGTCCTAGCTCTTTTCACCTTCCTGTCTTGTCCATTTGTCTATATAATGCATTCTAAGCGGTTCCCCAGAGAGCTAGCTACCACTTTTTCTTAAACCATCTCTAAGTGCTAGAGCAACACCTGCAAATTGTAAAGAAATCAACGGGAAGCTTATCCAGGTCATATACAGAGGAACTAAATAAAACAGGACCCTAGACTATTCCCTCATGAATCATCCCTAGGTATGGTATAGAGATTGAAAGTGCAAGATCTGAAGTCACACTGCCCAAGTTTAATTCTCAGCTCCAGCAAGCTGTGTGAGATCTTGGGCAAGTTACTTAACCTCTCTGTGCATCTCTGTGCACACACAAAATTAAGATATTAACAGTACCACACAGGTATTATGCCTCTAAGAGTACTTGGCAGAGTCTGGTACATGTGGACCACGGGAAAAGTTTAGCTGCTATTATTATTATTATTATTATTATTATTTTATTAAATTTTGGGTCAGCTGCTTATTGTCACCAATGTATATGTGGGGCCAGGGAAGACTATCTTGGATTTCTGGCTTGCCCTAGGGGACAAAGAGTGGTAATGTCATTCACAAAGAAAAAGAATGGAAGATCTGTTTAAGGAAGATCATGATTCCAGTTTAGGAAAGATCGCGATTCCAGACTTCAAAAGTGGAATTTGAGGTTTCATGGAGTCCCCTGCGCTGTCATACAAGAGTCCTGTCGATTCTGCCAAATCCACTTTCTCATCACGCATGCCCTGCTACCCTGCTACCTCACCCATCTCTGCCTTTGCCTAGCTCCTCCGTAGGGCTACCCTGAGTTAAGTGCTACTTTCTCAGTGATCCTACAGCTGTCTAAACGTATCTCTAGAGCTCTGGAATTGTCTGCATCTCTAGATGGTGAGCTCCTTCACCTCTAAATCCCCTCACCCCACCCGAGAGCCCAGCCGAGTAACAGGCACAAAGGGGGCGTCCAACAGATGACGGTGATAGAGGGAATAAGATCATGACACTTTAGTTGTAGAGATTTCGGATACTAGGGATGAGGGGGCAAAGTGGTGGGGCTTTCCCCACTCTCCAATCCCTTCGTACAGGCGGAGTGAAAACCGAGGTGAGTGACCCTACCAACCGACTTGACAAAAACTAGGACCCGAAGACGAAAACTCACGACCACCCCCTCACAAGCCACCGCTTACGGTTGGCTGTAGTAACGTGGCAGAGGCAGCAGCGGAAACCCCCACGAGGCAGCGATTGGACATCCGAATACACTGCCGCCATCGCGACTCTCCAGTACGGACAACACACAACCACTTCTGCCACCACCGGAACTCACGCCTACAAATCGCAGCGCGCTTGGAAGCAACTTCCGCCAGTCCAATAGGAAATGACGTAGCAAGGCCAATCGCGCAGGCACACTCCTCCGGCAACTGAGTCCCTAAGGCTCCGGGTTCCGTTTCCACCCGCCTTTAAGTCTTCACCCGCTTCTGGAAAAGCCGCCCATCTTTGATACTTATCTGCATGCGGTAAGCCGATTGGTGTGCTCTGAGCCACTTAGGCGTTGATTGGCCCAAGGCTTCATGAATATTCATAGAGTGGCCACAAAAACCGGCGCCGGTGGGGGTTTGAAGCCTGAGTGCTCTATCCTTGCTGGGAGTTCGGGAGTGTGCTGCTTGTACCTTCTTTCAAGAGGCGGTTAGAGACCCGCGGCGCTGCATCATCCTCTCTCCTTTTTCACCTGGCGAATAAAGGCGGAGGATGAGCCGACTTCACAAAACTCAAGGCTGCCCCTGGACTCCCAAGTTCCTTAGGGCTGTTACTCTCTCCTTCTGCCCTCTGTCCTTCCCTAAAATGGGCGTTCAGGGACCACTTCCTAGCCCTGGTTGGGGAGCTCTGCCCCTGTGGGCACCCTCTAGACTCCACTCAGCCACAGCCAGATCGCTGCGGTCCCGGTGAGTCAGGCTTTCCTTCCGCAATAGTGGGCTGCGTGAAGTGTACTCACGAGGCGCCAGAGCCACCGGCCCCCTTCAAGGCAGGCGATGGAACCTACCATGTGACAGCTGAGTGGAGACATTGGAGGGAAAAAATGCTTCTTTCCCCAGACTGGTAGAGTGGTCAGTTCCTCCCGATACTGCCGGGGTGTAAGCTCAGAATGGGGAGAGTAAAGGAGCTGGGGAGGCCCTGGGGACAGAGAACATGACATGGAGAAGACTCTCAGATGGGCTAAGCAGTTCCTGCTGCGGCTGTCAGCGCACAGCTTCGGACTGCGGAAAGCGCCCTGGACCTGAAGCAGACGTCTCAAGATCCGAAACCTTAAGCAAAGTCTCAACTGCTGAGTCTGTTCCCCTATCTATCTCTAAAGTGTGGAAGGAACACGTACAACAGGCTTAACCTCTTATTCACTCTCCGAAGGTGCTCCTCCTGTTGGGCCCTGCTAAGGCTTGTTTCCCAAACCCAAAAAGGCAGGAGACAGCACTAGAGTGGAGCTCAGGCCAAGGCAGTTACTGAGGCTGGTCTTGGGAATCCTTGAAGTGGCAACTTGTGCAAATAAACCACGGAGCTGGGTGGTAAGATACTGCAGTACCCCCCCCCCCAAGGTAGGCTACATCTTGCCCTGGCTTCCAGCAACTCCCAGAATTTCCTGAGAGCTAAGGGTTGGGAAATAGAAGAAAAAGCACCTTCACGCCTCCCTTCCTGTGGAAGCCACCAACCAGAGTCAGCTGATTCTGTTTTGAGTGAATCTGTACCAAGATGGAGCTCGAGTTCCAGCACCACAGGGAGCTGGGGAGCAGTTTGGGTCCCCCAAGAAAGCTAGCAGGAACAGTCTGCCTGTCCATGCTGCCTATCTCAGAAAGCTGCCCCCAGGGCAAGCACCATCTGTACCATCTGTATCTTCTTTCTTATCCCTTTGTCCTTTATTCCAACTGAAGACACCACCCTCCCCCACCCCCTCCCCCCCTCCCCCCCACCCCCCACCCATGGCAGAGAACAGCTGAGCCGGGAGAAGCTGAAGAAAACAGCTTTTTATTTGTTACTATAAGAACCAATTACAGAATCCGAGGTTAAAAAAACGGACAAAAGATCTTTATTTCTGAGAATTGGCGTACAAAAGGCAGAGGGGACAAGGCGAGGGAAGGAAAAGAGAGAGCATGGGCTGGGGCTGATGCCAGCTTAGGGGCCTCAAACTCCAATTAGGAAAGTCCGGACACCGGACAGGAAGAGAAACCCCCATTAGAAAAAAAAAAGATATAGTCATGGCAGTGCACGCCCCCCCTCCCCCAACCAGGTACCACCACCTCCTATCAATTTACTCTTCCCCTCCCCCATCCCCTTTCAAAAAGGGAGGCAAAATTTTTAAAAAATTAAAAAACCCTCCCCCCCAAAACTGTCCAAGACAACTGTGGGTCCTACCCCCCAAAACAGGCTAGGTTCCCACAATGGACCAAGTTCCTGCAGTGTGTCCTCCACCACCAGGCATGGAGAAGCATGGGAAGGGGACGAGCCTCGCAAGTGGTAACACCAGAGGGCGCCCGACCCCTCCAAGGACACACACTTGCTCCCGCCCTCCCTCACTCCTCATTCCCTTTGATACTAGAGGGAAGGGAGGGTGGGTGCCCTGGGCACCCACCCTCTAGCTTTCAGCCCACCTCCCTCCCTCCCCGCAGACGCTCAATCCTCCAGGACAATAGGCTCATTGGTGCTGGCAGGATGTGACGGTGCAGACAGTGGGACCGGGGGCCGCACTGCAATCAGTGGTGGCTTCACCTTCAGGGGCAAATTGGGCCGGCGAGCAGCTCGCCGCATTTCCAGATGGGTCAGAGCCTTCCGCAGGGCCCTGGCCAGGAAAAGAAGAGTGGAATGAAGGCCAGGACCCTCAAGGTAAACCCCCTTCCCCATTCCATGCCATAGTGTGCCTTCTGGCCCATTCTTTCCTGGCACCCCCACCCCGTACCCAGTCTTCTGGAGCTGGTCTTGTTCAGAATTCCTATTATCCTTACCCACCAACCTGGGTTATCAACCTCTCAGCCCCTCCTACGGTGGGTGGGCTCCCTACCTGGTATCCTTTGTGGCCACAAACACCACAGGATTGGGAGCATCAGCCGGGTTTAGTTTCTGACGCTTGGCTGCTGGCTGTGAGCTTGAACGAATCCCTGAGGCCAGAGGCCTTCCGTTGGCAGAGAAGGGGACCCCGGCTCCTGACATCTGGAGAGGAGGGGTGGGTGCAGGCAGCACAATGAGAGAGGGCTCACAGATCCCTATCAGAAATAAAAGCCCGCCCAATCGGCCTGGCCCACTCCAGCTGTCAACTCACAGTCTCATAGGCCCGTTTCACCATAATGCCCCCCAGACCCCGGTTCTGGGTCAGCTGGTTTCTGTTGATCGGTGTCTTGGTACCCCGAGGTGTTTTTGGTTTCAGAGGTGCCTGGGCCACTGCCAAGAAAAAAACAGGAAAAAACTTGGAGAAATTTCATGTTTTCTCTTCTGTATGTAGTTTCCCTGGGCATCCCCAAAAGCAGTCTGGCAACTACCACAGGAATGTGGCCTTAGCTCACTATGGTAATATTGGACAGTCTATGAAAATCATTATTAACCTACAGGAGTACAGTTTGTTAAACTAAATCTCTTTGGACTATGGTAGTAAAAGGATGACGGAGACCCTGAAACCATCTAACTGGTTCCCCATCCCATACCCACAGTCTGGTTTCCCCATCCCATACCCAAATCTTTGACAATAGTTGCCAGGGGCAGCCGCACCAGAGGGTGAATCTTCAGTGGAGTTTTCGCAGCCTTAGGAAGTCGAATGGAGCCTGGAGAGCAAAGATGACAGCTTTTGAAGGGGCTTCGCTACTCAGGCCTCTCCTACGGCCAGGAGCCACATCTAACCTCCTATCAAACCGCTGTGGCCTGCTGTCCCTGTGGTCATTAAACCTCCAGAGAAACACTGGTCTCTGCTCTGCTTTCTGGCCAGAGCACCCAGGCCTGCCACTAGCCCCACCGCTCCTGCCCTTACACTCTGCCTTGATGGCATTGGCATTGATAGGGGCATAGGGTCGTCGGGCAGCCCTCCTCGGCTGTAACAGGTCCCTGCACATGCGTCTGGCAAGACGGGTCAGCTTTGTGGTCTGAAGCAGGAATGTTTGCCTGTTCTTAGCCAGTAGCTTGGCCCGGTTGGCGCTGGTCGTATAGGGGGAGAGACTCTGGGCTTCAGGTCGAGACAAATGACCCCTCGAGTGTGGCTCCTGGAAGAAAGACATAGGAAAAAGAGAGAACACGGATGGGCACTGAGGCTCCCTTGTTTCCTTCATTCTCTGCAAAAAGCAGTTTATTCCCGCCTGATCTTTTTACTACCATCCCACCCACCCGTCTCCCCAACCACCACTAAGCACCACCTCCCCAACCCCACACACATCAAACCACCTTTTAAGGTTCTGGCCTTCACCTGAAGCTCACATCACTATGCTTACTGCTCTCCCCTGCCTATTCCCCATCAGTCCTTACTGTTGTGCCCCGGGCAGCCCCCTCAAGCTGGGTCGGGGTCTTCAGTCCCCCATACTTCTTCCAGTAGATCCAGCAGGAAGCACAGAGGCGGCACTGCATATTGGGTGGGCCCCAGGCGTACCACTGGGCAGACTGTGTGGCTGTAGGAACACGGAGAAAAGGGGGAGTTTGGGACAAATATGCCACCTGAGGCCCTTAGGTCCTTGGCCCAGAGAAGACCTCAGCCCCCTCAACATCCCTGCCCCTCCCTGAAACTCACTGTGGCAGCTCTCGCAAGTCAGGCCCTTCTGGAATCCAGCCCCATTCATGCCAGGTTTCGAGCCCACAGAGATGATCTGGTTAGGATTTGGCTTAGTACTGACAGGAACAGTGTGGGGAGAAACCAGGAACCGGTCAAGAAAGAGAATCCACGTCCACCTCCTCCCGATCATTTGACCCTCTGACCCTGACTCCTGCCGTGGTCACCACCAATCACTGAGAAAAGCATTGCTGGGGGGGGGGGGGGGGGGGGGGGGGGGGGTGGGGAGGGAGAAAAAGAAAACATGCCAGCCTCCCCCACCTACCACACTTACTAGGTGGGGATATAGACTTGTTTCAGTTTGCTGTCTGCTTCAGCAGCTTTCAATCTTTTCTGCAAGAAGGGGAAAAAAGGAAGAAAGAGAAGGATCAGAGCACCTCCACAGGACGATGTCATCAACTTCGAAGGCAGGGGTGAGCAGGAGGCCCCTGGTCCAGCCTTCCCAGCCCAGCCCATACCTGCTGAATATAGCGGTCTGTGGTTTTCCACATGTAATAAAACTGGACTATGCTGGCGAGTGACTTCCAAGGCAGCTAAGGAGGCAGAGGGAAGGAAGCTGAGCTGGCATCTGGCTCCGGGTCCCCGTTCCCTCACCTGTCGTCTCTTCCACCTCTCCTGCCAGCCCCGTCCACTTACAAAATCCTGGCGAATATCATTGAAATCCTTGCCGTACTTCTCCAGGGCCTCCTCAAACAGCATGGCCTCCGAGGCCGACCACTCCTCCATCTCGTCCCGACACAGCACTGGGCCTCCCTGGGGCACCAGGGTCGACATGGCCTTAGCCAAGTCGTAGCCGTTCCTCTGCAACGTATCCATGGCATGAAACTACCGGGAAGGTGGGAAACAATGCAGATGCCCTGAGACCCTCCACACCGGGCTTCTCAGAGACCCTTCCTCTGTCCCCAGGCTCTGCAGGTCCCCACAGAGCCCAGCCTGCCCGACTTCCCAGCAACCTCTGCTCACCAGCGTGATATCTCGGGAGGCAGCGGCTGCACTCATGTGCAGGCTTGGCTGCCGAATGGAGCTGCTGCAATCTAGGGCTCTTGCGAAGGTCCCCACGGCCCTAAGGGAGATATTAAGAAGTCAAGAGAGAGAGAAGAAAGCATGAGTGAGCTGAGGAACCAAGCCAGATAAGGAAAACCACGCAGGCCAAAACAACCAGTCTAGTCCAGCTCTGAGAATTCGATGCAGAGCGTCCACACCGCCCCCAGCCCGTCTTGCCCGTCCACCCACCCCTCACCGGGCCACCACGAGAAACTGATCAATCTGCCGGTCTGTGAGAGGGTTGTCCGGGTCCCAGACCTTCATCTCCATCTTCTGTTGGTTCCGATTATCAGATTCTCCTGGGGAACAGGGCAATGGCAACATCAGGGAGAGGGAAAGGAGAACAACAGGTGCCTTGACACAACAGCACCTCGCTCCCCCCGTGCCTCTGGCGTGGATTCTATCAGCCACCTCAACTCTCGGACTTTTCAGGACTGTGCCCACTGGCCCCTTGCAGGTTCCCAAGGTCCCAGCTTGTCAGGGCGATGGCACAGAGCCGTGAAGGCCGTGGAGCCTATGACTCCGCAGCACGCCATTCACAGCAACTACGACATTACATGACTCAGGGGCCGCACGCTCCGTCCTGTTGCTTACCCTCTGCCAGGCGATCTGGGATCTCAGCTTGGTATTTGCAACCAACTCGGATCTCCCCCTGATCGGCTAAAAGCGTCTTCTGCACGGGGTCGAACACCAGTGAGTAAAAAAAGCAGTCCTGGAGCCAGGAAGAAAAGGTAAGCGGGCGGTGGGGAGCATCCAGCGTTCCCATGACAGGCGGTCTGTGGACCTGAACCTCATTCCAGTCCTACTCTCCTCTTGCCTTCTGGGCACACCCACTCCCCTCCTTCTTTCCCCCCACACCTCTTTCTCACCTCCTTTTCCAAATATTGGCTCAAGATGTCGGTCTCATTCAAGAGGGTCACGCTACATTTCCCCCTACAGAAGAGAGGTCCGAAAACCCTAGGTGAGCTCCTCATTCCTTCTCCACAGCACTTCCATTATGCCACCACGCCCCTCCTCTCCATCTTCTAAAGAAGTGCACACCGGCCACAGCGCCCCCCCCCCCCCCCCAACCGATTGTCCTATACCTTATGTGGGTGGCTGGTAACGATTCAAATTGCCGAGAAAGAAAAAGCTCCCGGTGCTTCAGTTGATGTCGCTGCTGCTCTGACACCCCTGGCTGCTTTGATTCCTCCTCAAACTCCCCTGGGAGATTAAGGAGGAAGAAGTCAAGTCAGAAACTAATTCAGAAAGAAGCCACCTTGGAAACTTTGACCCCGGGAAAACACTTCCTATCCCAGCTGGCTTTTTTTTCACATTCCCCAGGCATCTGCCGTTTATACCTACAGCCACCAGCTTTCCCACTGAGCCCTCTCCCCCTAGCCCTCTCCGCTGTTCCGGGCCTCCCAGCTCCCCATCACCAGTGCCTTGGGAACAGCTGCTGAGAGTACAAAGAATGCCACAGAAACCCATCCCAAACCCAGGTACCGACGCTCAGATGCCACTCATAAAGCACAAGTCTGCCCACACTAGGCCCAGCAGGAACATCACACTCGTCTCTCCTGCGAAACCAGCCTGAGGTTCAGAAACCCAATATGGTGAACAACTGTCACATAAGGTTGTGTTTACTAGTTTTTCTTTTCAGAGTTCAGGAGACTCTTTGCTCTTAAACATCAGGCAACCGTAACAATCCTTCGCTGTCCACTTGACTACTAAGTTTGTGGGGCTTCCAAGGACAGTATTTCCCAAGCCAGTGCCAACACCTTCCTTCCCAGGAGCTGCGACTTGCCCTGAAACCCTGGTGAGAAGGGTTAACTTGGCTGAGTGCCACCCAAAGTGGGAGGGGGCAGGAGAGCCACAGGCCCAGGCTCATTGGTGCATTGTTCCCAACCTCAGGGAGAAGGGGGGTGGGGGTGCAGCGGGCTCCACCCCTCGCCTGTGTGCTCCGGAAACCCTGTGTGAAACCCTGTGCTAAGGCAAGGGGGGACCACACCCCCCACCCCTTCTGATTGGACAAGGCCAAGGTCAGCCCCTGCCAGATGGGGCTGGAAACCCCAGAGGGCCAGGGAACTTGGTAGGCCTAGCTCCTTGTTAACCCCTTCGTGCTCAAAGCAGCCTGAAATAAGGCAAATAATTTAAGGAGGAACAAGAGAAAGAGGAAAGAAAGCCAAAGCAGGAAAGGGAAAATCAACTAAGGAAAACAGGACGTAATTTTTTTTAAAAAAGATAAAATCATAAAGAGAAGGAAGAGAAGGCAAAAGGCAAAGATATAAAATGGATTGGAGAAGGACGGAAGAGGTGGGAAAGAGCAAAAAGGGCAAAGATAACTTTCCGAGCTTCCTATTCTGCCCTTTCAATGTATTCTCGCGACCACAAAATTAGGCTGCTTCCCTGTCCTGCAAGCTTCTCAGTACAACCTCTTCCTCTTCACCTTGACCTTTACAATCACCACCCATCGTCCCAATGTACCCAAAACTGTCCCTCAAGGGTCCTGCTTCTCTACAGCTCTTCTTCCTCCCCTATTTAAGTACCACCATCTCTTTTCCACCTATCGTTCAGATACACACACTCCCACACAAGTCATATTCTGGCTTTCCTTATCATCGTCTCTCCACCCTGCTTCCAACCCCAACGTGTAAAAACAGGCCTCCCTCTGGAGACCAGGCATCTCCCACCCCCAAACTCACACCCGGGCTTTGGGCATGCTACCAGGGGAAACACCTGCAGGGACATGCCCAGACCTCAGATCATGGGAAGGGGGAGGCAGGGAAGGTGGGGGTGGGGTGGGGGTACGAAGACACTCACTGGCATTGCTATCGGCCAGGCTGTTGAGGCTACTAGAAATGTCCCTTCGCCGGAAAAGGCACACAACCTTTGCCTCCACGTTTCCATTCGCTGTCTAAGGGAGGGGGGAGGAAAACTGCAGTTAAAACGGGTTGTTTTAAAGTGGAAACACGTGAAGAAGAAACTAAGCACGAAGTAGTTTCTAAGGGGTGTAAATAGAAAAACCCAAGAAACTATGAGGGGTTTTTTTTGTTTTTTTTTTTATAATTTTCTTTTTTTAAGAGACAGAGAGCGTGAGCTGGGGAGAGGGGAGGTGGGGAGAGAGAGAGAATGAGAATCTCAAGCAGACTCCACGCTCAGCATGGAGCCCAACTCAAGTCTCCATCCCACAACCCTGGAACCGTGACCTGAGCCAAAACTGAGTCGGACCCTCAACCCACTGAGCCACCCAGACACCCAAAGAAATTACAAATAAAGAGACTCGCATTTAAGGACAACTTCCAAACTTTTTTCCCCTAGACTTTCCCTTTCCTTAGCCCCCAAGAGAAGGAATAAGAAAGCGCCCACCTAGCTCTCAAAAGCCTTTCCTGAATACACTGAATGAATAAATGAATGAATGAATGAATATGAATGGGCACTCAGGATTAGGGCTGGTTTTTCTCTGGATCTCTCTCTCTTCCACCTGAAGTTAGTGACCTCAGGAAAAAAAAGACCCCCTGGAGGGAGGGAGGTACCCGAAGGGGCAGGGGTGGGACTCTGCTCCACTCACCTTGTTGAGCTCCTCAATCCGTCTAACCAGGTAAGGATTGCTGGAAGAGTTCTCAAAATAGACGTAATCTGTAGGAGGGGGTGGGGAAGCACCGGGAAGATCAGAGGAGGAGATGGGAAAGCCAGAGCACCAGGGTCTGAGAGAAAAGAGGCCTGAGGGGACCAAAAGAATAAGGGTCCAGGTAGAGAGAACGCTGAAATGTGGAAGTAGAGAGACTACGAGAAAATGAGGGACTTCCCCCCCCCCGCCACCACCACCCCTGACCACCGAGTTCTAATATCAGATCTTTCTCTCAAAAGTGAGCCTCAACGAAGAGACAAGAAGCAGGGGGTCCCCCTGCAGTCCCCACAATTCAGCGATGGAGTTGCGCCCCGGCATCGGCAATTGTTCGCTCCAGTGCCCTCGCCTTTTCGAACCCAGGCGCACAATAACGCCCCGGGGGAGAGGAAACCTCCCGGCGGTCCCGCTCAGGCGGCAGAGCGGACGCCTCGGCCCTTGGTGCCCCCTGCCTGCCCTGTCAGCTCCTTCCGCACCACTTTCCCAGGCCCCACTCCCGACCCGGGGCCCCAGACGCAGCCCCGAGAGTGCCGTCGGGGCAGCCCGCAGGCTCTCCGGGGGGCCTCGGCGCCCGGCCGCGTCGCCGTCCCCGCACCCTCGCTCCCCGTGCTCCCGGTTCCGGTTCCGGTCCGCGCTCGGGACCACGCCGCCCCGGACGCGGCTCCCCGCGCTGCCGGGTGCCGAGCCTCTCCAGCCCCGGTCCCCGACTTCTCCCGCCCCGGGCCCCGCAGCCCCTTCCCCGGTACTCACCCCCCACCCGGTACATGTTGGCCGCCATGGCCGTTCCCGCCGCCGCCTCCGGCCGCACAAAGGGGTCCGGGAGGCTCGCGGGGGCAGGGCTCGGCTCGAGGCGAAGCCCCGAGCGCGGGGCTGGCGCTTCGCGGAAGTCTCGGTCGGGCCCGCGTAGCCGGCACCTCCGCTGCCTCAGCCGTCGCGGTTCATCCCGGCCCGCGCTGTCGCCGCCGCAGCTACCGCCTCACGCCCGGGACGCCGAGGCCAGCGCCGGTCCGCTCGGCCTCTTCCGGAACAAGCTCGGCTCCCGCCGGACCGGAGCCAGGTTCTGACTCTCCCCGCCCTCGCCGAGCCCCACCAGACGTTGGGATCTGCCGGCCGCGGGGAAGGCTTGCCCTGCCCGCCTCGGGTTTCGCCTCCTTCCGGAACACCTTCGGCCGATCCGGAGAACAAGGCCCGGCGCTCGGCTCAGGTCGGAGAGCGAGACCCCAGAGATCGGCTGCTTCCGGAAAAGGTTCGGCTCCCTCCGGCCAACCGCGGCCCGGCGCTCGGTTATTTCCGTTGCAGCTCGGCCCCTCCTCCGAGGGCGGGAGAGGTGTTGGGCTTAACTCTCTCCTCGCCGGAGCCCCTCAACTCCGCCTGCGGCCGCGAAAAGACTCGCGCGCCTTTGCGCTCCGCCGGGTTATTTGCAAGCGGCTTTGCCTGTTATTTGCATGAGTGGCCTACGCTCCCCTACTCCTTCCAAACTCCTCTTTTCCTTCATCGCCACCCCCACAGGGCCCCGGAGGCGCCCAGCCGCGCCCCACAAAAGGACTGGGAGGCGACTTTGCTTTTGGTTTATTGCCCCTCAGCAGGCGGCAGGAGTCAGGGCCCAGGCTGGGGCTGCCCGGCTCAGCCAGCGGGTCTCTACAGTGTGTGCGGGGGTGCCGTTCGCCCCCTCCAGGGAAACGCGCGATCGGGAATGTCTCGAAGTCGAGGAAAAGTCGGCCCCTGGTCCTGGGGGTTTCGGGTGGGCGGGGCCGCGCCGCAGGGCCGGTGGCTCCCCTCCGGCAGCGGTCAGACATCGAGAGAGGAGGCGGGGGACAGGGAGGGGGTTCGAGAGGGCGTGGCGGGCGCCGGCCCCGCGCCCCCAGCGCCCAGCACTCGCCACTGGAAGATGCTGGCGTCCTTGCCGCCCAGCGAGATGAGGTGCGAGTCGTCGTGCGTGAACCGGACGCTGGTCACGTGGCTGCCGTGGCCGCCGTACACGAGGCTCGGAGCCTGGGCGGGAAAGAAGACCGAGCTGCGGCGGCCGGGGAGCCCTGGACCCGGCGGCCCCCGCCCGCCCGGCCCCAGAGGCCCCTGGAGGCCTCACCTTGGCGCGCGCGCACGGGTACTGGAACAGGTGCACTTTGCAGAAGTCGTCGGCCACGGCCACCACTCGCTCGTTGTGGGAGCGGCACAGGGAGTTGATGTCGGTGCCATCCGAGCCGTCTGGCCACACGCCTAGCACAGCAGCCGGCCTCAGTATGGCCTCCTCCCCGCGGCCACCCACGGCCCAGGCTCCGCACCGTTTCCGGCGGTCAGGCAGCCGAGGCCGCCCACCGGCCGCGTTCCAGGCAATCCTTCCCGGTCCCGGCAGCCACCGAGGGCCTGAGGGGCCTCCTGGGCTGGATCTGCCGGTTTCTTGACACCCACCCCTCTGACACATGCCCAGCATTCCGAGCCCAGTGCGGGCTCCACCTTACCCCGCACACCCCACCCCACCCCACCCCACCCCGCAAGGTTCGGAGGCCCTGCTCACCATAGACATGGAAGCCCAGCACGCAGGTGTAGGTGGCCCACTCCCGGTCTCGGCTCTCATAGCGATTCCTCAGCAGCTTGCAGCCTCCAGCCACGTCCCCTGGGGGGAGGGAGCCCACCCAACTCAGCTCTCCCCCTGCCCTCGGTTGGCAAGACACCCACCCACCGACCCACCCACCGGGAAGGGTAGGTTGGAAAGACTAGCTTGAGGTAATGGCATGTGATCTGGTCACCTTGGTAGCCCTCAGCCCAGGGCAAAACCCAGCCCCGTGCAATTCCTGATTCTTGAAGTTCTGAAGTTCCCCTAACAGCTTCTCATCAGTTCTTCCTCCCTGGCTAAGTCAATTCCTCCACACCTGCTGAGAAACTTGTCCTAAACAATCTTTTCCTAGTACGTTCCTCAACTCCCTCAAGTCCTCGTGGGGAAAGGCATGGTGTAAAACCGTGTAGGGCTTTTCAATTCACAATATTTCTCCTACCTGAACAATTCCAACTCCACTTCAGCCCCATCTCTACCTGGAGCTGCCTACATACTCTTCGTCCCCTCCCAACCAGGAGCCTCCCACCCCGAAACAAAACCCAGCCGATTACCCATTCCCCATGCTCTCCCCTACAGCCACTCACAGTAAAGGATCTCATAGTCCCCAGAATTGGACATGATGAAATTCCCATCTTTGGACCAGTCAAGGTGAGTGATGAAGCTGGAGTGACCCTGGGAGCAAGGGTCAAGAGACTAAAAATGTAGCTACCATTTCCCATCCCCAGGTCCCCCTTAGTGCATGAGAGCCCTTCCAGTTTACCTGCTATGGCAATGCCCCACCCTCCACCCCGGCTTCCTCACCACACAGCGGCCAAAGCGGCTGGACTTGGCACCCTCACTGGAAACGCTATAGATGTAGATCATGTTGTCATGGGAACCGATGGCCAGGTACAACCCATCTATAAAGACAGTCACTCAGAGAGGGAAGGGCCAGGGACAGGTCTGGGTCCAGGGTGGGGGTGGCTCCCACCTGGGCTGTACCGGACCACTGAGAGCTGCTCATTGCCATCAGTGACATCAGACACGATCTCTCTGGTCTCTGTGTCCAAAACCAGCCACCTGGAAGGGAGGGGGTGGAAAGCAGGTGTGAGGTTACCCATCCTGGGCAACGTAGGGGTTGGCAAGTTGGAGAGCGTCAGAGACGCCAACAGAAAGGCTGTGATGTAGACAGGTTGCCGCTGCATTCTTATGCCAGGAAATTGGAAGACGCTAAGGAGAGAGAAAGAGTGAGGGGCTTCTGATGCCTCTAAGAAAAGAATACAGGAACCTTATGGAGTCTGTAAGCCTGTCACTTCCCTGTGTCAGTCTCTCCCATGTCCCTCCTATCCCCCCCACAGCTTTTCTATCCTAAGCTGCCACTCCCAGGCTCAAAGGGGAGAGTGGTTGGGTGTGATGACAGTTGCCACAAGCAGAGCAGGGGAGGCCCGGGCTGCAGAGAAAAGCACTGAGGAACGAGAAGGTGCGGTTGGGGCTCCTGAGCCACACTCCTCCCCTGCCACCCCATTACCAGGGGCCCTTCCCAAAGCTCCTGCTTTCCCCTCCCAGGAATCCTGGCTCCTCTCACCTCCCTGTGTTCAGTCCTACGGCCACAACTGCCCCGCTGGGGTGGAAGTCAGCACAGAGACCAGTCTCCTGGGAGGGGGGAGAAGGTGAATTCAAGAAGATGCCTTTCTAGTGAAGGTTCCTGGACAGACACCTCGTCATGTTGGTAACACCAAAGCCTTCTCCTCCCAAGGATGAGACAGGGAGGAGAGGGACAGTAGACCTGGGGTGGAGGCAGGGTGTCACTGGAGCCTAAACTAGGCGATACTCAACATATTTAACAACCAGAACTGAGCTAGGAGGCTGTGCCAGAGATTAACCATTTGTTGCTGGATCAAAGGGGGGTCGGGGGGTTGGGGGGAAGGGGGGGGGGGACAGTGCCTAGGGGACACTGGAGGCACCTGCACAGAAGAATGCAGATTTTGGTAGCCAACACAGCCATACCAGTACAAAGTGGCTGCCCCTGGGAGAAGGAAGAGGGATGCTGGGGAAGGAGTGGTGTCCACAGAAGCCATGGTGGGTGTGGCACTGGGGATCCAGGGACACGGGGCTCTACCTTGAGGTCAATGCTCCAGGCCAGCGCATGGCCCTCCCCATCCCACAGGCAGAGTTGTCGGTCATGGCCACAGGTGAGAAAACGGTTCTGGAAGGGATGTGTGCAGAGCCCCCAGAGCTCATCGGTGTGACCCTGCAGCAGATCACGGGCTGTTACCTCTGCCCCTCCTCAGTAGCACTTCCCACCCTCCTCCCTGGAGCCCTTGGCCCTCCAACCTGGATTACAGGGGAGAAGCCCTGCGCCAGATCTCCCCTCAGCAATGCATTCTTCGTGGTTCCCACCAGCAGCTCGGAGCCCAGCCCCTCAGCAATGGCCCGCACAGCCCCAAAGTGTTCAGGAATCTGCAGAACGGTGGCATGAAGTCAGGGGCCCCCTGGCCATTCCTCTCCCCACTCCCTCCTTCGACCCCAGGCTAGCCCTCACCTCAGCCTCCTGGAGAGCCACCAATCCCGGCCCCCACTGGACCAGCCGGCGGTCCCGTCCGCCACCACTCAGTACAGTCCCATCCCGCCGGAGACACAGGGCAAAGATGGAACCTTCGTGAGCATGGGCCTGGGCCACAATCCCATAGGTCTCTGTTGGCAAAGTCACGAGTGGGTCATGCTGTGGGGGTACAGGGAAGTGGGGAACAGAGGCAGCCTTGGCCGTCACAACACAATAACTCCTAGCCGCTGAGCACCTACTGAATGTGATCTCTGATCCTCAGCTATTATTTTACCCACTTTACAGACTGAACAACCGAGGCTCAAAGAAGTGAGGTAACTTCCTAAAGGCCACGCAACTAGTGGCAAAACTGGAATCTGAACCCAGGATCTGGCAGACTCCAAAGCCCCAGCCGTGTCGCCCCTACCCTTCCAGCCGGCCTTTCTAGAGGGTCCACAGAGATCTATCAATTCTCATGGTTAAAAAAAAAAAAAAAAGGAAAATCCTCTGTTTCCCACAGACCCTCTGGGGTACTAGACTTCCCAGGTGCCACCCCCAACCACATACCTTTGGCCCCACCCCTGCCTGGGGTCCTGGCATCTGAGAGGCTCCGTCCCCAGGTGAGAATGTTCCCCTCTGAGTCCCCAGTAAGAATGTCCCCATCCGGGAGGAACACAAAGCAAGGGACAAACTTGGGTTTCTTGTATTTCTAGGGGAGAGAGCAGAGATCAAAGGGAAGGCCAAAGACTGAAAGTCACAGACCCTTGCCAGCTGGGTGGTATCAGGGTCTAAGGTATTCAGACCAATGCTTCCATCCCCACTCTGTCCTCCCCCCACCCCACCCCACACCCATCCACGCCTCACCCCAAAGACACCCTGTTTCCGGGTGAGAGTCCCGTTCCCAGGAACCCCTGCTCCTCCACTCCAGTTCCAGAAGTGGACATGCGATTTCCCACTGGTGACAATGCAGCTGCTGTCGCGAGGGCTGAAGCCAACGGCCAAGACTGAGTCATTTGTACTCTGAGGGGAAGATACCAGATTCAGCCACCCCAAGCCCTGAGCACCTTCACTTGACTTGACTCTTCAGTTTGCAGCCTGACAGCCGGTCTGCTGATATCCTGAAACCCCAGGACAAGCCTTCCTTCTGGACCCAGACCCTGGTCCCCTCAGGGCACCCCTCCCTGTCACTCACGATGCCAGAACCACCCTAATGCCTAAGACATTATCCCTCGGGAAGCCAGAACTTCTGAAATCCCCATTTACAGCCTCAGAGAGGCTAGGGGGCTTCCTCCAGGTGACCCAGCCAGAAAGGAAGTCAACGTATGGGTAAGTCTGCAGCTCTCTATACTTCACTGCCCCCAGGCCCCTAACCACGGTGCCCCGCCAGGCCGCCTGGACTCCTCACCTTGATCTCAGCCAGCTTTGTGCCCCGGCTGCAGTCCCACACGGACAGCATGTGCTCATTGGAATCATCCACCACACAAAGAAAAGCACCCTGATCCTGAGAATGGGGGACACATCGGAGGGGCCGAGTGAGGGCTAGAAGTCTGTGGGTTCATGGTCATTAGGCAAGGGCTGCCATCACAAGTTGAGCGGGCAGGAGAAGGGGACACCTGCTCCTTTCTCAGGAGAACCGGCGGAGTCAGGTTCAGGAAGGCCAGAACTTCTGAGGCTTCCCGGTGAAGTGCAAGAATGAGGTTCCTGGGCAAGGAAGATGGGGGTCTAGAGGCTTTGGGGTCAGCTCACCGCAACTGAAAAGGCCAGGGCTCCCACGCCCCGCTCGAAGGCCCCCAGTCCAATCTCCTGCAGCTTCAGCAGTGTCTCTGAGTCCCAGACGTGAACCACAGGCTGCAGGGGCTGGGTGAGGAGAAGGGGTCAGGGGTATGAAGGAAAGCCAGGCTGGAATTTCATCCTGTCTGCCTGGTGTTGGGCTTTGGTCTTACCTTTCCATCTTTATCCACTCCAGCTGTCTGTCCTGAGGCTACACGAACACCATCGGGGTGGACGGCCAGACTAAGTGGGGGGAGGAGACACTCTAGGGAAGGGGGTCGGTCTCTCAAGACCCTTCAGGACACCTTCTCCATGCTTGCAGAGCAGCAAGGCGACTCTACTCTCCTGCTCCTCCACACCGACCCAGACCCTGCTCCTGCCAAGCCCACCATCCCCACGCCTAGAGCCGCCCACCCACTCCCAGGTCCCAGGCCCCTCACCATCGAACACAGTCCGTGTGGCCCCGGTAATGTCGCTGGCCGCCACCTCCAGGACCCCCTGGGCCTCCCTCGGGCCGGTACAGCACCACCACACAGGCGATAAAGTAGACCACCTCCCCAGAGCGCAGCACAAACAGATTAGAGCGGGAGTCACGACCCCTGTACCCGTAACTGGAGTGGGGATCACAGTCAAGGAAAGGGTCAGATCAAGGGCAGAGTGAGGAAGAGGGGGCAACGGAAGCCCTTCTGGCTGGCAGCACCATCGGCAGAGGGTGGTAGGGGAGGATTCAGAGGGCTCCCTGATCCCGCAGGTCCAGGGGGAAACCATAAAGAAGGGGGGGTTCCCAAGATGGTTAAGGTGGCTCCTGGGGGATTGGAGGGGGCAGGATACACCCAGTCAAGGCTGAGGGTCTCCGGGGGTGGGCCGCTGGGCAGCTCCTCAAGGCTGCGGATGCCAGACGGGATGTACATGGTAATGGGGCGGCCGCGAAGGAACATCTTCACTGAGATGCCTTCTACAGAGAAAAGGGGGGTGTCAACCACCACCCTGCAGCCTCCCTTCCAGGAAAGCCAGAGCAGAACTCTACCCACCACACCTCACAGGTCCCCCAAAATAGCTCTCAGGGCTGTCGCCCAAACCCTAACACTGTCATCCAAGTTATTCACTCCTCTGTACGTACCCAAATTGTAGTTGCTTCTCCGAGACCCAGGACCCCCGGGGCTGGAGAGGGGGTCTTTCCCCCCACGGCTGTTGGGAAGAGAGAAAAGCATAGGGATGGGGTCAGGGCCCAAGACCTAAGTGGGGAAGGGCAGAACACAAGAAAGGAGGTTACTCCAGAGACCTACAGAGTCATCTCTGCAGGCTTTTAGTTTGCATTCGGAGCCCCAGAGTAGATGGGGACTCTCAGCTCCATGTAAGAGATGAGAAGATTCAGGCCATAAAGCTTGTAAGAGCCAGTGCGGCCGCATGACAGGGGGGAGCCCTTTCCTCTAGACTACCAGGCTTCTGGTTGACCTTTTCATTTCTCCATCGGTAAAATGGGACCAAAGTGAATCCAGAATGTACACCAGCCCTGCCTTTCAGGGATCTGGGAGGTCAGCAAGAAAGTCTTTATCTCTCAAGGGGAAAGTAACAGGTGAATTCCACAGATAGCTGTCATTAGATCAAAAACGTAGTGACTTCTCTTCTGAGAATACAGGGGAAACCGAGGACATGGCTAGAATGAACACTCAGGTGTCCTGGGGCCTGTACAGACTCTGAGACAACTGTGTTCAGCCACTAGAATTTCCCCCTTGCTCTGTAGAAATAAAGCGTGGTTGGGGGTGGGGGTGGGGGCGGTGAGGGGCAGTGGGGGGAAAACTCCAAAAACGGTCATCCAGGAAAATCGCGAGAGCTTTTTGGGACCTCTCGGAATCCTGGAAGGTATGTGGTGATATGATGGAACTGAAGTCAGGGAGAGGAGGGTTCAGATCCTAGTTCTGGCTGTGTGACCCGAGACAAATGACTTACCCTCTCTGAGCCTGCTTCCTCACCTGGACAATGAACACCATGAGACCACCTACCCCCCCAAGGATGTCGTGGGAACTGAATGAGATGGGAGGAGGTCGAGGGTTTAGCACAGTGCCGGGTACACAGCAGGCGCCCCTGGGGGGCTTGTTCCTTCCTTCGTGTTGGGCGATGAGGTCCCCCCACCCCACCCAGGGAAGTGAGGTGAGGGATGTGGAAAGTCAAGAGCCTGAGCGTGGGGTGGGGCGGGTTGGGGGTGGCGGGAGCCTCGCCCACCTCTCTGTGCTCCCTGACCGCAATAACAGGTTGGCCGAGGAAGCTGCCTTCCGGGAGAGTTTCTGCCGAGGCCGCTCTGAGGGGGATGAGGAGGAGGAAGAATTTCTCCGTGGCCTGGTAGGAGCATAGTGAGCTGGTAAAGATCGTTCCCTCTCCTCGCGCTTCCCAGTCCCTCCGCCGGCCCTCCTGGCCCCTGCCACGGGACACTTACGTGTCAACGCGCTGTGGGGGCTGCACAAGCCTGAGGATCCCTGGGGGGCCAGGGGAACCACTGCTGCTGCTGCCCCCTCCTTCAGACTGGGTCCCACTAGGCTCTTCACTGCCCCCCTGTGGGGCTGGGGGCCCATTGCTCAGGCCGGGGGGTCCAGGGGACGGCTGCATCTCAACCTCTGTCTCCGTCTGGGTGCCCCGGCTCACCAAGGAGGGGCTGCACGTGGGTGGCAGTCCTGGGGGGGCTGCAGGGCTGCTGGGGAGACAGTGAGTCAACCTGATGCCCCCAGAGGCCCTCGGAAGAAGAGGGCGTGACAACCTGCCTACCTGTCCCTTGTAGGAGCTGGGGCGCCAGGGTCCTGCAGGGAGTTCGGGGGCGCCTGCAGCCGCAGCAGGCGGAGGGCTTCTGCCAGGGCCGCCTTAACCAGCTCCATCTCCTTCTCCTGCACCTGAAGCCGCCGGCTCAAGGACTGCAGGGCCTCCTGAGCAGGGCCCTCACCTGGGAAAAGGGCAAGAAGCACTCAGAATGTACCCACCACCTGAAGAAAAGGGTTGAGGGGATTCTGACTTCCCTCCGACCTTGCATTCGTCCGATAGGACTACCCCCTTCAAGCAGCCCCGGGCTTGGAGGCTGGCCCGGAGGGGAGGAGGTGGGTGGTAGAGAATCAAGGGCCTCCTTCTGGCAGGGCAGGCGAGGAGCCTGGCAAGGCTCCCTTCCTGCTGCTGTCTCAACCTCCGCAAAGACAGGGAGTACCATGGAGTACCAGGGGGAAAATATGGAGTACTGCCCAGGAACGTGGGAACCACAGAGGGAGGCGCAGCGCCGGCGCGGGATGACGGCCCACCCCAGAGCAAAGCTCAGGTCTCCAAGGCAGGCAGAGAAACTGAGAAGGGGGCGCGAGAAGCAGAGGGCGCCCCGAAGAGTACAGTCATCTGAGGGCTCACAGGACCAGGAGGAGAGATCGAGAATGACAGGAGAGGGTATCGGTGGAGACGGAGTCACAGTGAAGGTCCCAGGGTAACGGGTCAGAAGTAAAACGACCCGAAATACCATGAGAAGAGGCCCGGAATAACATAGGGGGCAGAGAAACATCGAGGGGCCCAGAATAACATGGGGAATAGGATGACGTTGAGGAAGTTCGAAATGACAGTAGGAGATCCAAATAACTAGGGAGAGCGACCTGAGGAACAGTGGAGGATGCTCAGAACCCCTGAGGCCGAGGAGCACGCGGGGACGCCGCCAGACAGCCGTCGGGCACAGGCAGCGGCCGACCGGCCGGCGCTCCGGGAAGGGGCACGCCGCCCGCCCCGCCCCGTACTCACCGGGCCCCCCGGCCCCGTCCATCCGGCCCCCGGCTTGCTCCGAGCGGCGGCGGCGGGGGAGGCTTCTAAGCCGCCGGGGCCATGGCCAGGGAGAGGGGAAGGGGAAGCACCCCGGGGCGCGCGCGCAAGGGTGCCGTGCCACCCCCCGGGGGCGCTGTCGGGCGCGGGGAAAGGGCCTGGAGGGGGCGCTGTGGAGCGGGGGCGGCAGGCTCCAGGACCCGCCGGGGCCTCGGACTCTCCCGGGGCCGCTCTCGGCTCCCGGGGGTGGGGTGGCGGGGCCGTCCGGGGCCCCAGCGCCGCGGCACAAACAGGCGCCGGACGCGGAGCCGCCAGGAAGCGCGGGAGGGGGGGCGGGACGAGGGGGGGGGCCGGGCCGCCTGGTAACCCCTCCCTGTCCGGGCCTCGCGGCTCAGTCCCCGGGCAGGGCTAACCCGCTGACCCCCGGACCCCCTCTGGGCCTCCGCCCTCCAGGGATCCCCGCCCCCTGAATCCCTGGGGTCCTCTCTGGTCCCGGAGTCCCTGCCCCTAGCCCCTAGGGGCAGAGCCGACCGGCCCCTCCCCACTTCCGCGAGGGGGCAGGGGCGGGGTCATGAAGTGGGCCCTTAGCCCGGGGGCGGGGCTTTTCCTAAGGGGCAAGGCCAAGGCATCTCGAATTGGGGCTGGCAGGGGCCAGGGCAGCGGGTTATTAAGGATGGGGGTGGGAGGATTCCCAGGGTATTGGGGTCAGGATGGCATTAGCCCAGCTCAAGCCGGGCTGGGCTGACTCAGCACCCTGCGCCGGCCAACCCTAGTCCCTGAGAGCTCTGCTTTCCCTTGGGCAGAGATGGGAGATGGCGCCGGTGTTGCCCCTGGTGCTGCCCCTCCAGCCCCGCATCCGTCTGGCACAGGGGCTCTGGCTCCTCTCCTGGCTGCTGGCGCTGGCCGGTGGCCTCACCCTCCTCTATAGCGGGCACCTCCAGGTCCAGCTGTGGCACCTCAGCACCTTCTTGGCTCCCTCCTGCCCATTTGCTGTCCTGCCCCGGGTTGCCCTGGCAGCTGGTGCGGTGGCTTTGGGCACAGGACTGGTGGGTGCAGGGACCAGCAGGGCCAGTCTGGACGCAGCTCAATACCCTCCCTGGCGGAAAGTCCTAGGCCCGCTGCTGGTGGTTGGCACTGCTGGGGGCGGGGGTCTTCTGGTCCTGGCCCTGGGACTGGCCCTGGCTTTACCTGGGAGTCTGGACACAGGGCTGGAGGAGGGCCTGGGGACTGCCTTGGTTCACTACAAAGACACAGAGGTGCCCGGACACTGTCATGCCAAACGGCTGTTGGATGAGCTGCAGCTGAGGCACCACTGCTGCGGGCGCCACGGGTACAAGGATTGGTTTGGGGTCCAGTGGGTCAGCAGCCGTTACTTGGATCCCAATGACCAGGACGTGGTGGAGTGAGTGTCTTATTCCCCCGCCCCCCTCCTCCTGGCCTCCTTCCCCTCCTTTTCCTCCTCCCCATCCCTTGAAACCCACCTTACCCAGATAGGAAGTAAATAGAGCCTAGTGATCGAGAGACTGGGTTACAGATCTGCTATCTATCAGGTGTGTGACCCAGGGCATGTTACCAAACAGCTCTGGGCCCATTTCCTCATTTGTAGAATGGAGCTAATGGGACCGATCTTACAGACTTATTGTGAGGATAAATGAATTATGCACGCCTGGCACACAGCAAACCAGCCAGTGAAGGTCTTTTTCCTGTTTCCCTTCTCCATTCCTGTGCCCGGCAGCCTTTCCTCCAGGCCTCGACTTCCAGACGCCCTAACTCCCCTGCCCCCTCCCTTTGCAGCCGCATCCAGAGCAACGTGGAGGGCCTGTATCTGATCGACGGTGTCCCTTTCTCCTGCTGCAACCCCCACTCACCCAGACCTTGCCTGCAAAACCGGCTCTCAGACCCCCATGCCCACCCGCTCTTTGATCCGCGTCAGCCCAACCTAAACCTCTGGGCGCAAGGATGCCACGGGGTGCTGCTGGGGCACCTGCAGGGTTTGGCGAGCACGCTGGGCAGCATGCTGGCTGTCACCTTCCTGCTGCAGGTGAGTCAGCAAAGTGTCTGAGGGCTGCCTCCACCTGGGCCTCCTCGCTGCCTCCAGCTCTGGCCCCTGGGGCGGTGGACCCTCACTGACCTCTTTCCCTTTGCTTTTCCCCCACAGACTCTGGTGCTCCTGGGCCTGCGGTACCTGCAGACAGCACTGGAGGGGCTCGGAGGAGTCATCGATGGGGAGGGAGAGACCCAGGGCTACCTCTTTCCCAGCGGGCTGAAGGACATGTTGCAAACAGCGTGGCGACAGGGAGGGGTTGCTCACAGGCCGGCACCTGAGGAGACCCCACCGGAAGAGGCACCTCCTAAGGAGGGTCCACCTGAGGCCTAGTGGCCTGATGGGGAATGGGAGGGGGGAAGGGGAGGGATGGACAAACACTGAAAACCTCACAACTCCATACCAAGGCTCCAGGTGGGGGAGGGGGGGGGTCCCTGGGATTAGAGGGGTTAAGGATAGTCACCGAGCTGGACTGGGGGCGGCGGGAAAACTAGGTGGCCGGGGCTTAGCCCCTGCGGCTGGAACCAGTGGGGAACAGAGAAAACACAGGGTGATGGGAAAGCGACACGGGAAGGGCTGGCGACTGCTCCTGGCACAGAGACTCAATAAAGCTTTTTGCACTGAAGCCACCGATCTTCCTTTCAAGGGCGTTGGGGGGCCCTGGGAGAATTGATTTCTGTCTGATAGAGAAGCCAGGACTCCTGGGTTTCGACTCTGGGAAGGATCTTAAATGCAAGAGCCAGAATGTGTGGAATGAAGGAAACCACAGGCCCCTCCAGCTTGAGATCTTTTATTCTGGAGGTAGGAGAGGGGGTCAGCATGCTCAGGTGGGGAGGGTCCAGCCCAGCTCCTCCAGCCCCCCCCAGGGCATGCCCAGCCCCAGTGAGTTGCCCGGTTGCTCGGCAGCCCTCCCTCCTGGGTGCCTGTCCTTCTGCTCCGCCCCAGACGGGGCTGACCTGGCTCAATACAAGGGCTGCTTGTCCCCAGCCTGTGGGCAGTGCCACATGGCAGGCTGGGGGAGGGGCGAAGCAGCTGGGCCATGCCCTGGGGCTGAGGGGGCAGAGGGGCCACCGCCCCAGCTCTGAGGGGTCAGGACTAGGAAAACCGGATCCTGGGCAGGCCAGGGGCCCAGTCCGCCAGGTCTGTGCCTGAGGAGGTGGTAGTCAGGGTGGGGCCTGCCATCACACCTCGACAGCTGGGTCTGAGCCTCGGCCCTGCCGCTGCAACTGCTCCTCCTGCTTCATCTTGGGCTTCTCCGTCCGCGTATGCCACACCAGAACCTGTGCCAGGAGGCTTTCGGTTAGAACCGGGCCCTCTGTGTAGAGTGGACCCACTCACCCCCTCTACACACACAGCGTTGGCTCCAAAGCGTGAATGGCAGGAGGCTTTAGTGCCTCTAAAATAGAGGCCCCTCACCAGCTCTGTGCCACATGGGTGCCCAGGGGACCACTTTCCTTCCCTGGCTCCCAGCTTCCCCTGCAGTAGTGCTGTCGGCAAGGTTGAGTCCGGGCCCTGGAAGGTCCCTCGTGGTTCAAACACCCACCCTGTGATCCTCCTCCCCAAGGCCTTACTCCACTTTCCCCCCATCACCTTGCCGTATCCCAAAGCCAGAGTTCTGCCCGCCTTCACCCCTTACCCGAGTGCAGTTAGCAGCTCGCGGCTCCAGGTCCTTGGGATCCACGAGGTGGCTCAGGAGACTGCTCTCCAGGTGGCCCCGGGGAGCAGTAGCATCAAACTGGGCGTTGGGCTTTGCCAACAGCAAGGGCAGGGCAACAGCGAATCCTGCCATATCCACTGGAAAGGGCCTGTTGGGCTCCCATGCCGTGTGGAAGCCCACAACCCGGCCATCCTGTACCCGAGGGCCCTCAAATCGCAGGCCGCCTACCAGCCCCACAGGCCACACTGAGACACCACGGGTCCAGCGCATCTATGAGAGGTCAGAAGAGACGAAACAGACACGGGGTGGCCCAGGGACAAGGGAGCAGCAGGAAGGACCGCTGGGGTCACTCCGGCCCACTGCTCCCCCTCCTCACACAGCAGCCTAGAGCAACACTGGTAACCAGGGCAACAGGCAAAGCTGGCCCCGCCTGGCCTGGCCTCCCTCCCGATCCCCCCCCCACCTCCGGTGCTCACCTCTTCAAAGAGCTCCCGGCTGTAGGTGTTGTCATCATCAGCAAAGTATACGACTCCCCGGGTGCCGGCTGGGGGGGGGGTCCTTCTCTCCCCCGACGGCGCCCCCTCCTCTCCGGAGCCAGTCCAGGGCCCTGTTCCGTTGTTCTACACCACGGGGCCGAACCCAGCCTGGCTCACCCTCCCTGAGCCGCTGGGCCTTGGGGGTGAGGACTGCCAGGTGTGTGAAGAGGAGGCCGGAGGCCGCCAGCAGCCCAGAGACCAATGGGGTGGGGCCTTCAGCATCCTCCACCAGCAGCCAGTGCAGCCGGGGCACCAGGCTCAGCGTCTGGGACAGCCGCACCAGCTCTGCTTTTTGCACCAGCCTGCAGGGGGAGAGATGAAGAGGAGGGCGAGGGGTGGGCACCGTTTACTCACTCCAGCCAGTATACATAGCTTCTCCTGAGCCCCTTCTAGTATCCCCCGTGGTCTTTCCCCAGCCAATATCCAAACTCCTTTTCTCGCTTGTCAATTTCACACTGCATTCATTCACCTCCCCTGTTCGTACAGCCCGTGTCTGTCACTCGCCTCAACCCAAGGGCTCTGGCTGTGGGAGACTACACGTTAAGGGGCACAGGCTTTGGAATCAGACAGCTCTGGGTTTGAATGCCAGTTCTGTTACTTATTAGGTAAGACACTGGGGGGAAATGGGTCAGATCTCCCCAAACCTGTTTCCTCTGCTATCAAATGGGATGAACAGTACTTTACAACAACGTCATCTTGAAGATTAAATTATAATGACTTTCTAAAATACCCTTAGGACCAGGTCCTCTTCCTCCTGTGCTTGGGTTTCCAGATAGAGGTATTTAGAGGAGTCCTTTGCCTCCTTCCTCTCCAGGGAATTTTCCAGAGTTTAGACAAGAAACTGGGAAGGTGTGGCCCAGGTTATTCTTCTAGGCTTCTTGATCCTTCAGAACAGTCTGTCCGTCCCAGGGTTGGTGTTGCATGTGTGTAAGGGGACGGGGTTGACAGCTGGCTGTGCCTAGACGGGTCAGCCATCTGATTCCAGGGAGGAGTTAGTAGGCTCTTTAGCGACAGACCCAAAACCATGTTCCCCAGTTGGTTTGTATCAATAATAAAGCTATATTTAATTTAAAAAAAATTTAAAAAGTAGGAGTGCCTGGGTGGCTCAGTCGGTTGAGCGACTGACTTCGGCTCAGGTCATGATCTCACGGTTTGTGAGTTCGAGCCCCGCGTTGGGCTCTGCGCTCACAGCTCAGAGCCTGGAGCCTGCTTCGGATTCTGTGTCTCCCTCTCTCTCTCTCTGCCCTTCCCCCACTCATGCTCTGGCTCTCTCTGTTTCAGAAATAAATAAACATTAAAAATTAAAAAAAAAAAGAAAGGAGAGCCCTTAGCACAGTGCCTGGTAGAGAGTAAACACACTGTAAATCACAGCTGGCGTAACTGGTATGACATAAGGCCAAGGCCTTTTCTATTTCAATTGAGTCAGGGGTGCTCAAGCTTTCTCCCCAAAGGATCCCTGAGAGAGAGTGAACTCGGGCAAGCTCAACGTTTCTTTGAAACTATATGGCTCTATCTCAAACTTTGGCAGGAGCTGTGTATTCTATTTCCCAGTGTACCCCTGTCCATTTCAATGGAAAAACAACCATTTTCTCACACATCTTTGAGGAAAGATGTGGCTCATTTATCCTGTCACTTGGCGTGCCCTAGTTTGAGAAACACCCCCTGGCCCGGTGACTCCCCAGACTCCTCCCCAACCCCCACCTCCTGGCCAGTGCCAGGCCTCCTGGGCGTACCAGAGCCCGTACCTGGCGTAGGTGGGGGTAACAACATAGATAGTAGGCAGGGCCTCAGGTTCAGGGGGCTGGGCAGGGGCAGGGGGTGGGCGACGGAGATCAGCCTGCAGCTGGGAAATCCTCAGATCCTTCTGCCGAAGCTGTTCTGCTGCTGCCCGCAGGGGAGGGAGGCAGTCACATGGCTGGCCTGGTCCCAGGAAGCAGGGATGGGGGCAGAGAACCACACACAGCACGTTGAGCATCCCAGAGGGGCATAACCTTCTCGTTCAACTCCTAGCCAGTGCAGTCATCTCCTGACAACTTCCCCAACAGCCTCTTCTACATCCCTGGTGGTCTCAATCAGCAGCCCTCTCCAACTTCAATACATTCCATCTGTTGCAGCTTTCATTCCGATATCGAGCTGATCATCTGCCTCCATCCCTTCTACCTGCTGGTCCTTAATGTTGCCTTCTGGAGCCATAAAGAAGTCAATCTCCTGAAACAGGGCGGTCTTTTAAATACCTGAGGATCAAGCCTGGTCCCTAAATCTCCGAGTAAGAGGCAACATTCAATCTGTTCCCTTGGCTCTATAACCAAAGACTCATAAAATTCATTGATTCCGTTATTGGATAAATATTTATTGAATGCTCCTCGTAGAAGGCACAGCCTTAGGTGCTGGGGATACAGCAGGGAGTAAAACAGACATGGTCCCTGCCTTCACGGAGCTTTCAGTTTAGTGGAGGAGGCAGACACTGAGCAAAGAAACACATTAGTAAAATCATTACAAATTGTGATAAGGGCCACGAAGGAAACATTTAAGATAGAGAATACAAGAGAATCCAGAAAAAGAAGAGTTAATCTAGCTAAGGTGGTCAGGGAAGGCCTCTCTGAGGCGGTGACATTTGAGCTGAGACCTGAAGGATGAGAAAGAGGCGGCCAGGAAAGAGCTGGGAGAAAAGCACTGCAGCCAGAAGGAACAGGTTAAGAGCTTGAGACAGCAATGAGCGTGGGCTTTTCGAGAAACTGTCATGCAGCTTGTGTGGCCGGAGCAGAGCGAGCGAGTGGGGAAGGAAATGGGGTTGGAAAGGAGGACGGCAACAGATCATGCGGGGCCTTGCGGACTCTGGGAAGGAGTCTGCATCTCATCCGAGGTGCGGTGGGAAGCCGCGGTGCGTTCTAGAGAGGGGAGTGCGCCCGGCGGCCGCAGAGGGCTGTCGGAGGGCCGAGCCGGATGAATGGTGTCTGCGCGGGGGCTCATCCCCAGGGCGGGATGCAAGGCGGCTGGCGCCCTCGGACGGGCCCGCCGCACCCCCGCCCCGCCCCGCTCACCGAGCTGCACCAGCGCGTAGAGGAGGCCGGCGATCGACACCAGGAAGTAGGCGAGAAACACGTTCTTCAGCTTCAGCTTCATGGCCGTGCCGCCGCCGGCGCCCGGGCAGGCGGGGTCCCGGGGACACGAGGGGTCCCCGCCCCCCACCCGCCAGCCTGCAGACCCCGCCCCTGCAGCGGCCCCGCCCCGCGTCCCGCCTTCCTCACGCTCCTCTCCACCGGCTCCCGGGAGCTGGGGCCGACAGCGCCCGCCCGTGCCCACTTCCGGTCAGTCTGCACACCGCCCCCCGGGTTAATTTCCGGTCCCACAGCCTAGTTCTGGGAACCACGGGAGTGGGTGACGTCATATCCGGCGTGTCGCGCTCGCGTGGCGGGCAGTCAGAAGCCTGGTGGGAGCGACGTTGAAACCTTCCCCTTGAACGCCAGTCCCTGTGTCTAGATTTTCTTATTTTCATTCATTCATTTATCAGTCACAGCACCCAGTAACAGTTCAACAAACACTCGTCACACGAATGAATGAAATCTGGGACTTCTCAAGTGCCAGGCCTGGGCTCTGGGTGTCTGTCATGAATTCCTCACTAGAATCCTGACATAGGTGGTATTGTCCCCATTTTACAGACAAGTAACCAAAGTTGACAAAAACTGCGAAATCGCCATGATGCAGTTTGCTGCCCCTTCTAGATCTGTACTGTTTCCTCTGACCATTTCTTAAACAGGTGACAATAGGGGGCAGGGTAGGGGGGAGTAGGGAGTGGGGTGCAAGGCAGTGGGCCACCTCCCAAAAAATTGGAAATAGTTCTTGATGGTTAAGCGTCCAACTTTGCCTCAAGTCGTGATCTCACAGTTGGTGGTTTGAGCCCTGCCATGGGCTCTGGGCTGACAGTGTGGCCTGCTTGGGATTCTCTCCCTCTCTCTGCCCCTGTCCCACTTGCGCTCTCTCTCAAAATAAATAAAAATATATGTATTTCTTGAGCTGAGCGTTCCAAGGACACATACCCTAACTATTGATAGGCACAAGCCTTCCTGAGGAGTCATTTTCCCTGGGGGAAAAAACAAAACAAAACAAAACAAAACCCTCTAGTTTCTTATAAAATAATCTGAGACTGATCGTCTGTCTACAAAATGGAGAGAACTATTTCCCATCACTGAAACAATGGGGAATTCGTGAGAGCATCAGACTAAATAGATGTTTCTGTTCAAGAGGGACCCCATCAGCTCTGGTCACCACTATTTTTTTTTTTTTAAATTTATTATTTATTTTTGAGAGAGTGCGAGCAAGGGAGGGGCAGAGAGAGAGGAAGATCTCAAAGAGGCTCTGTAGTGCCAGAGCTGAGCCCGACGCGGGGCTCGAATTCACAAACCAGATAATGACCTGAGCCAAAATCAAGTCGGACCCTCAACCGAGCCACCCAGACGCCATTAAAAAAATATTTTTAATGTTTATTTTGAGTGAAAGAGTGCGAGTGGGGGAGGGGCAGAGAGAGGGAGACAGACTCTGAAGCGGGCTCCAGTCTGAGCTGTCAGCACAAGAGCCTGACACGGGGCTCAAACCCATGAACCGCAAGATCACGACCTGAGAGGAAGTCAGATGCTTAACCGAAGAAGCCACCCAGGCACCCCTCTGGTCACCACTATTAACTAGGCCTACTAAAATCTGATGACCTTGCCGGACTCCTCTGTGAAAACACTGGCCTCTGGCAAGTTGAAGACCACTTGCACTTGTTCATTTTGCTGAACCGATGAGGCTTATGCTGAAGCTAGATGAAAATCTCAGCCCCTCGGGCTTCTTCTAAGGGTCTGTGGCTCAGGCCAGAACTAGAATCCAGACACCAACAGTTATTTATGGTTTCTCTCTTTATTGTTTCTCCTTTTATCAAAACCTGTCACAGCTGGGGGCCAAGAGGAAGTAAAAAAAATTGCCACAAATATTCCCCCTTGTCCCCAGTTAGTCCTGTCCCACCCCCCGCCCAGCGCTTCGGGCCAACCCTGGGCACACATGATCATCTCCCCCCACCCTCAGCCTTCTCGGAACAATAAATACAGGTGACCGTGATTCAATGAAACCACAACTGATTTCTCCATCTTGAATGCCCCTCAAGGGGACAAAAAGGGGGCCAAAGAAGTTTAATGCCCATCCCCTCTTAAAGGAGAGTGGACACTTCTTTCCCCTAAGGGACAGGGGAGACAGAACTGCCCCTGTCAGAACTGCAGCAGCTCTAGAAGCAATCAGGGAGAGGAAAGGTTGGGGTGACAGGGAAGAGGATGTTCTCCAGCAACCTCACTCCTTTGATCCATTCATCCCTTATCAGGTAAGGGGTGGTCCCAGTGTATCAGTGGGGCATAAAAAGGGGAGCGCTGACAGAGAAGAATCAGGAGGAAGAAATAAAAGGAGGGAGAGCAGTTTGGTGGGGAGAGGAGGGGGAGGAGAAAAGGAGCCCTAAAGCTCACTGCCCTCATCTTCTTCCAAGAAACGGCATCAACACACAAGAGGTATGAATGAAGAGGGTCTGGAGGGGATTCAGGGCCCCCAAAAGAAAGGAAGAAAAGAGAAAGCAAGGGCCTCGTGGTCCCCAGGTCTTCACAGGTGAATGTGCTCCAGTTAGAGCAACAGAGTGCTGGGGGAGTGGAGGGAGACGGTGTCAGTGGGGTGGGAGAGGTCGGGAGATCACAAGAGGAAGTTAGAGCCCAGGGACAGCTTCTCCTCCTGCCCAGATGTTGGCTGAATCTGGGTCTTCAGATAAGAAAGGTGAAGTGTGGGGAGGGTCACACTCCAAGGCAGAAGGAAGAGGAACTCTTATCACCGCCGCAGCCCTCCCACCCCCCCGGCATCCCTTGGGTTATCGCAGGTGAATACTCCAGTCAGATGCCACGCTGATGCCAGGCTTGCGCAGGATCAACACAGAGGTCTCAGGGTCATGCTGGAAGGACAGGCGGCTTTCGGGAGATCCTGGTGGAAAAAAAAGAAAGTTCCACACCTATAGCAACAGGTTATGGCACAGCAACTACTTTCCTATGGGCAAGGTGTCCCCGGCCCCGCCCCTACATCCCCTCTGTCCCCACCCCAGGGGCCAGCCTTGCTCTTCACCTTTTGTCTGGAGTACCACGGCTGCTGGCTTTCCGGCCCCTATTATCACCACCCGCTCAATCCAGATGGGTGTCTCAAAGTGGCCTCTGGGGTCTGCTGAGCTAGAGGGGGCAAAAGCAAATGCCCATCAGGGAGAAAGATGTCAGAGCCGAAGGAAGGACGAGACCTTAAACAAGGTCATACGCAAGGTCATAACACAAGAGAAGAGCACAATGTGCGGTGAGCATCCCCGAGGCTACCAAGGAAGAATGGGCACTTCGTTACCTGGAGACCAGGGTGTTGCCAGAGAATGAGAACCGACGTAGCAGGAACTCATGGCGAGTCTGATAGTTGAACGTGTGCCCATCATCTAGAAACAGCTCTCCTTGGGCGGTACCCTGAGCAGGAGGTAGGATGGATGAGAGCCTGGGCCCAAGAGGGAGTGAGGGGCACTCCGCGGGGGACTGAAGCCCAGTAAGGGAGCAGAGGGCTGAGGGGGCTCCCTGTCCATGTGCTCACCTGGGGACTGAGAGCAACGAAAAGAGTGATGGGGTCATCCTTCATGCAGTCGGAAGAGCGCCGCACCCGCATCCATCGGGGGATAATGGTCCCTCCACGCTGGAACACGGGGATCTAGGGCGAGAGCAGCGCTGGGATAAAGTTGCCCCACTGTCCAATCTTGGGCCCTGCAGTGTCTCTTGCTCTTCCCCATCTGTGCCCACTTAAGTCCTGGACCCTGAAGCACACACTCTCTCCTTCTGGAAACTTACAGACAGATGGAGCTGGCAGTTGGGCTGGGCATACTCACACTGCTTAGAGTGACAGGCAGGTACAGGGTCTGGGGACCATAGTGCTTCTGGTAGCTCTGAGTGTCATACCACACCTGTGGGTGGCAGGAGAGATACTTGGTCACTCACCACACAGGGCCCCCATCCCATTTACCCTCTTTGGCCTCTACCACCTTTCCCCACCACACCCTTTCTTCCTTAACTCACCTCCCCTTGGCCAGGCAGATAGACCTGCACGCCATGAGCCCCGGAGTCTGATACGGGGTGAACCAGTAACGCATCCCCTAAGACACACCAGAATCAACTGTGAACTGAGGGGGTCGGTTCCCAGACAGGGAGCACCAGAACGCCTGCCCAGCCTCACTCACTCCTCCCTCCCTGGGCGTCTACAGCCACCCCCACCCCCCCAAACCACCACAGGTGCTCACTGCTCAGCCCTATCCCAACCCACCATCATCTGCCCTCCCCGTTTCTTACCAAGCAGGAACTGATCATCTATACTGAAGGTGGTCACATCCTGAGGATAATGCACCCACAGGGGCCTAGGGAGGAAGCAAGACAAGAAAGGAAGACACCTGCTGTCTTGGCAGATGTCAAAGATGCTGCCCCAGGAACTGGAGGAAAGAACAGCACGACCCAGGAGCTTGCAACCAGACAGCCCAACTGACCTGAAGGCCTCAGCTATGCACCCTACCCTGGGGCTAGTCACTGAACTTGCTAACCCATCTCCTTGCCTCCTAATCCCCTGTCCCATCTTGAAACATTCTCCCCGCAACTCTCCAGTGGCCATTTTGTCGTCCTGGGTCAGGTGAAATTTTCCTCTCCCACATCATCTTCTACCTCTCTCTCCGGTTCCTTACCCTGAGACACACAAGGCTTTCTATTCCTGGAACACAACAAACTCATTGCCACTTGTACAATTTCTGCACTTGCAGCCTCCTCTGTGGGAACACTCTTCCTTGAGGTCACAGGCCATCTTCTTCATTAGTCAGGCCACCTCTCACATGCCCTGCTTCTTAAGAAGGCCATTTGTAAAAATTAATTCCATATCTCTGTTCTATTTTTTCAAAGAGCACTGTTGGCAATTTTCTTATTTGTATATTTGCATACGTCCGTCTGTCTTGCTCCCAAGGACAGAAGGACTCGTCTGCCTTGGTTCAGCCTCTGGGGATAGCGATGAACAACGCCTGGCAGTAATGTTTACTGCTACTTATCCCCTTTATTATTTTCTTACTCTTGACCTTGAAACCAGAGTCTCCCTCTTTTATAAGGCCCTGGTGGGTGACAAGAGAGGCCCAGAGATGGAACCCAGTCCCCACTGTCCCTCAGCCACCTCGACCCACTCTACACAGACCCAGCTGAATGCCTTACCTCATGACAGGAATGCCTTCACGATGAGCCTGATAGAAGAGAGTGTACCAGAAGGGCAGCAAGGAATACCGCTGGCCCAAGGCATCTCGGATTATGTCATGGTACTGAGTAGGTAAGAGCCAGGGCTCTCGCCGCCCAGTGTCCAAGTGTGCGTGTGCCCGGAAGAATGGCTGGTAGGCACCCATCTGGTACCAGCGCACAAGGAGCTCTGGCTCTGGATTTTTGAAGAAACCGCCCACATCCGCTAAGAAAGGGGAGGGAGGAAGCAGGTTGGAAAAGTGGGTGAAGGAGGGCTGCTGCCTAAGGAGCTCCCCCAGGCCCCACCCTGGACCCTCAGCTTGCTCTGTTCACGCCTGGGTCCCGCGCCCTCTACTTGCTCCTCTCCCACCAGACCAAGACCCCCAATTCCTCCCCCTCTCACCTCCGCAGAAGGAAAGTCCCACCAGCCCCAAGCTGAGACACATAGGGATAGATATCTTCAAATGGTCCCATTCAGCAGTGTTGTCCCCTGTCCACACAGCTCCTAAGGAAGACAGGGAGATGGAGTTTGCAGACAGTGAAGGGCTCCGCTTTTCATACAGCTGACTCCTCCGACCTGCCACGTCCGCTCTAGGGCCCCCAGGGTCCTGTTGACGAAGGCACGGCAAAATGCACAAAAGCACTTGAAAGGGGACAGGACACCCGATCCCTGGTTCCCTTTGAGTACCAGGGACAGCGGGGTGGGGGATGCGGTGCACTGTTCTCAGAGGACAGCTGTGTGGACGGACTGCTCGGAGAAGCAGGCCTTGGCGCGTCACTCTTCCAATCTGGCCTTCACACCCTCTGCCACAGCTCTGTTCTCCAAGTCTTACCGAAACGCTGGGAGCCGGCGAAGAAAGCCCTGCTCAGGACAAAGGGGCGCTCTAGGCCCCCAGAGCGCAGCACGAGCCCCTCCGCAGTCGCCATGTGCTGGGTGGAGACAGAAGAGGACGGGTGGTGAGGAGCAAAAAGCCTGCCGTCATCTGGTGTGAGTTCCCCGACCCTCAGGCCCTCCTCACTCAGCCTCTTACCACATAGAAGCCATAGATGTTATGCACGTCTCGGTGCTCCCAGCCCCCATAATGTTGCGCATCCTTGAGCATGGTAACCTCAGGACCATTGAACACAGATGGTTCGTTCATATCATTCCAGACATAGAGGTTGGGAGCTGAGCCCTAAGTACACAAGGCAGAAATAGGATCAGAAAGACAAAGGAGAGAAAGATGACAAACTATGAAAGAACTCCTAGGAATGCAAAAAGAAGCCCTTCTCAGGTCCTCCCAGGATCAAGCCTCGGGATAGATACAGGCAGCCAACCACAGCAGGGCTGGCCAGCGGAGAATGACAAGACTCACGGAGGCAGGGTGGGAAGGACAGACGCGGGGAGGGGAGGGGCTGGCGTACCTCATAATTGTCAAAGCTGAACATGTTAGCCCACCAGGCCCTCATCGTGGGATTGGTAAAGTCAGGGTACCCAGCTGCGCCTAGGACAAGTTAAGGGTGGCTGTCAACCTCCAAGGGGCCAAAGGGCTACCATCCTAACTCCTGGTTTCACGACAGCCTCTCCCTCAACTCTAGGCCCACCTACCTGGCCAGCACCAGCCCTCGTAGTCAGAGCCATCCCGGGTTTTGACATACAGACCCCGGTTCTGCAACTCCTCGTGTACGCGGTAGCCGGAGTCCACCTTGATGTGGGGGTCCACGATGGTCACCAGCTGCGGGCAAGGAACATGGGCGCTCAGAGCTCTCCAGGGCTGCTGTGCCTGAGAAGACTAAGCATGGCCACAGTCCTCTCACCTTCCGCCTCTTGGAGGCCAAGTGTTCGAGCATGGTAAGGGGCTGGGGGAAACGGCTGGGATCCCAGGTGAAGTACCGCTTGCCATCAGCATGCTCGATGTCCAGCCAAATGACATCACAGGGCAGGTTGTGATCATCGAAGCCCTGATCGACTTCCAGCACATCGGCCTCATCCCGATAGTTCCAGCGGCTCTGGTGGTAGCCGAGGGAGAAGAGCGGGGGCAATGCCTGGGTCCCTGCAGGCACGGGGGTCACAGTGGGGTCAGGCCCAACCCGGGGCCAATGGGAACACCCAGAAATCGAGGGAAGTTTGTCAACTAGACAGAAAGCGAAGGGTGTGGAGCCAGGAAGTAGGCTGAGGCACAGGATTTTTGAAAATGCAGTCATCCCTTTCAAGAAGACAAGGGCCAGCAAAGGAGGCTGCTGGCTGGCAGAGAGGGGACGCGCGTACCTGTGAGGCTGGCATACTGCCGGAACACATCAGACACGGAGGGCCCAAGCAGCAGGAAGACATCAACGATGCCACTCTCTGACATCCAGCGGACATCTGTCTGCGGGGTCTCCCCAGAGCCCTGCAGGTAGTCTAGCATCTTCCCAAACAGGGTCTACAGAGGGAACCACAGACACAGGTCTAACACCTACCCTCTTCTTCCCTGACCCGGCGACAAAGCCAGTGTTCTCAGAATCCTCACACAGCTGGCTCCTAACAAGTCACTCTGGGCTGAGGAGGTGAAGGGTCACCTCCTCAGTAAGGCTTTCCCGAACCACACCATAAAAGCAGCACTGTCCCCATCCCCAGCACGTGACCACTGCATTTCTTTCCCAGCACTTACCACCACTGAACTCCCCTGCCTTGTTACATGTCTAACGTCTGTCTTCCACCCTGACAGCGAGGATCTTTCCTACCTCAATGAGCAATACATTCCCAGCACCTAGAAAAGTATCTAGTACGTGATGTGGAGTCAATAAGAAATGTACCAACAATAAGTGCAGAAAGGGCAATACCTTCCCCATTAGTATGTGTTTTCTGGAAATTACTGGGGAATTCACATGCTGCTCCCAAGGCCAAGGGCCTCTTCTCCGTTGCAGTCCCCAAACAGGTACCCCTGTGGGCCTCCCGCCAGCCTCTTTAAAGCAAATGCCCTAGCACATTCGTTTGTCTCAGGCCTGATGATGCACTCATTGCTCCCCGCCTGCACGCTCACCTTCCCTGCAGTGTTAGAAGATATGTCAACCCAGGTCTCTGCGGCATTGAGCCAGAAGATGCCCAAGTCTCGGTGAGGGCTGTGTGCCAGGAGCACAGGCACAGACCCATACAAGGCCATGGGGTTGTAGAGCTCATACTGGAATACATCCAAATTGTAGAGGCGATACGGCTCCCCACCCCTGAAGGCAGACAGACAGACTGGCCTTAGGCTGTGGCACCCACAACCTCCACCCCACAGATATAGGTGAGTAATAAGAACTCGTTCCTCTACCCTTACTTGAAGAATTTTCTGATCACCAAGGAGATCTGGCCTCAGGAAGTGGTTCAGGCTTGTCTGGAGTATCCAAACTGCATGGACACCACCCCACAGCCTCAACTCCCGACCTCTCTCTCCCCTCCCCTCCATGTCCTGGTGTCACCATGGGACTCACTCAGTGACCTTCAGCCGCAGGTTTTCAGCATGCTCAGGGATCCCATACACGTGCTCCATGCCTGGCAGAGAGAAGTCCAAACCCACAGACGTGGGGCCTGGAAGGAAAGCAAAAACTGGGCTCCAGAACTCCCGTTTGACAAGGAGTCCCTGCATCCCTGTCCAAGGCTCTTGCGGTCCCTCACCGTATGGCTTGCTGTCAGAGTGGGTTTTGAATGTCTCCTCCCAGGCTCCTGGCTCATCTTTCTCTGCCTTCCCCTGGGTCTCCTCTGGCTGTGAGGAGGAAAGCAGACCACCTCCAATCACACATAGCTCTCTCTTCCCCCACCCTTTTCTAAATTCCGTCTCCGATGAGGAGACTGAGCTCAAATTTCCTGTGGGCCTTTCCCCTCCAGCCTCCCGGCCAGCCCTGTGCCCCAACCACCTGGCCCACCGACTTGCCTTGTCACCGTCCCCAGGCGTTTCCTCGGGCTGGTCCCCACCACCCTCAGCTGGGTCTTTTGATCCTTGCCTGGAAGGTAGGAGAGCTGTCTGCTCCAATCCAGAGGGGGCAGGGACGAGGGGCTAGTGGAAGGAGGGGTAAGGGAATAGAGAGCCAAGGGTCCAAAGGAACGAAGGCATTGGAGGAAGGGACTGAATGTTAAAGCTTGGTGAGGGACCCCAGCGAGCAGATAAATGTGCCAAGGACGGGGAGAGAAATGAGGAAGGGAGATGAGTAAATGCCACCAGGAGGGGCCTTCCACACACAGGACCAAATCCCCAGCTTCTGCCCGCTTCCAGAAGAGACAGGCAGGATGGCTCCAGTGCCTGCATTGGGAATGCCAGTGCTGGCTATGCTGCCTCCAAGACTCTGGCCCCAACTACTGTCACCGGGCCTCTTGGCCTGACACCAGGGTTTTACAAAGGCAAGTGGGTCATACCATGGTCAAGCCTCTACGGATATATGCAGGGACTCAAACAAGAGGTTCTGCCAAAGAATGCTTTCAAGGGCAGCTGGCAAGCAGCTCTACCTAGAGCCTCAGTGCGCCCCAGCTGAGAGCTAGAAACCCCAGCAACAGGCAGTATCTCTCCACCCCTTGGCAAAGCAAGAAGCTGCCTACATTCCTCAAGGACTTCCAGCATTTCATCTTCCTTCTCCCAGGGGGCTCCCAGCCAAGGGAACAGGGAAGAGTGACCAGATACCCACATACCTGGGGAAAGAAGGGTGAGGGCAGGGTGGGGCATGGGAAGGTCTGGGGCACCTTCCCTTGGGGGCCAGAGTAAAGGGCAGGTAAGGGCAGAGGAACAGATACAGTACCAGTGGCCATGGATTTACCTAGAGAAAAGGTTCTTGATCTTATCCCAAATGCTACCGAGCGTGACACTAACTTTATCCGAGAAACTGGGGCAGGAGGAGATGGGTAGGGAAGGGGGAAAGGAGGCACAAAACCAACACAAAAACAGAAACATAAAAGTGAGTTTCAGTCGACAAACTTCCAGAGATGGGGGGGTGGGGGGAAAAGAAACAAAACAAAACAAAACAAAACAAAACAAAACAAAAAAAACAAAAACAAAAAAAAACAAAAAAAAGGAAGAAAATAAATCTAGGAAATGTGATGGTGTGAGAGGGGAAGGAGGAAAAGGCAGACCCAGGCAGGCCTCCCAGAGGAGGTGCCCAGGGTACAGCTCAGGGACAAAACTGACTTGCCTCCTGGTCTGTACAGGAAACGGAGAAAACTGTGACCCGGGTCTGCTTCCTACCCTCCCTGAGAGTCAGCTTCTCCCAGCCCCCGCCCCCTACCTGGTGGTCCTGCCACCCTGTCCCCTCCCAGGGAACCAGTGCCAAACCCACCACACCCCTAGGCTCTTTTACACCAGGTCCCTTCCGGTCCCAGGCCCCGTACTCACGGGACCCTGGGGGCCCTCTGGTGCTCAAAATCCAAGAGTCCTCGGGCATTGACACTGAGCAGAAGGCTGCGGTCCTCTAGCAGGTCAAGGCGGAACGGCCGCGCCGTCAAGATGATTTTATAGGGTCCCTCAGCCACAGTAAGCTCCACGCTGTTGTCGTCACGGCCAGAGACAGAAAGCCTGGGAAAGAGATCAGAAGGGATACAAGGAAGTGCAAAGGATCAAAAGTAGTCACGACACTTCAGAAGAGAGGGGACCTGCGAAGGGCTATAGGCGTGTGGGGACAGTGCCAAGGATGGACAAATCAAAGGAATCAAGTAAGCGCTGGGCAACGGACCCAAGCATACGTAGAAGTTCCAAATGTAACAGAGGTAGCATGGCAGTTCGGTGAGGAAAGGACTATCCGATAGTGAAGGAGGAAAAACATTTTGGGAATAGGAAGAAAATGGTACTATCTATATTCCTACCTCATACTAGATACTAATATCAACTCCAGACAGGTTATGATTCTTTAACTTTTTTTTTAAAGTAATCCCTACACCCAACGTGGGGCTTGATCTCATGACTCTGAGATCAAGAGTCACATGCTCTACTGACTGAGCTCGCCAGGCACCCCTGAGGTAAGATTTTTAGAAGATGTAAACTTGAAAAAAAAATTTTTTTTTCTGACTTTGAAATAGAGAATTATTTAAACATACCTTAGGGGCACCTGGGTGGCTCAGTTGGTTAAGCATCTAACCTTGGCTCAGGTCATGATCTCACAGTTCATGAGCGTGAGCACCTCACTAGGTGAGCTTGAGCCCCGCTTCAGGTGAGGTCGAGCCCTGCATTGGGCAAGCTCAAGCCCCGCTTTGGGTGAGCCCCACTTCCCTCTCCCTCCTTCTCTCTCTGCCCCTCACTCGAGCCCTCTCTCGCTCAAAAAAATAAACAAATAAAAAATAAACACAACTTAGAGGGCACCTGGGTGGCTCAATCAGTTATGCGTCCGACTTCGGCTCAGGTCATGATCTCACAGAGCCCACTTCAGATCCTCTGTCCCCCTCTCTCTCTGCCCTCCCCTGCTTGCACACGCTCTCTCTCAAAAATAAACATTAAAACACAGAAAACACAACTTAGAAAGTGCTAACACCAGAAAGTAAAGATTGATATTCATGACAACATTTCAAATCCAGAATTCCTGCTTATCAAATCCAAATTTTCTCATTCAGATGTCATCAAACCAAGAAAAGTTTGAAAAACTGTCCCAGTCTAGAGAAGCCTAAGGAGACTTGACAACTAAATACGTTATCCTAGGGGGGATCCTGGAAAAAGGATAAAAACTATTAGATAAACTTTTATTAGATAAAAACTAGGGAAACCTGAATAAAACATGGACTTTAGTTAGTAACAATGATATCAAGCCATCAGGGATGACAAATGTACTGCATTAATACTAACAACAGGGGAAGAGGAGTGCAGGGTATACAAGAACTCTCGTAAGATCCTTGCACTACAGATCTAAAACTATTCTAAAATAAAAAATTTTTTTCAAGACACCTTTAGGAGAGTAAAAAGATAAGCTACAAACTGGAAAAGGATAGAGCTACAATACAGGTAAGTGAGAAAGGATCAAGACTAATGAATGGGGCGCCTGGGTGACTTAGTCAGTTAAGCATCCAATTCTTGATTTCGGCTCAGGGGATGATCTCATGGCTCATGGGATCGAGCCCCGCATCAAGCTCTATGCTGACATCGTAGAGCCTGCTTAAGATTGTCCCTCTCCCTCTCTCTGTTCTCCTTCCCCACTTCCGTGCGCATACACACACACTCTCTCTCTCTCTCAAAATAAATAAATAAGCATAAAAAGAAAAAAAAAACGACTAATGAATTTCTGGGGCACCCGGCTGGCTCAGTCGGTGGAGGATGCGACTCTTGATCTTGGGGTTATGAGTTTGAGCCCACCTTGGGTGCAGAGATTACTTTAAAAAAAAAAAAAGAAAAAAAAAAACAAACTAATGAATTTCTACAAATCAGTGAGGATGAACAACAGGAGAATGAGCAGAACTATGAACTAGCGTTTCACAGAATTATAAACCAGAACAGACAGACATGTGCAGCGGTGCTGTCTCACTAAAAAACTGGGAAAGACAACGAAGCCAAGAAAACCACACAGCATCATTCTACAGCCATTCTATCAACCAAAATTCAGTCCAATAGTATTAAGGGTTGCAGAAGATGTGGGTCAAAGAGGCCTTTTCTATACTGCTCGTGAAAGTGTAAATTGTCAGTTGCTCCGGCTCTACCTTGGAAAACAGTGTTTCCATATTCTACAACTCTGTGGCTCCTTTCCTAGCTCTGCCCCAAAGAGAAACTCGTGCACACGGACACAGGAGACATGGACAAGAGTGCTCACGCCAACACTCTGAATAGCAGAAATACTGGGAACCACCCAAGTGCTCCTGAATGTAGAAAGGGATCAATGGGGGGGGGGGATATATTCATACGTTAATAGTCTACAGCAGTAAACGTGAATTTCTAAAGCTACATGCAACAGAGCTATATAAAGTTACGCAAAAAATGGAAATTCCAGGGGCAGCTGGGTGGATCAGTCAGTTGAGCACCCGACTCTTGATTTTGGCTCAGGTCGTGATCTCACAGTTTGTAAGATCAAGCCCCAAGCCAGGCTCCGTACTGGCAGCACGGAGCCTGCTTGGGATTCTCTCTCTCCCTTTCTTTCTGCCCCTTCTCCTGCACATGTGCGCTTGCTCCCTCTCTCCCCCAAAATAAATAAATAGATGTTAAAAAAAAAAAAAAAAAAGGAAATTCTAGAAGCCCACATTCACTAAGTTACTTGCCCTGTAACACTCAAAACCAAACACAACTACATAATTTATGGCTTAGGCACGTAAATACAAATATGTTTGTGTACATATGTTCTTACACATACACGATACAACTGTAAGAACAAAAAAACAAGGGAATGATAAACTTGAGAATAACAATCACCTGTGGGGGTGATCAGGGGCACAGGACAGGGAGAAGTATATGGTTGGGTTGGGTAAAGGGTATACAACGTGGAGGGTTCATCATATCGAATTGTAAATTAAGTACTTAATAGAAAGCCATGCACGGGGTGCCTGGCTGGCTCCGTCAGAAAAGCGCGGGACTCTTGATCTTGGGGTCATGGTTTTGAGCCCCACATTGGGCACAGAGATTACTGAAAAAAATAAATGAGCAAACTTAAAAAAAAAGAGAGAGCCATACACGGAATACTCATAATGACAGCGTGGCATGACTCAAGAATTTGAGTAATCCTATCCCAAGTATCTGAGGAGAAAGAAAGAAAAAAAGAAAAGTAATCGGAAGGAGAGGTAAGGGAGGAACCAACCACACAGACATAATGCTGGAGGGCAAGACCTGGGGCCTTGTTTATTTCCTCTCCCATCGTCAGCACCTAGCCCGGGCCTGGCACAGAAACGGAGGCAACAGCTGTTTGCAGAATGAAAGAAGACAAAAAGCGAAAGAGAAAATACATAAAGCAGAGGGAGAAATGGAGCAAGGTTGAGGAGAGTGGCAAGATGCTAGTGAGCTGTTACCCAAAAGCAGAAAAGAAAGTCAGTCAAATAAAGTTGCATCAAGAAGGAGAAAGAGGCTGCGGAAATGGATAGGTTTCTCAGGAAAAATTTACCGAGCTGTAGGGGGATCAGCCACCAACACATCTGACACCCGGTATCGGGGCCGCCGGGGCTCCAGTTCATCAATCCTGATCCGAGTCATGTTCTTTTGAAGCCCTTGGAGCTCCAGCACCAGCAACACCTGTGGGGGCAGAGGTCTGGATGTGGCGAAGGGAGAGGGCTACACCACAGAATGCCCTCTGAACTCACCCCCTCCTGAGGGGTCTCCTCCTTATTCCTCCTAAAATCCCCAGATAGTTGGGAAAGGATGTTGGCTGGCTACAGGTTCACCTTTCCCGAATTACCCCTTAGCCATTTCTCCACCCCCACCAGACTCCTCCTTTTCTCCCCTGACCTTGGTGACCTCGTTGATCAGATGGACTGTGAGGGCATCAGGACCAAGTTGCAGAGAATCCAGCAAGGCTCGGTACGGAGAGAGGCCTGGCCGTATGCTCCGTTGCCTCCTGCCAAGCGAAATGGGAAGGTGGCAGGGTTCCCCAATGTTCCTAGGTCCCTCTACCACCTCAAGTGTCCCCAGGCTACCCAATCTGCCACAGCACCTCCCACGTTACCCCAGTTTCCATCCCACTCTCCAAGAAATATCATACTTGCAGAAGGAGCTCTCTTCACAGGTCTTAAAGTTGCTTCTATCCACAGCAAGGGTAACTCCCAGACAGACACCTAAACAAGTGAGTACCAAACCTGTCCAAGACCTGAGGAGAAAGAAGACAAAGAGGGAATGATCAGCACAGAGGTCAGAAAGGGCTCCACCTCCTGAGGTAAAGGCCCCTTCCCACCACAACCCTAAAAGGGGAGAAAGACAGAGTCTGGTTAAATAGAAAAGAAGGCAGAGTGGACATGGGGTGAAGCGTCAGGCGTGACAAGCTGGCTCGCTCACACCTTCCCTTCAAAAGGCACAGGAAGTGGACAAAGGATCTTTGGCCTTCACAGGCCCTGGTGTTGACTCTGGTTACATCAGCCTCTCAGAGGAACGGAGCAGTAACAGCCAGTCCCGGGGGAAGTGGTGGTACCGTGTGAGGAAAAGAGAAACAAAGCGAGCCAGGCCTTCCCACGGGCAAGGCCTCAGGGGGAGCTAGGGTGAAAATGTTAAGGATGTACCCTCAGCTAGCCTGCTATCACAATAGAGTCCTAACATCCCCAGCACCCTAGGCATACTGGTCCTCTGATGTCTACTCCTGTATCTTCAAAATAAGTCACCACTACCACTACCTAAGCCTGAAAAACAAAAAATAACCGCTACATGTACGGAGCCCTAATGTTCCTCCAGGGGCCTGGCTAACTGCCTATATCCCTAGTTTTCAATTTTCCCTGCAGTTTTTAAAAGTGCCAACACCTGGGTCTCGCTCCCAGCGATTCTGACCGAAGTGGCACGAAGCCGGGCGTCAGTTTTTTTAAATTTCCCAAAACAACTCTAATGGGCAACCACCATTCAAAACCACTTCTTTATACACACTACCTCTTTTTCATTTTTTTCGTTATTGTCTTTGTGAATGTAGGGTTGGGGTTTTTCCCAGATGGGAAAATTGAGGCATAATAGGTTGGATGATCCATCCAAAACTGAAAAGCTAATAAGGGGTGACATTGAGACTGAACTCAGCTCTGCCTGACTCCGGGGCCCACATACTTCACGATACACAATACAGCACACAACTTATGAAAAGTGCCTGCGTCATTAAGGACCATTACCCCAAGGTTACCACAAATTGTCACTTCCCCAATGTGCTCTCAAATGACAGAAAAGGGACTAATAGGCTTATTTGAACAAGTTAGTTTGAAAGATATGTTCGCGCATTCTGAGTAAACCCTAAACAGAGGTTCTCAAACTTTATTGTCTGTTAAGAATTACCTGCAGGACTTATTAAGTGCGTATCCCGGGAGTTCGGGAATCTGCATTTTAAACATCCTTTCCAGTGACTGATGCAGGTGTTCCAAATAGGGGAGAAAACACAACACATGATTCCTTTCTTCTCAGCCTTAAAAGTTTGCAACCTACTAGCTAACAAGGTAGCTAAAGGGTAGGGCTTACTATATACATTGTATCCAGCATTAGCCTCAATATTGGCTTGAAACCTAAACTAAGGAAAATCACCAGAAAGGAAATCACCCAACACAGTAAGCCCTCCAGTTCCGGAAGAATATGCAAAGGAAGTCAGGCCACACAGAAAAGTGAGGAAAACACCAGGCACTGTGGTTTGATAGGCCAACCAGGAATAATCAGTAGCAAAACCAGCAGAAGAAATGCTACCAGAAAATTCAATAGCAAGGTTTGGGGCCCAACTCTTGAGGAGTGACTGCAGCAGGCACACTACACCACTGACCCCAGGTCTACCTGCCCAGAGCAGCAGTAATCAGACTTAAATACCCTCTGGAGTACTATCTGCACAATCTATAAAATGGGCTTGGAGAAATGCCAATGAGGATAGGATTTCTAAAAGATCTTTCAAATGTGACCTGTTGGAAGGCTCTATGTACTCAGGGATGCCTTGAACGCCCCAGAGCAAGAGGCGGTCACAAGCCAAAGTCAGGAATGAGCCACAGGGTAAGATGCACCCGTTTATTGTTTCAGATCACAGGCTTCCAGAGAGTTGAGTTTACAGTCCAATCTTTTTTTCACTGCTGGTTGACAGTACATGCCTCTCCCACCCCGGTATATCCGTTAGGTCCGGGTAAACGCTTTGTGGCGCTGGTGATTGTTTTGAACCGTTTTTGTTTTTTGCTTTTTTTGTAATATAAACTCGAGAGCGCAGACCAAACCATTCGATTGCATGTTGTGTTTGAGCACCATCATCCAGGCAGGCCGTGAAGTTAACGTGCCCAGAGACCGTGAATACCGAACAAGCCAGGGTTGGTGTCCACGTGAAGACAAGGGCAGGGCAGGGTCCGGGACTCTGGGGGGGGTAGGGCAAGAAAGGTAGTGCAAGCCGGACAGCAAGCCGCGGTGCTTCCCGGCTGAGGGGCCCGCGGGGCAGCAGGCTCGGTTCCCGGAGGCCGGGCCGCGTCTCGTCCCCCGCCCCGATGGCCCCGCGCACTGCAGGAAGGAGGCGGCAGCGTTAACCGCCGCGAGCCGCCAAGCGAGGGGGGACGGCTGCGAGCGGCCAAAGCCAAGAAGAGCAAACGGCTGCAGCCCTCTTGAGCCGCCGGGCTGGAGCGGGAAGCCCCAGAAGCAAGGGCCCCCAACGCCGCGCGGATCTACCGCGAGGAAACTGGGGGCGCCTGAGGCCGCCTCCAGAGAGACAAAGGGTGCTCACGAGGCCGTGAGTGACAGAGTTTTAGGAGGACATACAGGAAAGAGAGATATGGGGCTTGGGGGGCCTGGGGGCGTCCCGGGCGTGCCCCGGGATTCCGGGCTCCTCACCGCCTCCTACGCGCCGCCACTGCCGCTACCGCCGCCATCTTGTGCCGGGTTTGCTCCTTGACCCCGAGCCTCCCCTCCCCCCGCGCGCGTTGAGCCACGTATCTTAGCGCCCGCCCCTTCCGGCCTCCTGATTGGCCCGGCCAGACAACGGCCGGGCGGCTACCCCATTGGCAGACCGCACACAATAAATGCCCGCGGAAGGCGGGGCCGGGGGCGTGGCCTGGTGGCGGGGGCGGGATTGTTCAGAGCCAGGCGCTGTCCGACTTTGCCAGCTCTTAAGCATCAGACAGAGGCACTGGACTCTGCTTTTCTCAACTCGGTAAATTTTATTTAGAAAAAAAGGCGGGGGAGGAAAAAAGTGACACCGCTCTTTAGGCCAAGGTTTAGAAGAGAAGCCTCCACCTTTCTGCAGCACCTTAGCCCCCCCTCTCTCTCACTGCTTAACGTCCCTTGGTTTCCGAATCATGAAAAAGGCTATGTCCCCTGCCGAAGGAGAGTGGACGGTGAAGGTGCCTGGAAACGGCCAGAGAAAAGCCCCAAGCGGTCAATGTTGCGGTGGAGGACACTGTGCAGAACCGCGAGATGGGGTCCACCCTCACCCCCACCCTCCCTGGAGAAGTCCCGGATGAAGCGACCACGCTCTGACTGGAAGATGAATTTCTGGGGCAATGGCCCATGCTCCCGGAGAAAGCCCCAGACACTGAGCAGCAGCAGACGCACTTCGAAAGGTGCCAGTTGGCTAAATACCTCGTGCATATTCCCCAGGGCTGGTGGCAGGAGGCTTCCCTCAGCCATGACTGCTACCAGGGTGCAGGATGCCTCCAGGTGCCAAGGGGAGTGAGCTGTATCAGGGTGGCGAGAGGCTTCCCAATGACCCAAGAGGGCGGCCAGTAGCCCCCGCAGGAGCACGGAGCAGTAGCACAGGGCTGGGGGAGCAGCTGCTACCAGCTTTAACAGCTCAAAGAGCAGAGGCTGTTCCCGGAAGCGCCGGCCAATGCGGAGATCCCGCTCCACGGTGGCTCGGGCATGCTCCTCAGGGGGCCAGGCTAGCTCAGCACCAGCTGCATCAGGACACACACTCTCCACTAACGTCACTGCCACTGCTTTGGCTGCCTCCGGGCTCAGGGTGGGAGTCCCCCAGCAGCCCCCACATTCAGTCCCCCCGGGGGCACTGCAGCAGTGCACCAGGAGGCTGAGGAGGCTCTGGGTGTTATAGATCACTTCCTGCTGATCTCGCGACTGCACAAACTTGGGTGGCTTTAGGCCACGGCCGATGACTCCAGCGTGGAAAACTGACCAAATCCCTCCAGGACCTGGCACCGCTGCAGTGTGCCGCCGGTTTGTGTCCAACAGGGAGGCAGAAGCCAAAGGAGCGGAGACAACTGAAAGAGTCTCGTTGTCCCTATCCACTTCCCCTCCAAACAGTTCTGTGTTGCCCCGATGTAAGGCTCCCTCGACTAGCAGCTGCAAGACAGCCTTGAGCCCAGCTGGAGAGGTCTGAGAGAGGCGGGTAAGAAGCTGAGAGGCCGAAGCCACACCTGGGGGGCCATGCAGCCTCAGACAGGCAAAGAAGCGATGCACTCCAGCTCTCACCAGTCCCAGGAGTTGGGAGGGGGACAGGGCTTCTTGAGGAAAGGGACAAATGGCCAGGAGGGAGGCAGCAGCTTCAGCTACTTCCTCCTCAGGATGTAGCAGGAGAGGAGCCAGGTCAGACAAATGGGCTGACGCAGACTCCCCAAACCGGGCCCCTAGGGCTGCAGGGCCCTCACCACCCTGCTGTTCCCACCCGACTAGCAGTGCCAAGTTGCGCAGGAACCGGGCAGTGAAGGGAGGCTGCAAAGTCCCTGCATGCACCCGAGCCAGGCAGCTTCGGAAAGCCAGAGGCAGGAGGCCAGACAGACTGACCACCAGCCCCGCATATAATTGGGTGGCCAGACTCAATTCTTCAGGGCTTCGGGCCCGGCTCAGGAGATGGCCTAAGGCCTCAGGTCCACAGCTAGGCCGAGTATAGACAGAGAGCAGGCCCAGGAGCTGGTGTTGCCAGAGGAAGCGCTTCCGTTCCAATCGTAATGTCTCTCCACACAGCTCTCCAACGTGGTTTCTTAGCGCATCTAGAAAGGGCACAGGGCGGGGGGGTGGGGGCGGACCCAGCACCCCTTCCCCAGGAGACCCTCCCCGGTGATGAACGAGTTTTTGCAAGTGCAGAAGCAGCAGCTGGATCAGCCGGTCACAGGCCTCACGCACAGTGTCTGGCACAGCCAGGCCTTGGGTGGTAATGACTGAGGCAGGCATGGCTGTGTCCACCAGGAACTGCAACAGGCGGTAGGCACCTGCCCCAGAGGCCTGGCTCACCAGGTGCACGGCCAGGTTCAGCATGTTGTCCAGCTCCTCCCGGGGGAATCCCTGCAGGTGCTGCTGCAGCTGGCTCAGCACGGCTGGGGGCTTAAGGCAGTCCACCAGCTCTCCAGAGACTGTGCCCAGCAAAGCTGGTGACATGACCGCCAGCTGCAGTAGGAAGGGAACTGTGGCCTGAAGGGAGGGGTCCCCACTCCGGCCCCCAGTGCCCCCTGCCAGGCTATCATGGAACATTCGCAGAAGCTCCCGTCGGATGCTGTCTCCGTGGCGGGAGGCCAGGTGCCCTAGGATGCCTACAACTGAGGCAATCTTGGGCACCCGTTTCTCCCCAGGGATAGCAGGAGATCCAGGAAAGGGGTCTATAGAGGGGGTTTGAGAAGAGCTTCCACCACTGCCACCAGCTCCACCTCCAGCCCCACCGTGAACACAGAAATCCTTAAGGCCACAGGAGAGAACTCGGGAGATGATGGTGCCAGGAAAAGAGGAGCCAATATGGGCCACAACCCAGTCGAAGTGTGGGGAATGCTGGACAGAGGTATCCAGCAAGGCATCCACGCAGGCATCTGGGCAACTACCAATGAGAGCTGAGAGACACTGAACATAGATGTCCATTAATGTGCGGGTGGCCCGGCAGCCCATCCACAGCTGCAGCAATTCGTTGAGGGAGCCAGTGGCATGGGGCACACGCTGGTGCTGGCCCGAGTATGTGCTGCTCAGCTGCCCCATGAGGTCAATGGACCACGCGCTAATCACAGGTGCCCAGGCCTTCGGGTTGGCCCGGATAAACTCGGACAGCACCTGCTGCACTTCCTGCACCACATCTTCTAGACCAGGTCCCCCAGCAGGGACGTGGGAGGGTGGGGGTGGACGGAGGTGAGGGGGGCCAGCCACAGGGCTTTCGTCCAAGGCAGCCAGGTGGGCCCGGACGCTCTCATCAAAGACGCCTCGCAAGTGGTCAAGCACGGCGGCCCGAGCCGGTGGCAAAGAGCGGAGCAGGAGAAGGCCACAGCGAGCATGTTCCCGGGCCGAGAGTTGGTGGCCCAGGATAGGGTCCACACCAGTCAGAAAAGCCTTGATTTCCTGGGACAGCTCTTGAGCACTGAAAAGAAAGCAAGAGAAGCAGACTTAGAGTGTTGGGAGATGGTGGGCACATTACATTCCGGGTTTTTTCCACATAAAACAGGGATAACTGTGCTTCAAAAGATAATGTGAGTGAAGCACTGATGCACCATATCAAGTTTCCACTAATCAATCACCCAATAAATGCTCCCTATTTTTCTTTCAATAATAACAATAACGGCTATGTTAGATAACTCATCTCAGGTACTCTTGAAGTACTTTATATGTATTATTTCAATCCAGACAACAGCCCGATAAGGTAGGTACTATTATGTTCCCATTTTACAGATAAAGACACCAAGGTTAAGTAATCAGACTATAAGCTCCAAGAGGGCAGTAAACATTTCTGTGCTCTTCAACACCGAATACCCTTCTACTGAGGTGCCTGGTATATGGAAAGCACTCCATTAAGTATTCGTTGAATCGAGTAAGTATACCTTGTGTGGCTACAACATCTGCTTTAAAAACACCTTTCCAACTTTACTGCCCTTCCCCCAAAACACAAGCACCCTCGTTAAGGCCTCCTAGTACCTGTTTCCTCCCGTATTCTGCAAGCATCCTAGGCACACACCACTTGGACCCCACATCAACAACCACCACCTTCCCAGCATTCTCAGTGTGCCTTGGAACCACGGTATCCCCAGGGTTCATACAAGGTAATAATGTCTGCCTTTCAGCCCCTTCCCCTCCCAAAACGTATGGCTTCAGTCGTAGAGGTTCGGAAGCCAGTGTTACGGGAGGAGGCAAAGTCCCCTTCCTCTTACTGCCTTTTCTGCCAAAGACCGCATCCTCTAGGGCTCCGACTGTGCCTTGATTTCTTAAATAAATAAATAAACCACCCTAAGGTAAGGGGGAGTATCTTAGTTGCAGGACAAGGGAAAGGCTAGAAGGAAGCATTTTGTGGGCCTGGGTTCTCAGGGAGACTCCATGAAGCCAGGGGACCCTGGGTTCTCTCGGCTCTAAAAGGGGCAGGACAGCTGGGTTCCCAAGAGTTCTGATATCCCCAACTCCTGTGAGAACAAGGCCGGGATCTGGGGTAACGGGGCGCTGCGGGTTAGGGGGAGGCACGACCGAGATCTTAGAAGGGCGGGCACTGGAGCCCAGAGTTTTGGCGCGGCAGCCCCTTGAGTTCTGGGAAGACCCGACCAGGAATCTCTGAGAACCCTGACGCGAGTTCTCGAGGTAGGATCCGGGTTTCTGCCGAGAAGGCTGGGGATCGGCGCAGGGCCGCGCGGTGGGGGAAGATGCCAGGGGCTCTGACTACCTGAGCGGCGCGGGACCGTGGGTGGCCGGGGCAGGCCCGGGAGGCCCTGGGGCCCCGGGAGGGTCGCACAACGCGGACATCCCGGAGCCCTAGCCCGAGCCCGAGGCGGGAGCGGCGAAGCGCAGGTAGCGCATGCGCGCTGACGGGAACCCTGAAAGGAACCAGCGACTAGGCTTCGCAGGAAAACCAGTCCGGCGACGTCCGCGACCCTCGTATGTTGGTTCCGGACCGGAGTCGGGCTCCCCGGAGCAGGACTGCGACTGTGACAGCAAGAAGCCGACCCGCCCGCAACAAAACCATTTCCCACCCAAAGGGCCTTTGACACACAAACTAAAGCAGGCTGCGGCTATTCACACTGGATTTAATTATTTTTGTCTAAAGCCAAAAATACAAAATATTCAACTCGCGAGGTTTTTAAAAAAGGAAGCACTGGGGCGCCTGGGTGGCTCAGTCGGTTGAGCGTCCGACTTCAGCCCAGGTCACGATCTCGCGGTCCGTGAGTTCGAGCCCCATGTCGGGCTCTGGGCTGATGGCTCGGAGCCTGGAGCCTGCTTCCGATTCTGTGTCTCCCTCTCTCTCTGCCCCTCCCCCGTTCATGCTCTGTCTCTCTCTGTCAAAAAAAAAAAAAAACAAAAAAAAAAAATTAAAAAAAAAAAAAGGAAGCACTGGGAAATATTTTAATCAACAAACAGTGACAATATTAAACGAATAAACAAGTAGATAAGTAAATAGACCGTGACATTGGAGAAAGCAGTTAAAGGAGAGAAGGGAAGGGAAAAGCGAGGCGGGGGGTGGGGGTGGAGAACGAAAGATGGGAGAGAAAATTCCCGAGAGGAAAAGGAAAGAGAGGGAGGAAGAGGAAGTCCGAAATAAATTGGGTTGTAGGTGTTCTTCCAGTCACAGGCTGGCTCTACAGTCACGTTAGTCTCCGTTCTTTAGGCTTTGCTCTCTCTCCCCAACCTGCCAACTCAGGGCCCTTCCTCTCCCTTGCGGAGAGGGAGCCTGGAAACTGTATGACGAACTCCTATGCATTCATCAATAGCCCCCAAAATGGCCAGTCTGTCTAGCTTAAGCTTCAGCTCTTCCACTTACTGGCTGTGTACTCTTCTTATCCTCCCTATGCCTGCTTCCTCCTCGGGAAATGAGAATGGTAACAATACAACTACCTCCTAGGGTGTTGGGAAAATTGAAACCAGGGAATATGTTCACTGATCCTAAATGTTGGGATTCACGAGTGAACAGTCAAGAAAGAATTCTTGAGACGTCTTCGGTGCTAAAAAGGGAACAGGACCTGTGGGCAAAAAGAGCTACTATTGGTTTGTAAGGAGGCGCTGATTATAAACTTTCAGGTTGGGGAGGGGGTTAGGAAGAGCATTAGGTCTCTAAGGAATTTGGAAGAGAGGTTTCTAGGATCTTGAGGGGCTAGCTGTTGTTAGAAAAAGATCATTTACTACAACCTAGTAAACTCTTAGTGTGAGCCCCCTTAAATGTGTATCAGTGGGTCATATGTTTAGGCGATGATTGCTAACATGTATCTTGGGCAGGTAGAGATAAAGGAAGTTTCCAAAGGAATTTATTACAGGATCCTGGAGGTCCCACTAATGTCACGCTAAGGTTGTCTTTTGCCTCTTGCAACATATTAACATTGAGGCAGCTAAGCTTCCAGAGGAAGGCCACTCTGCTTGTCTCAAGTACTTGTCAATAGGCTATAAGTTGTAAGGAAGTTTATTTTTTTTCCTTTTGCCTTTGTTCTCCCCATCATATACTACCTACTAGCAAGATCTGTTCTAGAACAATAAATATTTCTGCTCCTAACACTGTCTCCAACTGGGACCCAATACTTACCATCTGAGAGCCTCAACTTATGATCTGTAAAAGGAGATTTTTGGGGTGCCTGGGTGGCTCAGTCCATTGAGCGTCCAACATCGGCTCAGGTCATGATCTCACGCTTTGTGGGTTCAAGCCCTGCCTTGGGCTCTGTGCTGGCAGCTTGCTCAGAGCCTAGAGCCTGCTTCGGATTCTGTGTCTCCTTCTCTCTCTGCCCCACCCCTGCTCGCACCCTGTCTCACTGTCTCTCAAAAATAAATAAATGTAAAAAAAAAAATTTTAAGGAGACTTTTGAAACATGTAAGTTCTCCAGGAATAAGACTATTATGTGGTCCTTGCTCTTAAGGATTTCATAATCCACAGGTGCCTGTTTTGGTGTTGGACAGATCTAGATTCATGTCTGCAATTTATCAGCAGTGTAACCCTGAGCAATTGACCCAACTGTTTGAAGCCCATTTCCTTATCTGTAAAATGCGTATGTCTCCTATCTGACAGATTTTTGCAAACATCACTTAAGATCACTTATTAAAGGGCGCCTGGGTGGCTCAGCCAGTTAAGTGTCTGACTTCAGCTCAGGTCACGATCTCACAGCTCCTGAGTTAGAAACCTGCTTCCAGCTCTGTGCTGACAGTTCAGAGCCTGGAGCCTGCTTCAGATTCCGTGTCTCCCTCTCTCTCTGCCCCTCCCCTGCTCATACTCTGACTCTCTCTGTCAAAAATAAAAAAAGATTTAAAATAATTTTTTTTAATTAAAAAAAGAAGATGGGGCACCTGGGTGGCTCAGTCAGTTAAGCGTCCGACTTCAGCTCAGGTCATGATCTTTTGGTTCACGAGTTTGAGCCCCACGTGAAGCTCTGTCAGCTCAGAGCCTGGAGTCTGCTTCAGATTCTGTGTCTCCCTCCCTCTCTGCCCTTCCCCCACTCATGCTCTGTCTCCCTCTCTCTCTCTCTGTGTCTCAAAATATTAAAAATGTCTTTCCTGAGGCACCTGGCTGGCTCAGTCAGTAGAGTGTGTAACACTTAGTCTCAGGGTCATGAGTTCAAGCCCCATATCGGATGTAGAGCCTACTTCAAAAAAACGTAAATTAAAAAACAAATGTCTTTCCTTCTCCTTCCTATTGCCTCCCCTCCTCTCTTTACTGCATCTGAATACATTTTCAAACAACCGCTTTTCCTTTCTGTGTTCAAAACTGGACATAATTCTGTTTCCCTGGAAAATTGGCTGATCCCAGTCTTAGGCCAGGGGAAGTAGCAGGTGAAATTGGAGCAGATCATCATGTCAGAAAACAAGGAAGTGCTCAAATACGGATGGTGTTGTGTCAAAAGGACACAGAGACCACCTTGAAAAGGCTCCTGTTGGCCAAATGTTGGCCATGACTTCAAGCCTGTAAAAGCAATAGTCCTGGATTATGACACACTGAGAAACAATCAGAATCCATAGTGATATTTTTACAGAGGAAGGGGTTTTCTTTACGGAATATATCACATGAATAATATCAGTGAATGAAGGATAAAATTAGAAAATTACCATTTTGTGCAGTAACTTACTAGGTAAAGATTATCATGGGTGCTACAATCACGGGGTGAAAGGATTTGGGGGAATAGGGTATTCATACAATCTCAGAGTAGCAGCCCCAAAGGTTACTTATGAATTACAAAGGGAAATTATACTTTAACAATGGAGAAATCTGACAGACACCCACTTAACCAAGTTTCTACACTTAGGAGCACTAATCGTGAGACAAATTGATGTAAGCAATGGGAAATGGATTATTCCTAAATAAATAAATAAAATTACACTGGGCTCTTCAAAAATGTCAAGTTACCTAAAATAGGTAGAAATGCTGTGGAATGAGGGGCACCCGGGTGGCTCAATTGGTTGAGCGACCAAGTTCTGCTCAGGTCACGATCTTGTGGTTCATGAGTTCAAGCCCCACATCGGGCTTGCTACTGTCAGTGAAGAGCCTACTTCTGATCCTCTGTCCCCTTCTCTATGCCCCACCCCCACTTGCGCTCTCTCAAAAATAAACATTTAAAAAAAAAGCACTGTTGAAGGAGACAAAAGAGACAGGACAATTAAATGAAGTTACATGATCCTTGATTAACTCCTGGATTGAGGGGGAAAACAGCTATAAAAAATATTATTGGAGGGGCTCCTAGTTGGCTTAGTAGGCTGAGGTCCCACTCTTCATTTCCACTCAGGTTGTAGTCACTGGGTTGTGGGATGGGGCTGTGTTGGGCCTCACTGAGTGTGGCGCCCTAGATTCTCTCTCTCTCCCTCTGCCCCTCTCCCCTGCTCACACTCTCTCTCTCAACAACAACAACAAAAGGATATTATTGGGACAATTAAGGAAATTCAAATATGAAAAAGTCAGTATTAGCTAATGTTAAATGTCTTAGGTGTGATAAGAGTATTTTGGCTATATAAAATAATGTTCTGGGCCACCTGGGTGGCTCAGTCAGTTAAGCGGCCAATTCTTCATTTTGATTTCCTCTCAGGTCACCATCTCACAGTTGGTGAGTTTGAGTCCCAAGTGGGACTCCTTACTGACAGTGCAACGCCTGCTTGGGATTCACTCTCTCCTCTCTGCTTCTTCCCCTGCTGGCTCTCTCTCAAAAAAAACCACAAAACACAACACTAACACAACACAACACAACAAAAAAACCTTAAAAAAAAAAAAGAAGGAATGTTCTCTGGGGTAAAAATCTCATCTGCAATTGACTTTCCAATGAGTCAACAAAGACACATGCGTACATATTTGCAAGTGCATACAGATAGAACAACTGTTGGAAAATGCTAAAAATTGGCAAATTTAAGTAGAGTGCATTTATAAAGGTTCATTGTACAGATTCTTTACTGAATTTGAAATTCAAAATATGTAGTTGGCAGAGGGGTGAGGTGGGATGGGCTGTGGCAGGGAGAAAGGAGGTGCAACGCTGGACCCAAACCCTCCCTCTTCCAAAGAAGCTTACACAGATTAAACAGGGCAGAGAGATGTTTTTTCCCCCTGTTGAACACACCTCCACACAGGCAGCTTTTCACATTAATTAAACACCCCCAGTCCTGTCATCCAACAGAAGTTCTGAATGTTAAATGGGAAAAATAATGCTCGGTCTTCACTTTATTAAAAATATAATCCTCGGCGACTGGCTGGCTGAGTCGGTAGATCGTCCGAGTCTTGATCTCAAGGTCATGAGTTCAAGCCCTGCGTAGAACTTACTTTAAAACAAGAATTTATTTTTTATTTACTTCAAGCAAATTTTTTTTAATGTTAATTTATTTTTGAGAGGGAGAGAGAGAGGGAGAGACAGAGAGAGAGAGAGAGAACAGGGGAGGGGCCAAGAGAGGTAGACACGGAATCTGAAGCAGGCTCCGGGCTCCGAGATGTCCGCACAGAGCCCACGGGGCTTGAACTCACAAACTGTGAGTCAGATGCTTAACCGACTGAGCCACCCAAGTGTCCCCCCCAAAATTTTTTTAAATAACAGTGGATTTTTTTTTTTAAGTTTACTTATTTATTTTGAAAGAGAAAGTACAAGTGATGGAGACAGAGAGAGGGAGAGAGAATTCCAAGCAGGCTCCACACTGTCAGTACAAAGCCCGATGTGGGGCTCAAACTCATAAAGGTGACATCGTGAGCTGGGCTGAAGTCAGATGCTTAACCAACTGAGCTACCTAGGTGCCTCTGACTTTTTTTTTTTTTTTTTTAAGTAATCTCTACACCCAATTGGGATTCGTACTCACAACCTGAGATCTAGAGTCGCATGTTCTACTGACTGAGCCAGCCAGGCACAGAGGCTGGCTTCTCGTTGCCTTTGGGTCCTATTTCCTGTCTCGTTTCCCCACTCACAAACCCCGCCCGTTCCTACATTTAATCACACACATCTCAGTGAGAAGTCTAGGGCTTTATTACAAATTGAGCTGACTGTTAAGGACCCCCGTCTCCCATCTTCCTTCTCCACGCTCTTCCTCTCAACGCATTCCTACAGGGCGGCTCCCTAGGCCATTAAGGAAAAGGAATCTGAGAAGAGCAAAAAGGGGCAATGCCTTCTCCAAAGTCCTCCGAAATAAACAGAGTCCTCCTGGCTCCAGCTGAGAATCTTCCGGTGGGAGGCGTGGGGATTTAGCTCTTATCTTCGAGGTCCTCCATGTCTACATCTTGGGGGGCTTTCGTCTTCTTTTGCCGTTTGGGCTGCAGTTCACTAGTCCTGGCTTGCCTCGTGGGGGCTTCCACTGAGCCAAAGGGAAGAAGAAGCATGAAGGACCCCCAGTGAATCCAGGCTGCCCCCTCACCTCACCTCTTTGCCCCAGCCTCACCTTCCATGGCTGCTTTCTCTTTCTGGGCCAGCCGGATCTGCTGGAGGAGTTTTCTGCGCTTCTTCCCAGAGAGAGTAATGTTGGCACGTGCACTGGACCTGAAGGGTTGGTAAGAGCAAAGATGTCCAGGTTAACCGGAACCACCGCAGGCTGGTTCTGGCTATTGAAAACGCCTTTGGGGCGCCTGGGTGGCTCAGTAGGGTAAGGATCTGACTTCGGCTCGGGTCATGATCTCACAGTTTGTGAGTTCAAGCCCCACGTTGGGATCTGTGCTGACAGCTCAGAGCCTGGAGCCTGCTTCCGATTCTGTGTCTCCCTCTCTCTCTGCCCCTCCCCTGCTCTCTCTCTCTGTAAAATAAATAAAACATGAAAAACTAAAAAAAAGAAAAGAAAATGTCTTTGGACTCAAGTAGAAAGACCCTGAAAATCTAGGCTCTGAGTTAAATCTTTCCAACATTTAGCCATTAACATGCTTAACACTACTCCCGTACATATATAGAGAGTACTTAACATTAAGTGTTAACACTTGGTATATGGCAAGAATTTGTAAGGGAAAACTGTTTTTCCTTCTATCTTCAATACTTTTTAATTTAATTTAATTTAATTTAATTTTAAGTAGTCTCCACGCGCAATGTGGGGCTTGAACTCATGAACTGCAAGGATCAAGAATGGCCCGCCCTACCAAGTGAGCCAGCCAGGCGCCCCTATTTTCAATATTTCTGACACCCAGTTGGTTGAGTGTCTGACTCTTGGTTTTGACTCAGGTCACCATACCAGGATCGTGGGATGGAGCCCCGTGTGGAGCTCTGCGCTGAGCTTGGAGCCTGTTTGGGATTCCCTTTCCCTCTGCCCCTCTCCTCCACTCACATTCTCTCTCTCAGAAATAAAAATATTTAGGGGCAGCTGGGTGGCTCAGTTGGTTAAGCTTCCTACTTGGGCTCAGGTCATGATCTCACAGTTCGTGGGTCTGAGCCCCGCATCGGGCTATGTGCTGACAGCTCAGAGCCTGGAGCCTGCTTCGGATTCTGTGTGTGTGTCTCTCTCTCTGCCCCTTCCCTGCTCATGCTGTCTCTCAAAAATAAATTTAAAATGTTAAAAAAATTTTTTAATAAAAAAGTTTAAGTTTACTTATAAAAATTTATGTGAAGGTACAATGTTATCTGGGGAGGTGGGTGAGTCGACAGTTCTTAGATTCTTAGTCGGGTCCAAGACCCAAAGAGGTTGTGAGCTACCAGTGTTGTCCGCACGCTAGCAGGGTGTAGGCACAAACACAGCTGACAAACGTGCCTTGTATAAAGTCAGTGCACAAGAAAAGCGGAGGTGATACCTGCTGTGGAGATCGACACGGAGGAGAAAGGGGACTCGAGGCGGGAGGGGGCGGGGCAAAGGGAAGAGAGTCTGGCACTCACGCCCGCTTCTTGAGGTGGTGCCGCGTGATCAGGCCTTCGTCTATTACAGCTCCCACCACCCGGTGCTTCAGTCGCCTCTCCCGGTTCAACACCCGCCGTCTCTTGAACAGCTTCTTCTTCAGCTCCTGAGGGGGAGGAAGATGCTAATCAGACGGAAGCCGCGCACCGCGACCCAGGACCCCGCACCCGGCGACTCCGGCCCATAGATCTCATCTCTGGCGAGATTAGAGGGCTCCAAGACGCGTGGGGAAACGAAGTCGGGGCTCCCACACAATCACCGTTCGAGGCCGGTTGATCTTTCCCCCGGGAGCCCCCATGGCTGCGCAACGACTGTGGTTCGCGGCCGGCGTTTTGGCTCTGCGCAGCGTCCGCGTAGGCCCCGCCCCTCGGCCTCCGCGAGCCAATCGCAGCTCAGGGGCGGGTACTGAGGGTATATAAAGCAGCTCGGCGGCGTTCTAGTTCTCTCCCGGGACGGCGAAAAAGTAGGTTCGTAGGTAGGTTTCGGATACGAGGCCCGGCAGGGGTTCTGGGCGGGGCCTGCTCACCCTCCTTTTCTTGGCGGGGGCCGGGTGTACGGTCCCGGCCCCCGTAATGTACGGAGGCAGAGGGAAAGGGCTCTGGCCCCTCGGCGTCATGTCTTCGGTGCCCGCGGCTTCCGGTCCGCGGGTTCTATCCTCAACCGCCGGGACACCGGCTCCAAGGAGCCTAGCGGAACCGAGGTTCTGCAGGCTCCTCCTTGGGGTGCTCACGACTTCTCCTTTTATTTCAGGTTTGGGGAGCCGCCCCTGGAACCGGAGCTGTCGTGTCCCCCTCCTCTTTTAATTTACCGTTGCCAACAATAAAGGCCTTTCCTGCCGTAGTAAGTGTGTGTCCGCGTTTTTTCCATGGTTGTCATTAGGCTGTTCGCGTTATCCCACAAAGCGGAATTTGCAACCTTTCTCTTGGACCTCAGGCTCCTTCGGGAGTGCGGGCGACATTTCGCAGAAGGTTCTCTGGCCGACCTTGCCGGGATCTCCAGATGGCCGCGCTGCGAGCAACTCTCCACGTGGCGACCCTGGCGGCTGGGGCGCGCCGAGCTTTGTTGGGTAGGGAAGGTAGGCAGAGTGGGAGGGCAAGGCGGGTTCTTAGTGACCCTAATCCCTGAAATTGTGATTCTTCAAACCCCAGGGTATATTGCACCGGTGTTTTTTTGTTTTTTTTTGGTTTTTTTTGGTTTTTTTTTTGCAGCAATCTGATGAAACTTGGGCCCTGGGTGACACATGTGCCCCACTCGTGTCCACAGGCTCCCTGGCTGGTAACTGCCTGGCCCACCGTTGCCTCTGGGATAAGCTCCACAGCGGTCCCCGAGTCGGCAGCGTCCCCACGTTCGACTGGTTCTTTGGGTATGAGGAAGCCCAGGGGTTCCTACTGCCGCTGCTACAGGAGGCACCGGCTGCCTATCCACTGCGGGTGTTGGACGTGGGCTGTGGGACCTCCAGCCTATGTACAGGTCTCTACACCAAGTGTCCAATTCCCGTGGATGTGCTGGGGGTGGACTTCTCTCCTGTGGCCGTGGCCCACATGAACAGCCTCCTGGAAGGTGGCCAAGACCAAATACCCCTGTACCCTGGGCACCCTGCCTCTCGACTACAGTTCATACAGGCTGATGCCCAGAACCTGGAGCCCGTGGCTCCCTCAGGCTCCTTCCAGCTAGTGCTGGATAAGGGCACCTGGGATGCTGTTGCCCGGGGCGGTCTGCCTGGGGCTTACCAGCTTCTGTCAGAATGCCTAAGGGTCCTAAGCCCCCGGGGGACCCTGATTCAGTTCTCCGATGAGGACCCTGATGTGCGGCTACCCTGCCTGGAGCAAGGGTCCCAAGGCTGGACTGTGACTGTGCAGGAGCTAGGCCCTTTCAGGGGCATCCCCTACTTTGCTTACTTGGTTCAAGTCTCTCATTAAAGACTTTAGTTCTAACTCTATATAATTTTTCTGTTGGGTGAGGAAAGAGGTGAAGAGAATTTTTTGCATCTTTGTATGACGGCTGGGAAGCGAGGATCTTAGGGCTGGCCTCCATATTTTCTAGCCACGTGCACATATTTTTGAATGTCTCCATGCCCCAGTTTACACCTCGGCAAGGTAGGAATAATAATAGGTGGAGTTGGGATTACATACAATGTCAGGTGAAACATTTAGCACTTAGCAATGCCAGGCACAAGATGAGTGCTAACTAGAGAAGGCTTCTAACCCCTACTAACTGGAATACCTATGGGCACAGATCGAGTTTCTGGGGGTTTTTTGTTTAAAGAGAGGAGTTCTTAATCCAAATCCCAGCACTGACTGATGTGAGCCAGTGGCCCAACCTCCAAGCCTCAGTGTCCTCAACCTGTGAAAAGGGGAAGATTGATAGGACAGCCAGAAGGGCCTCCTAACAAACTTCACTGAAATGTTGAGAGAGAGAGAACAGATACTTACCCTCAAAGCTCCTGGGAGGCAGGAGGTGTGAATATTCCACAAAGCAGCTTCTACACACGTGGGAGCCTGTTGCTGGGTTCCAGAGAGGACAGGGGTTGGAGGCTTCCTGATACTCTGTGTCCTCGGGAATCCAGGAGACATCTTGTTCTACCTGTTCCTGCCCCCAGCTGAGTTCTGGGTTAAAGGTTCTTAACGGAGATCTGGGGTCCAGTGGGCTCCAAGTCCAGCCTGGGGGAGAGGAGAGTTGAAGAGCCCGTTAAAAGTGAAAAGTATTCCTGCGGGCGTTTGGGTGGCTTAGTCGGTTAAGTGTCCTACTTCGCCTCAGGTCATGATATCAGGTCCTTGAGTTTGACCCTCACTTCAGCTCTGTGCTGACAGCTCAGAGCCCGGATCCTGCTTCAGATTGTGTCTCCCTCTCTGCCCCTCCCATGCTCACACTCTGTCTCTCTCTCTAAAAAATAAACGTTAAATAAAAAAAAGTGAAAAGTATTTCTGATACATTACTGACTTTTTGAAAGATGAAGCAAATTAGTTTGATGTTTTTTTCTTTTGCTTATAAAAAAGTAATACAGCAATTGTAATTAAGAGCCTAATTTCATGGCCTCAGTTTTCTCATGAGGATAAAAGGGTCTCCCCCACTGAGTTCTGAAAATCATGAGATAAAAGTGTTTAGCACAGTGCCTGGCACACTGTAAGTCCTAATAAATAAGCTTTTTTTTTTTTTTTTTTTTTTTTTTAACGTTTATTTATTTTTCAGACAGAGACAGAGCGTGAACGGGGGAGGGTCAGAGAGAGAGGGAGACACAGAATCTGAAACAGGCTCCAGGCTCTGAGCTGTCAGCACAGAGCCTGACGCGGGGCTCAAACTCACGGACCGCGAGATCATGACCTGAGCTGAAGTTGGACGCCCAACCGACTGAGCCACCCAGGCGCCCCTAAGCTTTTATAACAGTATGAGACATGGGGGAAATTCTGGAAGAAAAGGCATCCAAAATGTAACTTCTCTCTGGGTAGTCGATTTGGGATAATTTTATTACATTCCCCACACACACACAACAAATGATGTAAATATTTTAAAACATTTAAAACATTGTTTTAGAATATTTTAAAAACAATGTATTTTAAAATATTAAGTATATTTTATTTTATTTTATTTTTTTTAATTTTTTTAACGTTTATTTTTGAGACAGAGAGAGACAGAGCATGAACGGGGGAGGGGCAGAGAGAGAGGGAGACCGAACTGGAAGCAGGCTCCAGGCTCTGAGCCATCAGCCCAGAGCCTGACGCGGGGCTCGAACTCACGGTCTGTGAGATCGTGACCTGAGCTGAAGTCGGACGCTCAACCAACTGAGCCACCCAGGCGCCCCAATATTAAGTATATTTTAAAAATAATTAAAAGGCATCACCCATCTGACATTACAACTTCCCTGTAACGTTCAACTTTGCCAGACACTTTGACTTTTCTCTCCACCTCTATGTTATTCTTCACTGCATGAACTAAGCACCTACTGTGTGCCTGGTACTGCTTAATGCAGGGGACACAACTGAGTTTTCCATCTGGGCCCTGCCCAGAAGAATATCCAGGTCGCAACGGCCCCACTGAAGCAGCCGCCTCCCTCACCTGCCTCTTCACTTTGGTCCTGGAAGAAGACCTCGGCCTCCTCTTCCTCATCAGTGAGCAGCAGCAGCTCCTCTTGTGGCCAGCCCAGCTCCCCGCTCTCTTCACTCCCCTCAGAAGCTTCCACCACAATGGAGGGCAGGCGAGTCTTTTGAGAGACCACCTGAATCAGGATAAGCAGGGTGCTTGGACCAAACTGGAAGATGAGTCAGCAGCAAGACACAGGGTAGGGGAGTACTAACCTGAACATCCTGGTGACCTTCAACCCTGCCAATTTCTCCTCTGTCCATCCACAGGGGGCTGGTCAGCCTAGGACTTTCTGGGTGCTGGGAGGAGCCTGGGCTATCTCTAGGCCAAGGCCCATCCTCGCTGCTCCCTGGCACAAGTGCCATGGGTTCTAATTCTTAGAGGGCAGAGTGGTTGAACTCAAAGTGGAGTACCCCTACTCAGACACTCCACAGACTGCTCCTTTAATCCTTGGAGCCTGGCCCCTAATCACTTCTGAGAAGAGAATGACAAGCTAGGAGATTATGGGCCTTCCAGGGGAGGGGAAAATCCCAAGAGATGGGATAGGAGCTTTAGGTCTCACTCCCCGGTGTCACTGGGAAAGGCAGGAGGGTAGGAGTCAACAAGGGCATCTGGATTAAAGCCCTGGGAGTGAAGAGCTTTGCTAACAAACTTGGAATTTCCTGATTCCTTTGCTCACTGGGTCTCCCAATTTGACATGTTTCTTTGTGTCTTACTTAATGAATATTTATAGGGTGTTTACTATTTACCAGTAACTGTTTTTAAATGCTTTATATATCAACTCATTTAATTATCCTAAAACTATGAGAAAGATACTGTCATTAGCCCTATTTTCTGATGCAGAAGCCGAGGCACAAAGAACTTAAATGATTTGCCCAGAGTCACACAACTAAAAGGTGCTTTCTTCTCCAAACTAGAACTCGGTATGTTACTCCAAACCCAGAGTTTTCATGCCAGGGGTGGGGTGGGGGAGCCAAGGGTTTCCCATGATGAAAACAAAACAAAACAAAACAAAACAAAACAAATTTACTTTCAATACGTTAATTTAACAAGTAAAATAAAGAAAAATAATAACATATGTATACCTTTCCCCCCACCCAGTACATTTGGCTTTGAGTTTTTGTTCAGAAGTTGAGATTTGGAGTGGATCAATAGACTGATGTAAGTATCTGGATGTCCGGTATGTGCTGTACTGAAAAACCACAAGTTATTGTAGGAAACTACAGAGCACAGCCCTAGCCCTGTATCGACCAGGAAATTTCGGAACTGGGCAGCCGTAAAACCCACAGCAACCATGAAGACACGCACTCCGACACGCACGCTCCCTTTAGCAATCCCACTCTGGACTTCATGGCAATGGGTCCGGTGCTCGGCCCTCAAGTCCAACGCTTTTGGACGCGCTCAAGCTTCCCAGTTAAAACCAGTCTTTTAAGACCCAGGTGCTCTAGATTCGAAGGTTTCGCTGATCAGGCCCTCTAGCCCGGCCCCATCTCTATGGTCTTCTCCGTGGGCCGCTCTAGCCAGCGCGGGGAGCGGTGAGACGTCGTGGCTCGCCTTCTAGGCTGCGGGAGGCCCCGGAGAGCGCCTCGCTGGTCGCGCGGTCGGCCATGGAGACCTTGCGCAAAGCGCTGATCGTGGGTGCCCTTCTGGGCGCCGGGGCTGGCGTGGGCTCCGCGCTCTTTGTCCTCGTGGCTCCGGGAGAGCAGCGGAAGCAGGCGATGCTGAAGGTGGGGGCGACTGGAAGTCCGAGGTGGGGTGGGCGGGCGGAGAGCCCCCGGGCTGGGGGTCAGGACTGCGAACCTCCCTTCCCGCCCGCAGGAGATGCCCGAGCAAGACCCGCGGCGCAGGGAGGAGGCGGTCAGGACCAAAGAGTTAGTGCTAGCCACTCTGCAGGAGGCAGCGGCCACGCAAGAGAACGTGGCCTGGAGGAAGAACTGGATGGGCGGCGGCGGCGGGAAGTCAGCGTGAGCTGGGACTTCCATCGTGGGCACTGGGACCTTGCTCCCGCGCAAGAGTCGGAGGCGGCCTTTCTCCTCCGTACGCCCAGCGGGGAGACCCGATCGAGGATGCCGCGCCCAGGCCTCCCTGAGGCCCTGGGAGCCGCTGCAGGGTGAGCACGTCCCCTATCAAAAGATGCACTGACTGCACTTTAACATCCTACGTCGCGGGCGGGGGCGTCGGATATGGTGAACCCGAAGGAACCAATAAATCACGTTCCGCCATCCAGTCTGTGAGCCCTGCAGTCTGGCGCCTCTAAACGTCTAGAGTGTTCTGGGGGGCCCGTGCTGGGGAAGCGGATGACTGTGGCTCCCATGTGCCCCGCAGCGACCAAAACACAATGTCATGTGGTTGTTCAAGCGTACTTTTGATAACCAAGTGACATTCTTGAAATCAGAACTAATGCTGGAAAATCCTGTAGCAATTGGTGCCCGTGGAGGACACTTTGGGTTTCCTGTCCTGTGAGGTTGGAGAGGGGCTTCTAGCATTTAACATACACTATGATGCTTTCTGGGGCTATTGAACCTTTGGAGGTCAATTTGCTAGGAGTGAAAGGAGCATGCGTTCAGTAAGACAGATCTTGATGAAAGTCCTGCATGTTACAAAACCTCTTGGAGCCTCAGTCCTGTTACATAAAAGGTGGTAATTATCTTGAGGGTTGTTGGGAAAAAATTAACTTAGAAATGTAAAGTGCAGTGCTTGGCACAGAGCAGCCTTTGATATAGGTAGTGGGGTTTTTCCCCTTCCAGGTTTTCACTGTAGTAGTCTGTAATCCCCGAATCCAGTCATGGGATCTCTTGGGAATCTCTGAAGGAGCGAGATAATTTCCCTGTGGTCTGCCTCACATCCGGTGGTTCCAAAGAAGATAGCAATTGAAGGGGAGGGGGGAAAGCTTGCTTTTATTTATTATTTATGAGAGTGTGTTATTTATTTTTGAGAGAGAAAGATACGGAGTGCAAGCGGGGGAAGGGCAGAGAGAGAGGGAGACACAGAATCCAAAGCAGGCTCCAGGCTCCGAGCTGACGGCACAGAGCCCAATGCAGGGATCAAACCCACGAACTGTGAGATCATGACCGGAGCCGAAGTCAGACACTTAACCAACTGAGTCACCCAGGCTTCCTCAAGAGAGAGAGAATCGTAAGCAGCTTCCACGCTCAGCATGAAGCCCCACACAGGTTTCAAGCCCAAGAACCTGGGATCATGACCTGAGCTGAAATCAAGAGTGGGATGCTCAACGGACTGAGCCACCCAGGTACCCCTGCTTTTATTTAAATAAAGCCAGGACAATAAATAAAGCTTGGTTAACACTGAGGTGTAAACCCAGATGGTGCACTGGTGCTGTTTTCACCCGATGGATGAAGTCCTAAGCCAAATGCACTTGTTATGTGTGATCTTTGGTTTAACCGTGGCCTCTTTCTAGCAGGGGAATGAGAGGGAAAAGGTCAGCAGCTGTTTGAGGGACTACGAGGATGAGAGCAGCAGTGAGAGGCTGTGATGAAGGAACTTGGGAGGTTCAGAGCCTGAGCCCTAGAGTCAAGCTCCTCAGGTGGGTTGGTTTCCGTAAGTCACATTCTTTCGTGTCCCAGTCTCTAAAATGGGATAATTGGGGGCACCTGGCAGGCTTGGTAGGCAGAAAGAGACCACGACATTCAGTCTCAGGGTTGTGAGTTCAAGCCTCACACTGGGTGTAGAGATTAAATAAAAACTGTTATACAAATAAAGGTGGCATAACTGTACCAACCCCAGATAATTGCCTTCGTATCTCTGTTAACACATATATTTATTTTGAGAGAGCGAGCAAGCACGAGTTGAGGAGATGCAGAGAGGGAGAGAGGATCCCAAGCAGGTTCCATGCTGTCTGCACAGAGCCTGATGTGGGGCCTGAACCCATGAACTGTGAGATCATGACCTGAGCTGAAGTTAGACGCTTAACTGACTGAGCCACCCAGGTGCCCCCCAAATTACTCTTTAATAGCTAATACTTACTGGGAACTTATTAAGTGCCAGGGAACTACACTAAAGCACCTGTATCAGCGTTATGTAATACCCATAACAATGAATTAACAGGTACTATCATCCTTATTTTACAGGAAGCAACTAGGCTGGCTTCAAGAAGTCAAGGCGGGGGGGGGGGGGGCCCCCCCCCCCCAAAAAAAGAGGCAGGCACACAAGTAAGGATCTCAGGCTTATGCACTACCTTACCCATAGGAGCAAATTGTGCTGCTCGTCGTACTCTACCCCCAACACTTCTCTTAACTTCCCAAAAAGAAAGATCCAGAGATTGTAATCAAGTTTCTGTATGGAAACTGAAGATGAAAAATAAGGTCTGCTTTAAATGCCTTCCCTGTAACTTCTCCCTCTGCCTCAGTTTTGTCCCTCCCAGCCACTCAGGAAGGAGTCAGGCACATACAGAACTCAGAGGGTCTATTTATTAGGAAGGAGATGTCAGTGCTCTATCAAACATGAAGATGTCAGAGAGGGATGGTGGGATAAAGGCCTCTCAGCTGGGACATTTCTTGGCCACAATGAGGACAGCAGAAGGCACAAGTCCTGAAGATGGGAGAAAACAGCTTTGACCTCAAAGATCCTTGCTCTTTGCCCCCCAAAATTTCTGGCTTCATACCATCCCCCCAAAGTCTCTTCCCCTGGCATTCCTTCCTTTCTCAGGCATCCCCTCCCCTCCCCCAAGTCCTGTTTCTGATCGCACGTGTCATACCCAGCTCCTGCAGAGGCCGTTCCATGTCAGCCTCTGAGAAGGCCCGCCGGGGGAAGCCACTGAGCAACTGCACGGGGTCCTGGTCCCCTCCAGGCTCTTCTCCACGGTGGAGCTCCACATAGAGCCTCACAGCTGCCAGCTGTTCCCGTGCCCGGAACGTCTGGGTCAGTGAGGTCCCATCTGGCAGCCTGACCTAGAGGGCAAGCGTGAAACACAGTATTGTGAGTGTCAGAACTGAGTGAGGTGCTCAAGTAAGGAAAAGAAGAGTTGCAAAGTTGGCTCCTGCTTCCTGTTAGACTGGACCGGCGTAATTACTCTTCAAAGCACCTCATGAACAACCACTTATGCTGTGGTTTACTAAGCACTGAAGAGAGGCTCCCAGCTTCCTCACATTTTAACAAAGACAAGATCACCCAAAAACCTCTAGATAAACACCACGTCGTGCAAGTTGCTGTGTAATAAACGAAATGAAAACATGATCAACTAAAAAGGTAATTGCTGAGTAAGAGAGAAGTATGGATTTAAATAAGACTAGAGCAAGTGAAATGCGATATCTTTCCTAAGAGTAGAGGAGGTAGGATTTCAAAAGTCACTTACAAAGAAGGGAGAGGTTTGGCAGAGGGAACATAACTGAAAAAAGCTCTGAGCCAGGTAGACAAAGGGGTCCCAAAAACAAGACAGGAATTAGAATCAGTACCTGTATGCGACACTGGTCATATTCCCGCTTGGTGGGAGGCTCCTGGCTGGGAGAGGAGGGAACAGGGCCTGGCTCTGTTGGTGGTGACGGCCGAGAACCCACGCTACCACCATACTGGAGGACAAAGGAAAACACTGATCAGCCTCACCCACTCTTAAAAGAAACACACTACGCCCATCCTTTTCCTCTGAAGCTAGAAAAGGGTTTCTACTAGCCTACCTACTTCATGACCCCAGTGTCTTCCCAATCACCTACCTTCTTGGCTCTCTCTGCTTTGTCTCTTTCAATCTTTTCTCGGACTCTTTGTCTGGAATGCAGACAAGAAGAAAGTAGGTCGGACACTGACAAAGCAAATCTAGATTCCTTTCTCCTCTCGTATCCAATATCCCCATCACCCAGACCTGGCTGCTAACTCTTCAGCCTTTTCCCTCCTCCGCTCTTCAGCAGCTCGGCGCATCTCATCTTCCTGTAGCCGCTGTCGGGCAGCTGATAACTCTTGCCCTTGTTTCCTGCGCTGCCGTTCCCGTTCTAATGCCTCTCGCTCCTCTCTTTCTTCCCGCTCCCGCTGCTTCTGGGCCACCAGCTCCAACATCCTGTGTGGCAGAAAGGAAAGAGCTCAAGAAAAATGGACACAGATTGGGAAGGCGAGTTCATAACGGATTCAAAATGAAATCAGGGAACACGCGTCCCAAAAGAGGTGAGAGAAACAAAGAGGAAGCCGCCAAGGAAGGACGGAGGGAACACGGAAAGTTCCAGGTTCTTTGATCAGACTTGTGCATCATGGAAAAGTGGAAGGTGACCCTCAGAAATGTGACATTGTTCGTGACTATACCTTTTAGTCTGTTCCTGTCTCTCCTCTTCAGTCAAAACGGGTTTGCCTTCTCCGGCGTTAGAGCTGGTTCCTACAAACAAGCAATCAGTGTTACTGGCCGTTCATGCTCCTCGAGCTCTCGTGAATGATCACACTGTGTCCCTCAGTCAGGACCTTCAGGGCCGCCTGGCTCCGAGGAGGTGGGTTCCCGTCCCAGGACGTGTCCAAGGGGGGTAGGTAGAGGCTCGTCTACATCGGGGTCGTCTTCGTGCTCCATCAACCTGGCAGGGGAAGTCGGGAGGGACGTTAACAATGAGGCTGCCCCTTCCAGCAGTCCCCACTCCCCTGCCACCCGGTCTGAGCGCTCACCAGTCCATTGCAGCCTCGATGCCCTGGTTCCCCGTGAGGGCCAGAGCCTTCTCCCTGGGGGCAGAAACACCGTGAATAGCGCCCGCGAGCCATGGTGCGGGTCAGGCTGGGGCGTGGAGCCTGAGACCAGGCTGGGGGAAAGGCGCAGACAGGTCCGCGATCCCCGCGGGCCAGGGTTAGGGGGCTCCCTTACGCGCGTCCCCTAGGGAAGCCCATCTCGATGAGACTCTCCAGAGCCGTCAGCTCCGCCATGGCGCCACCACCGCCGCTTCCGCGGGGACCTGGAGGAGGGCGAGAAGGAGGGCGCAGGGAGGTCAGCGCTGGGGCGCCCCCGAGCCGCCGCACGGTGCCGCCCCCCGACGTCCCAGCCGGGCGTTCTCTTACTTACCCGGCTCTAGACCCGCCGCGGACACTGACGAGAAGAAAGCCGAGGGGAAGCGGAAGTGCCCGGATCTGTTTGGGTCACGTGGGGGCGGACGTGGACGGGTGCCGCCGAGAGCCAGAAAACACAGGCCCGGCTCGGCTCGGCTGCCCGGGCCCCGTGAGGGCGGGGAAGGGCGGTGCATACGAGGACGCTGACGGGGGAGGCGATACCCCCTCCCCCCCCAGACTGGGACGCCGGCAGCGGTGGGGAAGAAGGGTGGTGCGGCTTTGAAACCCAAGGGCGGAATGAGGCAAGCTCTGAGCGCAACCAATTGGAAAGTTACTTGGCTTGTTGATCGGGAGCCATAGACATGTTCCTACTCTTTGACCCACTCATCCTCTCCGGGGAATTGAGCCATCCTCCGCTCGCCTGCCAGAGGGATCTTTTGCAAAAACATAACTCTGTGATCCTGTCATCACCTCCCTGCTTAAATATTCTCCATGACACTCCAGTCACTTAGAACGAAACAAGTGCTTAGTAGTCTGGCTTCCTCCGCTTTTTTTTGTTCTTGTTGTTGTTTGTTTAGAGGCCTCTGTAAAGTGAGAATAACAACAATAAGCCCTTCCCTTAGGCACCTGGCAGGAGTGCGCTGTGTACATGTTGGTAGTGCGCAGCGTCATCTCCCACCACTTGCTGGTAATTTGTGCAGATTGCAAAACAGGCCGTCTTGCTTTTCCAGGCGCCTGCACCTACGAGTCCCTCCGCCTGGGATGTCCTGCCTCTTTGGTGGGACTGGTTAATTCCCAATTTCAGACTGGACCCCAGGTTTGCTTTCTAAGGGAATCCTGCTTTGAGCAACCCCCATCCACCTCCCAGCTCCAGTATTTACCCCCTTAAGCATTTATTCCCCTGTGTAGTCCTCGTTGCTTACTTAGCCCTACACGCTAAGGGCTGTTAGATCCCTTAAGGTAAACTCACTTTGAATGTTTATAAGGAGGCAGAGTCATACTAAGTTACTAACATTGATAGTATATGCCCTGGACTTTTATAGAATTAATGTATATTTAATCATCACAACAATCTATATGATTATACTACTGCTAGTCACAGGAAACACACACAGAAAAATGTCACAAAGCTGGTCAATAGCTAAGCTAGGATCCAAACCCATGCAGTATGCATTCACTACACCACTATGCTATGTTGCCTCTCCATAGTGGAGGGAACATCAGCTTTGGAGCTGGGCATCCTAACTCCTTACTTGTAGCCTCAAACCGTTTAGAACCTCAAATTTCTCATCTCCTCAAAGGGGACACCATCTTTTGTAATAATGCGGTGAAGAGTAAGTAAGAATGCTTGCAAAGCACGTCTTGAGTAAGGAGAGAGTGGGTCCTCGTTATTTGTAAATGAATAAATGCTGAGGAAATACAGGAAGCAAATTAAAAAAGGGACAAAGTATTCACTACAGTGTGGCAAGTGCATTATAGATAACAAATGTATTCTAAATTTATCCTAGAGGTCCAGTAATTTTTTTTAAATCCATAATTATATAGGACTGTGTTCTTTCATCTACTTCCAGGTCAGTACCCTATAGAAATGCAAACATGTGAGGATACACAGAGACATCACAACAAACACTGAAGACAAATGTTCCATTAAAGGGTGACAACTTCTGTCAGTTAAGGAGCATCGTCCTATGCAAAGTTATGCAGCCTTTGACATAACTAAGGAGGTTACAATTTGCCACAAATCATGGAACATTGTGGAACATTATCCGTCATCCCTTTAGTGAATAAAGAAAACATTCGCACTGAACAAAGCACTGCTCTGCTAGGGGGTGATTACCTCCCGAGAAAAAGGGGAACTTTCCTTTATATTCTTCAGTAGTGCTTGAAACTCGTAGAAATGTTATTTCAATAATTAAAAGTTATAAGACCAGCAAAAACGAGGATTGTACTCTGTAGCCATCCCAGACTTTTCTACATCCAGTTAAGTGAAAGAGAAATTCGAAAATACACACTACTCTGGGGGGGAAAAGGACACACGACGCTGAAAAATAGGTGTGTGGAGGGAAATGAAAAGGATCATGAAAAATGCAAATGTCTTCCTTTAACATATCCTTTAATGTTGGTACAGTGGATGTGCAATAAACACAAATTGAGGGGAAGTGGGGGACATCCCTTGGAGTTGGGGGTCCCAGACAACAGCTCAGGCAGGTCCCTCTTTCCATCCCGTGTCAGCCATTCATTTTCACCCACTTCAGACACAGGTGAATTCTGACCCCGGTGTGCCCATCTTTGATATCTAAACAAAAGGCAACAGCGGGAATAGCCTTGCCCCAAACTCCCATCCTGCAGCAGCTTGTTCTCAAAATCCCATTGAGGCCACCAATGCGCCAGAGCCCTTTTGAGGGTGTATGACAGGGGTTGCGATTGGCTAACTACAGCCAACAGGTCTAATGTGGCCGGGGCCTGATTCCTCAGACCCATGAGCTAAGAATGGTTTCTCTGTTTTTACACTGTTGCATGGCTAAGGAAGTACCTATGCAATACCTTTGCTTTTGTCCTCTGGACCTGCAAAGCCTAAATCATTTACTATCTGGTCCTTTAAGTAAAAAGTTCCCAATGCCTTCTGCTCTGTTCCAAACCTTGGCCTGGAGCAGGACAGAAAGTCTGGGACCTGAACAAGCTCTCAGGTTGAGCACTGAGACTCAGCTGGGGCCCGAGTGCCTGGCCACCGACTCTGCTGTCCAGGCTGCTCAGGGCAGCAGTGGGAACTGCCTCCTCCCAGGGAGTCCAGGCCGAGCTCTGCTCCCTAAGCCTAGGCTCCGCTGGGCCTGAGAGGCCCCAGGCTGCTTCAGAGCCCTGCTGCGGGTCGGGAGGCCACCCGGCGGCGGGGGCAGCCCCAGCGCTCTCGCAGGCAGAAATGCCAGACCAGAGCAGAGCAGCTCAGCAGGGCCAGCACTGTGCCCACCCCGATAGCCACGTGGACCAGGGTAAGCGGTCTGGGGGGCACGGCCAGCCTCCTGCAGGGCCCGAAGGGAGGGCCACCCACCTCCTCGAGGCCCTCCCCACCTGCCTGCGGCACGCTGCTTTCTCCAGCCCCATTTGCAGCCACCACGCAAACGATGTAAGCGCCCCCGGACTTCAGGCCCTTCAGTTCTGCTCTGCGAACAGTAGAGTTGAGGGGGGGACCCTTCTGGGGAGCCCCGTTGCCCTCCCATAGCAGCAGCCAGTATTGGTGGACCGGAGAGAAGGGGGCGCACCAGTGCACCACTGCGCTGCCATCCTCGGCCACCACGTGCACCTCTCCCAGGCGCGGAGGGTCGGGCGGCTGCGTGGGGCTGGAGAGCCCAGGGCACAGGCAGGCCCTGGGTCCAGCCCTCTGCAGCTCCTTGCACGGCACCTGAAGGTGACGGCAATGGTCATAGTCACAGGGGACGGCCCGCAAAGGAGGCCGTGGCCGGGGTGTCTCATCTTTGTCCTCTTCCTTAAGGTCTTGAGGGGCCAAGGACTGCGTTCTGGGAACCATGGAGAAGGTGACAGCCAGGAGCCACAGAAGACAGGGAGAGCCCAGCATGGGGCCTGCAAGGGAAGGAGGTGGATAGGTCAAGACTGCCCAGACGCCATGCCTTCTAGGGCCCTTCCCTCAACAAAATCTCCGGGGACAGGGAACACAGCTGGGGGCCAGGAGGAGACCAAGAGAGAGGAGGAAAGGAGACTGACACTCTTAATTTGTCCACCAACTTCTGAACAGGCGATATGTACTTGGTTTTGGGCAAAAAAAACAAGCAAACAAAAAAAAAACCCCAAATATAGTCTGACACATGGGTGTGTGACCAGCCATGTGTGAAGTACCAGAAACAGTTAATGAATAAGCAAAGTGCTGGAGGGGAAAAGAAGAGGAAATGATTTATTCAGCCTGGGGAAGAAAGGTGGAATATTTCCCAGCTGCCACCCAGAGAAAAGATCTAAGTAAAACAATCATCGGTGGGAGACAGACACAAAAACCCAAAAGGAGACCGAAATGAGAGAGGAGAGGGAACAGAAGGGGAAACTAAGGACCTTGGAACCCTCTCCACCTGTCAAGGGAGTTCCAGTCCCTGCCTGCTCCCCCCCCCCCCACCTCCCACCACTCTTCCCTGGCCCCCAGCAGCCTCTCACCGGTGGGTGGGTCTTGCGGCAGCTCAAATCTTCAAGCAGATGTCTTTGGGTCTGAGGCTGAGCCCCCAGGCGCACAGGCTGCGCAGTCAGGTTTTGTCAGTGTCTTCTCTTCAATTTCAATTCTCTTTTGGCTCGAAGCTTTTATACCCTTCAACTATGATGTCACCACGTAGCCCCCCTCCCCCGGCCCCCCCTCTATCCCCGTGAATGCCAAGAAGCGGGCTGGTCCCTTCAGAGGGCCTGAGTCACGGGGCCAGGGAAGGGGGTGGGGGGGAGCCACATGCAGCTGTTTCATCTGGAGGCCGGGATGCCTGGGTTCTGAAAGGGGATTGGAATGTGGAAAGCAGCCAGGAGCTGAGAATCAAAAGGCTGAAGTTATGTGGAGGGGTGAGGAGGGGAGCATGAAACAGAGGGCCACCTGGCTGGAATCAGAGAAGAAAACAGCTGTGGGCAGCATGGGGCCTGGGCTACAAAATGCTGTTTCGGTAAAAATCATACCACATCCATGGCAGTCATTTCCTGTCTTCTGCCTCCCAATGGACGGAGAAAGGGAGGGGTGCACAGGCCAGAATGATGTAGCCCAGCTCTCCAGACCCGCCCTACATGATCCCCCTCCCCAGAGGGAGATGAAAGAATCACGTGGATGGAGTGGGCAGGATAGGTTTTCTCTCCTTGGACTTCCTAGGTTTGTGAACGGGAACAGCTGTACCCAAAACAGTCCAGGGTCTGGAGGCCTTCCCCACCGGCAGCCCCCAACAAGACAACCTCCTCCAATTCGGGGTGGCAAGGAGGATGCCTGGGGAACACAGGATTTCCAATGGCCTTGAATCCATTTCAAGGAGTCAGGGAAGCAGCTGGCATGAAAATAGTTTATTGGGGGAAGTCACAGGAAAGGGAAGGGAGTCAGGTGGGAAAGGGCTGGAATGTGGGGACTCTGCCTTGTTCTCTTCAGGAACTAGAGCAGGTGGGCCGCTGTCGGAGATTGCCCACAGAGGGTTCAGAGCTGCCCAGAGTCTCCGGGGCAGGGGCAGGGGCAGAGGCAGAGGCAGAGGCAGAGGCAGAGGCAGGAAGGTTGGCCTCCGTCAGCAAAGCTGCATCTACCCAAGAGCCTGAACCTGGGCCAGGGGAGGGAGAAACAAAGTTAAATCGGAAATTAACCAACCAGGGACCCTTCTTCCCCAACCAATATAATGTCCCCCCTACTCACATGCCACCCCACTCCGCCTGGGCCCCTGTGCCGAGTGCCCCTCACCATCACTGGCCTCTGGCTCCAGCTCCTCCTCTCCAGTCAAGGGCTGCTGATCGGGTTTCTCCTCCTCTGAGAGCTGACACTCTGCAGCCACAAGGGGAACGCAGAGGTCAGACTGGAAGAGGCTGAAGGGGACACCTGAGGAGGTGTTAGGAAGGAGGATGGGAGAGCTGCGGCACCACCATACCTGCCCCTGGCGGGTCTTCAGGGCTCTCACCGCAGTCCTCTGTGATGTCTGACAGTTGCGTTGACTCCTCCTGGCCTTGGGGCCCTGTGCCTCCAGAGTGGGGAGAGGGCAGGGGAGGGCTAGGGTGGCTGCACCCAGGCGACGCCTCCTCCAGCCTGTCCTCTGACCCTCAGCCCAGCTGTGGGGGGCCTAAAGCTTCACCCTGGATAACACGGGAGTCCCCTCTCACCCAGCTCCCCAACCGTCATGCCCACCTGGAGGGTGGGCAGAGATTCTTCGCTGCACTGCCTTCCGGGAACTGTCTCTTTTCCGGACGTTTACCTGTGGAGGAGAAATTAGTGAGCAGCAAGGGTGTGCTTCCCGCGCAGTGATCTGGGCCCTAACGCCAGAGCCCCATCACACGCCCCAGCCCGCCCCTCAGTTAAAGAAGGATCATGAAGTTGGGGGGCGGGGGGGAGAGAGGAGGTCCTTCGTGACCTGCAGAGACAAGCGGTGGCGGGGCCAGATGCCCCCCCACACCCACTGCATGTAGCTGAAGAGCACGATGACGCTGAGGAACGTGAAGTTGCTGGCGATGCCGATGAAGGCACAGGTCATCGGGAAGTTGTACAGCAAGTACCTGAGGCAGGAAGTGGGCAGCGGTTACTGGAAAGCACCAGCCTCCCCGCTTCCCAGAAATCATTTCTGGGGAAGTTCAAGGCAGTTTCCCTCCAAGACAGCCCCCAGGGGAGCTGCGGAGGCCCCCACTCGAGCGGCTCCTCACCTGAGCCCGGTGAAGTGGGCGTGGATGCGGAGGTAGGCTCCGTACATCTGGACGCGCTTGCTGTGGATCTCGATGATCGCGCCGGTGGTCGGCACATACTGCGGAGGGCGGGGCAGCGAGCGTCAGGCCGGGGTCCTGCTGCTGTCACTCTTCCCAGCCCAATCTGAGCCCCACTTGCAGCGTCTGTGGCCGCCCCTGCTGACCGAGCGCAGAGGCTCCTCAGGTAGAACTCTGAGCTCCTGGGGAGAGCAGTCTCTAGTCTTCCTTCGCCCCCCTTACCGAGTTCTCTCTGTATTCCGGGTAGAGCTCCACCTCCAGGAGCTGCTTCTGCTCTGCAAAGCCAAACAGCAGGAGGCTAGAGAAGACCAGTGTGTCAAGCATCTGGAGCAGGTTTGAGCGGTAATGCAACATCACCTGCCGGAGCCAGGGCGAGGAGGGGAGAGGTTGGGGATGGGTACCCCCAGACTGCCGCCGCCCTACCAACCCCTCAACCTTCCTCGGGTCCCCTGCTCCCTCATTTTCACTTCCTACCATGCCCCCCCCCAAACAAGCCTTGGCCCAATCATTCCAACTGCTTGAGTAACATCCCTCCTCTCCTCAATCCACGTCTCCATTCCAGCGCAACAAAGGTCCCTCTTCTAAGAACTTCATGGGTTAAGCCCAACACTGTCTCTGATCTTTCCCCCACGCAGTTCTACGATCCAGAATAGACCCTAAGTTCCAGTGCTCCAGCTGAAGCATTTTTCCCCGTGTAGACATTCAGAGATACGCTTCATCACGTGGCTCTGTTGACAGTTCATGTTAAGAATGGAGTCTTGGGGCCTGGGTGGCTCAGTCGGTTAAGCAGCCGACTTCAGCTCAGGTCATGATATCACGGTTCGTGAGTTCGAGCCCCGTGTCGGGCTTTGTGCTGACAGCTCAGAGCCTGGAGCCTACTTCGGAGTCTGTGTCTCCCTTTCTCTCTGCCCCTCCCCTGCTTGCTCTCTCTCTCTCTCTCTCTCAAAACTAAACATTAAAAAAAAAAAAAAAAGAATGGAGTTTAATATTTATTGCACGCCCACCATGTGCTAAACCCTAACTGGTCTCGCTATGGGACCATTACTTTCATACCCAGTTAATAAGGCTTTGTAACCAAGGAGTTAAAGAAGTAGTCTCTCAGCTAGTAGGTTTCTGAGACAGAATGCCAGCAGACATCCACCGGGCTCTAAAGGAGCCCATTTTGGCTCCCCTCTTCAGGCTTTGCCCCAAAGCTGGACGTGCTCATCAGATACCTGGGGTGTCTGTCTGGCTTGGTAAACTGACTCCTCTTCCCGATCCTGATGTGTCTGTGACCTCCAGAGCTAGGATGTTTTCTCCTGGAACCCTACCCAGATATTCTGCCATCCGCTGTCATCGCCACACCCTCCCAGATAGGCCACGGACACTTACGGAGCGTGAAGAAGTGGAGATGATTCGGCCACCTCTGGTGTAGCATGAAATGGTGACTAAGAACATGCCCAAGTCTTGATTCACAGGGGACTCTGGCAGCTCAAGCTCTAAGGTGACGCGGTACGGCTGTCCATACATCAGCACCTGCCCAAGGTAGCCCCCATCTCTCTTCAAAAAATTTTGTTTTTAATTGTATGGTCTCTGTTCCACCTCCCCCCATCCCTCCGAATAGGGCCACAATCTCCCTGGTTAGCGGAGCAGGCCTCTCAGGGCTCTCATCCCAGGAGGGTGCTGCCCCCTTGTGGTGGCCAGGTCCCTCCTACTTCGGAGAGCTTCGGCATCCTATGCTTTGGCTAAACCGCTCTCTGCTCTGTTCTGAGAAAGGCTGCGTCACACATTTCTTTTCCAAAAGTGAACCATCCTGTTGCCAACTGGGCCATCTGTGACTCAGGCCTCTGTCCCCGTGAGGCCATCCCCCTGGGCCCAGCCCGCCTTCACTTATATTATTAATTAACCAAGCACCAACTCCCGAGCCACCTCTCAGGCTCTGTCACTCCAGATCATCTTTGTGTCACTCTGGGTCCTTACCTGGCTTCTTTTGGTAGAACCCTGAGACTCACACTGGGAAGGCGTCTTCATTGGGATTAACCTCAAAAAGCTAAAGATTTGCCACCAAACATACCCTAGTTTTTCCTGACCATTCCTGTACTCTTCTAACCCTTTATTCAGCTCTCATCTGTAGCATGACCTCAGGGTGCATATACAAGAATCACAGGGGCAAGAGTAAAGTTTCTGTATTTAAGGGAACGGATTTTTTTTTTTTTTTTTTTTTTTTTGAGAGAGAGAGAGAGCACGGGGGGAGGGGCAGAAAGAGAGACAGAGGATCTGAAGCAGGCTCTGTGCTGACAGCAGACAGCCTGATGTGGGGCTTGAACTCACAAACCGTGAGACCATGACCTGAGCCAAAGTCGCACACTTAACCGACTGAGCCATCCAGGGACCCCCAAGGGGAATGAATTTAAAAAAACCAAAACCAAAACCCAACCCATAGTGAATCGCCTCCAAAATCCAGATATGATTGAGGGTGTGTTGAGCACTATCACTAAGGTAAAACGTGGAAAACTACTTCTCAAAGTCCTTTTTTATACAGATTCTGCTTTTCAGAATGAAGTACTATCTGTTGGAAAAAAAAAAATGGATTCCATGACATTCCTAGCCCCCAGAAGAGGCCTGATGAAGCCAGCTGCTTCACTGAATTCTTTGCAACATTATAGTACGTAGTTCTCAGGGTGGGTTGGAGGGAAATAGAGTGACTCCAAGCTTATGGGTAGGAGTTTCTTTTTGGGGTGATTCAAATGCTCTAAAATTGTGCTGGTTGCTTAAAGTCTGCATACGCTAGAAACGACAGAACTATAGATTTTAAATGGGTGAATTGTATAGTATGTGAGTTATAGCTCAATAAAGCTGTTTCATATATGTTTTTATTTTTTATTATTTTTTTAAAGCTTATTTATTTTTGAGAGAAAGAGACACACAGAGTGTGAGTGGGGGAGGGTCAGAGAGAGAGGGAGACATAGAACCCGAAGCAGGCTCCAGGCTCTGAGCTGTCAGCACAGAGCCCGACATGGGGCCGGAACTCACAAACGGTGAGATCAGACCCCAGCTGAAGTCAGACGCCTAACCGACTGAGCCACCCAGGAGTCCCATATAGATGTTTTTAAACTAGTAATTCCGTCTAAATAAACATCATCTCCTCCAATGGGATCGATCCACGGAATTGAATGTCAGAATCTTGAGAATGACTCCACACTTTTGTTCACACCTGTCTGCCTGATGGGCAGATTCCCCTCCTGTTCCTCCTTTCCCACCCAACAATCACCCTTCCTTAAAAGGTCTACTTTGAGCCTCTCCCTCCAATCCTTCACAACTTCTTCTGAAATGCAGAATCTGTATCTTACACTCTGCTACTTTATATAATGAACGAAATGATCAACCCGCTTTAATTACCAGGGACTACCCTGATTGGAGTCCCTGATATTGACATCCCCTTACCCTTCATCTTTCCCTTCCTTCCTCATCCAGCAGCCTCACACACAATTATTTTAGGCTCTCTGAGCCACCATGCGGATCTCCACAATGGACAGCCACACGACTGTATGCACCATTTCAGGTGCAGGTGTTCTGTGGCTTTGTTTCTAATTCCTTCTCAATGTATTCCATTTATTATTATTTTGAGCCACAGAAGCACACTGAATCAATGCCTTCACAGACGACTCTGTCATGATCTCCAAACTCCTTTCCCGGCAGGATTAAAATGAGAAATCTCTGCCTTGCAACATCCAACATTCTACCTCACTACTTTGAAATCTTCCATTTGGGACCCACTCACCTGGGACCCAAGGTAAGTGTTCTTGATAGTGTATGGCTACCTGGCGGTTGACTGGAAGGAGGGAAAGGATACGCAATCTCCCAGGTTATTGTATTGTCAAACAAGTCCAGGCTAAACACCAACCCCAGGGGACCCCAGATGCTAATGCTTACACTCTTCCCTTCAGAGTGACCATTTATTTCTATCCTGTGTAAGTCAGTGTCCTCTCAAGAACCACTTTTAAAAGACACTTTCCAGGGGCACCTGGGTGGCTCAGTCAATTAGGCACGAAGTTGATTCTTGATTTTGGCTCAGGTCATGATTTCACGGTTCATGAGATTGAGCCCTGGGTTGGGCTCTGTGCTGAGCGTGGAGCCTGCTTGGGATTCATATTCATTCATTCATTCTCTCTCTCTCTCTCTCTCTCTCTCTCTCTCTCTCTCCGGATTCATATTCTCTCTCCTCCTCCTCCCTCCCTCCCTCCCTTTCTGTCCCTCCCTGGCTTGCTCTCTCAAAATAAATAAACATTAAATAAAGTTCTTAGTAAGTTTGACCACTGATTATTACTAATTATGTTGCTAACGACTCAAAACACTCTGGTCATCAAAAACAATGTTGATGCTCCAAAGGTCCTTTTGAAGTGTTCAGGGAGCCTACCCTTTTCAGAGCCTCCACCAGCTTGCCTAATATAAATAGATGCACCCCAATTCTGCATTTCCCAGGGATTCTGGGTTTGTTGAAGTCATACCGGCACGTGGCCCATCTCCTGGCACAGTACCCTTTGTAACGGCAGGTTACACATATTTGTCAACAGTTTCATAATCTTACATACAGGCTTTCAAAACGCTTGGGTGGTTTCCATCCCAGTCCAGTGACATAGCTGATTGGTTGATTCACATTCACTGAGGTCTAAAACACATCTAATAGCTAGAGCTTGTCTGAAATAATCTGAGAGAGCATCGCTAACATCTGCAGCAGGAACATCCACACGCTTCAGATTTTACTTTTCCTTTAACCTCCTTTTCCTTGAGAGCCTTCCTCTTAGTCTCCATTGCTCAATCCCTGCTCACCAGGTCTTTTTCAAGCCCTCCGATTTCAAGTCTTCAGAGCTCTAATGAAACCTCTCTTCAGCTCCCATACTCACCCGATCACGTCCACCCTTAGCCAGCGAGACATTGGCAACAGGGAAGGAGCAGAGTAAGGAGGTGGAGGAATCACAGTCAGTCCTAGATGAGAATGGGGATGATACTCTGCTAAGTTAAGAGGGTCTGCCTTACCTGTCTGTACACTTCCTTGGGCCCCTAGGGCTCCCTCTTGTCCCCCATCCCTTCTTCCAGAACAGGCACCCTTCTCTCTGTCAGAGAGAGATGGAGAAGAAATGCAGCCAGGAGATTCAAGACACCTGAATGATTCTTTCTCTTCCTGCCACCTCAGCTCCTCTCCTCTCATTAGAGTGGAAATTCTTAAGCAGGACTCCATGGACACTTCGTTGAACGGTTTCAGACTCAAATGTTTCTAAAGACTCACTTGGAGAGCTTCATAAAAATGCGGATTCCTGGGTCCTAGCCCCAGAGTCTGATTTAGTAGTTCTGGTCTGGGGCCTAGTTTGAGGAAAGTCCTCCCAAGGAATCCACAGATGGTCTTAAAGAGGCTGACACACCCCTCCAACTTGTAAGCAAAATTATACATGGGTGTGCGTATGTATATATACATATATATACACACATACATATACACATATGTGTATGCATACATATATATATATATATATATATATATGTACAGATGTCTGTATAAGCTTTAAGTAAGTTCTACACCCAACATAAGGCTTGAATTCATGACCCTGAGATCAAGGGTCACATGCCCTCCCGACTGAGCCAGACAGATACTCCCTTGCATACATGTTTTTATAGCAGAAAGGGCCATAGCTTTCATGAGATCTATGCCTCCTAAAAGTTTAAGCAGCTCTGACTTAGAAATTACAGTTCATGATCAGGGACTCAAGACGGGGGAGGGGGAAAATGACTTTGGACCATTGATAACAATGTCCTTGTCAGCATCTCTAGATTAGTCCTATGGCCCATGTTAAGAGAAGGGGAGATGATTTGGTTAAGGCCCGTAAAATCAGAAGGAACTGAAGTCCCAGGCAAGAAGCAGGACTCTGGGACTTTAGGTACCTAGTCACTTTATGCTTGCATAATCTCTATTGTGCAGGATTATCAGGAGGGGGAGGAAGGCAACTTGTTGCTTTCCTAATACGTTCTTTACTGAAGGCTAGCTTAGTTCTGAGATGACTCGAGGGATGTGGTTGGCTAAGAGGTCTAGAGCGGCCCTGAGAGAGGTCTGATCCAACCCAAACAGAACAGACCCACACAGTGACAGCCTAAAAGAGGGATTTTTTTTTTTCCTTCTTTTTAATCAAAGATTTCAGTAACCAGAGGTAGAGCTAGGACCTCAGAGCACTACCAACCCAGAGCTCCCTCAGCCTTGGGCTGTGGAAGGTAAGAAATCATATAAACACACTGGGCTCAATGTTCTCCTCTGTAAATGAGGGGGTTGAACTGAATAAGCTCTAAGGGCCCTAACAGCAATTCTCTCAAAGGATGACTCCACTTCAGGAGAAGACCCCTCTCACCTGTAGTAGAAATGCACAGGGCTGAGGTGGCTGACTGTCGGCATGTAGGAATAGTAGAAAGAGCCGTAGAGGAAGACAGACACCCAGAGCAGGAGAAGGACGGTACAGAAGAGCACCCCAAACTGCAGCAGCAGCTTGCGGGCACGACCCGCCAAGACGTGGCCCACCTCCTGGGCCCACAGCAAGGCGGGTACTGGTGGGTCATTGACCATGGCAGGGAGTGCGGAGTGTCTGGCCCCAGGTTCAGGCTTTGAGTTCTTAGCTGCTCGGTCACTTGGACGCCACCCCTGGCCATGGGATGAAGAAGCTGGTGGTTCCTGGAAAAAGACAGAGAAGGGGGGAAAATGGCTCTTTCCCCAGGGATGGTGGAGACAACAAGGACAAGTTTACTGGACTGGCTTTGAGGAACCAGAGATAGCTGGACAGACACAGCATAGACTTTGTTTCATATGGCTTTTCTCCAAATGGCTACGCTTCCCAACCAATTATCCCTTCCCTTTCTTTCACTGTGCTTTCTTCACCCCCAGTGACAGAACAACTTCGCTGAATTTGTCCTCTGGACACCTGATTCTGGGACAGGCTACCTTGACACTCATCCATAGCAATATATAATATACATAAAACGAGCACCTTAAAAGGCTTTTACACACGTGATGACACGGAGTCCACACTGCGAGGTGGCTGCACGGAGAGGCTGCGCGACTTGCCTAAGGTCGTACAGCCGCACTGAGAGCCAGCTGCCTAAGTGCCGTCAGAACTGTCTCCCGAGTTTCTCCTCTCCCGAGCGCACAACTGCGCTCGCTCCCGGACAGGGCCGCCCTCCACGCCGGGCCGGGAGTCCTGCAGCCAACGGACGCTCCCCGCCACCACCCCTTCCGGCTGGCGGTGGGCGCGGCGCCCGGAGCCCCCACCGAACCGCGCCCCCAGGGAACCCAGCCCGCCCGCCGCCGCAGCTCTGCAGACTCACCAGCTCGCGGGCTGCCGCGGCAACGGCGACAAGAGACTTCCGCCTCCCGTGGAAGCCCCGCCCCCTCCCGCCGGCCGCCTTTGCGGCCCCGGGAGGCGGGACCTCACTCAGGGGAGGAGCCCGGCGCAAGGGGCGGGGTCTGCCGGGCGGCGGGTTTCCCACCTCGCGCTCGGCGCAGAGTCTCTCCCTGCGGTGGGTTACCCAAACCAAAGAGGACAAGCGCCTTCCTTCAGGCCTCAAGATTTGCCCCCACGGCATGCTATGAGTCAGCAGCATCCCCCCTCAGACCGGCCCTCCGCCCACCTTCACCACCGGCCATTTAAACCCCGCAAAGGGGGAAAGAGGCGGTTATCCAGCTGGCGCTGATTTTTGTCGCCCACAGCTCCTTGCACCTGTAGGCGTCCTAGGCGGAGGGCACTGCCGGCCGGCCGGCTGGCCCCTATTCACAGCTGTGATAGTATTTCAGCTCCGTGTTTTGTCTCCAGCATTTGGGATCGACCTCCTCTGACCCTAACTAGACTCCCTCAGAGTCCCCGCAGCGCACCAATCTAGACTAGATCTTGGCAGACGGTACCTTCTATTTTGTACATGACTCTTCACCCCGAATAACATCCCTCAGAGGGTAAGGTCAGTGTACGTCTTTGCATTCCACACAGCACCAAGCACAGCTCTGCAGGTCTGGGAAGTATTCTATCAAACCAATTCCCCCCACCCCAAACCCACCCAGGAAGCCCATCTGTTTCAATAAACACCCAATGACTCTCCCCACAATTCCCCCTACCTCTTCTTTGTCCGATTCTTTGATCTGGTATCTGCACACCTCTTTCCCCCCAGCTTCTTGTTCTTTAGGCATCTTCCTGACGTCCCTTGTCGCCCCTGGATCTTCCATTCGAATCACTTGTGGCTAGAATATGAACTGGTTGGTGATCTAGAAGCTGGTTACCTGTAGCTCATCACATTTTCCTGGGTATAGGGAATGGAGGGTCCCTGGGAAAGACAAGAAGATTCAGGTACTACATGCTATGTCAGAGCGGAGGGAGGAGGGAGGAGGGGAGGGCGACTGCCCAGCTGATGTCAGATTTTCAAATGAGCAGGGTCCCCCGCAGCCAGTACTGACTCCACTGCAGGGGATGTCACAGGTCCAGACCACCCCATTTAAAGGGGGAGGGGGGGGGGGAGGAGAGTCGGCCTGGGCCTCAGCTCCTTCCAGCTCCTTCGTAGCCCAGACTCAGAATGCCTGCAATGGGGGAAGGGCAGCTAACAGAGACCGGTAACAGTGGGGGTGTGCGTAGGGGCTGCAGTCAGCAGCCAGGCTCCCCCATTGGCCGGGCAGTTGGTATGCTCCAGTATCCGAGCAGCTCCTTCTAGCATCCTTCATCCTTCAGGTACCAGCGTCTGGGCAGTGCTGGAGCTTCAGGAACTGGGTCCAGCCCTCGACGGACCTCTGCCCTGACCCTCCCCAGTGGCCTTCTTTGTGTCAGCTGCTTCGGCTGCTGCAGCAGATAGTTTCAGCGGCAACTCCCTGCAAGGTGGGGCACCCATCTCAGGCAGGTTTTGTGCACCCCACTGACTACTCCCCAGGGCTGCCACACTGCCTGTGGCTTCAGGTGAGTAGGGAGCATCCTGCTTTTCTCCCGTTGGGGCTCAAGGGGGCAGGTGGGGGTTATGTGCCCTCCTCAACAGGGCGGGGCTCTTGCTGGTTGAGGCTTCCAGAGCTGGGAACACATGGCTGGAAGAGCCAAAAAGCCTTAAATCGTTTGTATGTTTAATGATCTGTGGCCCAGGTCGTGTGGGAATTTGGGGGGGGGGGGTATCTCATCCCACCTTCTCCATTTCCTTAGCCTGGGAAGACAGGGATGGGAAAGGCCCCTGGAGGATGGAGATTCGAGAAACAAAATACTGGGCCACATGACCCCAGCCTTGTAAAGGCAGATGAAAAATGAACATGGGAGGGGGGGGGGTCTTCAGAGAAGATTAGGCAGCACCCACCCACCTCCATTATGCTCCGAGCTATCCCTCTCTTTTCTCCAGGATGAAAGGGGAGACCCCTGTGAACAGCACTATGAGTATTGGGCAAGCCCGCAAGATGGTGGAACAGCTTAAGATTGAAGCCAGCTTGTGCCGGATAAAGGTGGGTGGACCCTGGATCCTATTAGTTGGCCCACTTGTGCTGTAGGTCCCCAAACCTCAGGTTAAGAGAGGTTTTCTTTCCTTGACTCCCTGCCACCAGGGGAGGAGTCTCCGGTTCTGTAAGGGCAGCCGTCCCCTGGCCACTGTCGGGAATGAGGGAAGAGAATACTGTCTTCAGGAGCCCTAGAGATGGCAAAAGATAACCCATTTGGGGAGGGAGGCTGCAGCCCCTCTCAGGGGATCTGGCTAACCATTCCCCTCCTGGCTGTGTCCCAGGTGTCCAAGGCAGCAGCAGACTTGATGACTTACTGTGATGCCCACGCCTGCGAGGATCCCCTCATCACCCCTGTGCCCACTTCGGAGAACCCCTTCCGGGAGAAGAAGTTCTTCTGTGCCCTCCTCTGAGTCGCCCCGTCCCTCCCCACAAGCTCTTCACCTTTCCTTCTCCTAGGCCCTTCCTTAGGTCAGTAACTGTCGTGAGCCCCTGAGGGTCCCTGCATCCCATCCCTAGCCCTTGTCCAACCCTGTGAGGTTATCTGAAGCACAAGGCTCTCCGTCACCTATCTGTCGACCCCATTTCCTCGCCCACTTCGGCCGACCCCAAGTACCCCCTGACTAGGGGAGCCCCCTTAGCTCCGTCCCCAGAAGGGCCGTCCGACTGCCAGCGTCCTGCCGGCTTCTCTCTGTGACCCGCTCAGACAATGGAGAGAGGGATGGGCCGGGTGCTTGCTCTCAGTCTCACCTGGAGCTATCAGAAGGGTAAAGCCATTTGAAGAATAAAGTCATCCAGAGTCTCAGAGGACAGCTCCTGTGTTAGCGTTCTTGGGGAGAGGATCATCAATCTGTAGATCTGGGACTGTGTACGGCAGGTGAAAGGCTTGCCATACCCAAGGAATAGGGCTAGTCAAATCAGTTTAGACACCGTCTAGGATCGGAGACCGCCTGGATTGGGGGGATGGCGGGCGCAAGAGAGCGTCTCGAGTGGAAGAATTTAGTTACAACAGACACTCAGGGGGCCACGGAAAGCACTCACACCCCCGCGCGCGCGCGAAAGCACTGAACGCAAATGAAAATGAAAACAGACCGAACAGGGCGGCTCTTAGGAAGGGATCTTCAGGGCAGTCGCAGACAGCAGGAACTCAGTAACGGAGGGGAGGAGCTCGGCCCCAGTTCCTGCGAAGGGGCAGGTTTTGCTTCTAAGATGGCCGCGCCCACAGTGGGCCCCTTTCCAAGATGGCCACCGCCATGGGATCCGCGCCAATATGGCGGCCCCACGTCACTGGGTTTCACCGTACAGGGCTTCCGAGCTATCCCCATACTTAAAATGGCGGCCCCAGGCATCTGGAGTTCTCAATATGGTCCCTTCTGTGTTCATCTGGTCTCAAAATGGCTGCCCCTGCCCTCGTCAACTCGATGCCCATTCCTACCCACCCCGGAGTCTCGAAGTCGACGTCCCCCCAATCCAGGTGAAGGCACACGGGTGACTATAAGCAAAGATCGTGGGACAAGGGGACCCCGGCAAGCACAGCGTAGCAGGCGCTGGGAGCGTGGATCTTGCGAGGGAATCTCGTTTCTACTGCCTGCCAAGCAGAGGATGCCTTTGGAGTGTAAACAGAAGTGTGCGGTCAATGCCCGGCGCCGTTCCTCTCAGGCGCCCTTCCTTGGTTGCCTCCTGGTGTCCCTAGGAGCTGGATAAGCCCGAAACTGTTTCAGTTTGGGCTTCCTGGTAGAGCTTACTATGTTCCCCTTTCCCTCTCAGACCCATTCGGTCACATCCGCCAGAAACAACGTCCCCGCCCCTCGTGTGCCTACCAGCCTTCGTAGTGGTCCCAGCATGCTGTCTGGCCAGATGCCAAAACTAAGGCTTAAGGTCTCACGAGCGCCTCCCAGATTCAAACTTGGCGTAGGTTTAGAAGCCCAGAATGCTCTTCTAGAAAAAAGCCTTTTCCTTCCAAGGGCGAACATAAGGAGGTGGGACCAGGGCCAAGGCAGGTAAGCTAACAGTCCGAGGGTGTCTGCTTCTTATGCACTATCAACATCCCCCAAATTCAGGAATACATCCTAACCGTAGGAAGCCTAGGTCATGTTTCTTGCTGGAATATACTTTGCGGGGGGGTGGGGGAGTGCTGAAGGGAGGAGCCACCCTGAAGTAACAGAAGGGTGACCTGTTTTAGGGATAGCCATCACCCCCAGCTTCCCCACACCCCCACTTCCTTCACGCAGTAAGACAGTAAGCATACAGGAATGCAGAGAGGAAACCAAGGGAATAAAGGGCATTCTACCAGGAACCGAACTTATAGTCTCCTACGGATGTATCCACAGGTCCAGGGGCACCCGATGAACTTGGGGCACCTTCAGGAACAGCAGCTTTCCAGCTGCTGCTGAATTTCTGAGCCCTAACAGGCCCTGGAGGTAATCTAATTCATTACCTCATCCTACAGTGGGGACCCTACTACCCTCATTCTGTTCAGGAGTCCGCTTTAGTTTCTTCTTGGGTGTTTCATGAAAACTCCTGAAAGGATCAAGTCTATTTTAATCCCTGCATCCTGAAAGTGTCTGGCACATAGCTGGCACTCAAATATTTAATGAATGATTGTACTATATATGCTTAAGTAGCAAGCAATGCAGAGCAGTCACTAAGAACCTTGCTCTTTTTCTACTGCATCAAAGTGTTGGGCAAACTCCAGAAGAGTAAGTGAAAATTTCCACATAAGTTCAGACTTGGTAAAAAGCCAGAAGTGCTCAATAAAGGTAGTCTTGATAGGAGTTGTGTGTGTGTGTTAAGCCTCTGCTTAATTTTTCTGCACAACTTTCATACTCCTCAGATTGGGGGTGATGGCTGTAGCCCTAGCTGGGGAAAAAGGGGGTTTAAGAGGTTACCAGAGACCAGACGTTAACTATAATTAACCACTAAAACTTATTAATTAGCTCTAACACTGAGTTAACTTTAAATATCCCAGAGTATGGGCAAACACTGAAATCAAGGATAGCCTTTATATATACACAGCTGTAGGTCCCTGGGGTCTGAACATCTGTCTCGTACAGAGGGAGGAGTTAGAGCAGGACCTGTATCTGTTACAGCACAACCGTTCCCAAACTGGGGTTGTGAGCCTGTAGGCGTCTCAGCCTTAATGAGTCCTTGAACATGTATTAGAATTACAATTAGGATCAGTTAGTGCTAGTAATGCGGTGGTGCTTTTGTTAATTCAAGTGACATTCTCATTCCCCAAAATAAGCCCTATCTAACATCTTCCATGGTATAGGAAGGCTTTTCCTCCTAAGTGGCAACTAATCATTAATAAACTTACTTGGCTCCCAAATGGAACCGGCTTTACCTTGAACCTTAAGCATTTGAGTGGTTTTAGTACAGGCCAAATGGATCATGATTTATCATGTATTTTCTTCTACTCCAGTGGTCCAGGCGCTCAGAAGCAGGCACTAAGGAGGCTAACAATCATCAAGTGAATAGTAGAATCAGAAGGGAGTAAGAGCCACGCAAGAGGAAAACCAGCCTTGGTTGGACCCAGTATGACTTGAGGAAGCAGCACCAGAAATCGGTCAATCCATCCCCCCCATGACACACTCCACCCCAGTCAGTGCAGCCACAGGAGATAGGGTGAATTCAATCCAAATGGTTATTTATTCTAAAACTGGAAGCTACGGTGCCTACATTTTTGCCAGGATGTAATGAGAACAGGGGAGGAAAAAGTTACAGATGTAAACAATGACACAGTTACATTTTTTTTTTTTAAATGGTAAAACCCTTTTTTACTGGCCACTTCCAAGAATGCTTTACAGGTTGTGCAAAAACATTTACAGGCTCCATGTGGTGTTTGTTTTTCTCACAAGCATTTCCATCTACAACAACTACAAAAGACGTCTGATAAAACACTAAACAAGTCTTCTAAGGAAAACAAGGCTAGGGATCCCTCTTGGTAAATCCACATTTTCCCCGTAACAATTTTTTTTTTTTTTTTCCACAATAAAAAGACAGAAACAAAACCCAGACATCTACAGTTGCTGCAAGGGATCTCTTGGGCTAAACCAACAAGGATGTGGCAGTTTCACTCTCCATCCATCAGAAAAACAGCGTTTTTGTTTTTTTTTTTAAAGATGACTTTCTGGTGTCAAAAATTAACAGCAAGTACCTTCCCCTGGCTCCCCCCCCCCCCCCCACCGGCTTAAACCCTTTTCCCCCCCCCCCCGCCGGCCCTGAGGGCCTAGCACCCCCAAACCATGTGAGAGACTCTAAAAAGATACTATTCGCTGGAGGACTGAACACTTGAAAAGGGATGGCAACTTCTGCCTCAAAATTCAATTTTCTGTTGTGACATAATCTGGCCCTAAGGGAATTTCTTTGGGCTCCAGTTTTTGCCTCCTTGCCTTGACACTACGAGCAAAGCTCTCTCAAACTCCCTTAACGATAAAAAGTGAGCGGGTTACAGAAAGGTTCATGCAATCACTTCACTCACTGCCTCACACAGATCCGTGATGGCACCACAAGGAAGCAGGCGCCAAGAGAAAGGACATTGTTAGGAGCAAGCAAACTTCCTTCGTGCCAGCACCCCTCTTCCAGCCTCAGGGTCAGAGGTACTTGTAGGGCAGAAGGGTGTATCGGGCAGGGGGTGACCAGAGGACCAGATGTGGGCCTGCCTGCCTCGGGAAGGGCTGCATGGAGGTATCAATGGAGGGAGGGAAAGGTCAAATCTCAGCACAGAATTTTCGGCAGAGAACTGCCCAGGGGAGGAAATGGACACGTCGTCTGGTAAGTAACACAACGCTACCCTGGGTCTTCCCTCACTAGCAAGTGCTGCAATACATGGTGTGTGCAGAGTAAGTTCTAGGCTGACAGAATGCTGAGCAGGAAGATGAATGAAAACTGAAGCTGAATGTTGAAAGAGCATTCTCATGTCCCACCCATATTCTCGAGCCCAGCAACCTGAAGCTGTTCATCAAGAACTGGGAGGGGGTTGGTAAAGTTACAAACAAACACTATCCCAATAGAAGTCTCTCGGCGAGAGGCCTCTGTGGGGACATGCAGGGACAGCACCCCAGACAAATCCTGTTTGAAGATGCTGGGAGGGGGCGCTCCCTCTCATGCACACATTACACGCACTCACATTCTCGCTCTTCCCCAAGTTCAGCAGCCCCACTCCGAGCTGCCTCCCACCCCCCCCCACCCCGCCCCCCGCCCCCCCCTTTCCTATTCACTCTCTACCTGTGTATCAAAAAAACCAGTAGGGCTCATGCCCTCCACACTGTATAAAATAGTTGCTATTCTCAGCACCTGGGCCTGGTAGCCCACACCACAGGATTCACCTATATACATCTCCTGCTGCAGTGAAAAGAATCCTGCTTCGTTTCTGTGTGAGCTGAAACCCTGAGAAACGCTCCTTCTCTCGCACTATAAGAGGACAGATGCTCTAACAGAGATGATTTCAGGGACTTCCCGCCTGTCTCAAGTTTGGAAGACAGAGTAGAGACTGGCAAGTCACAATCTTCAGGCTGAGGGCTTCGATGCCCTTCTCCCCCAGGAGTCTATGGAAACTCATTAACGGGTACATGGAGGGTGCCGGCTATTCTGCCCTGCAATCACGAACGGTCCCCGTGCCTCCTTGGCCTGGGAAGCCTCCAGAACGGAGCCACCCGACGGGTGGTCTTCCAAGCCTCAGCCAAACAGCACGAGGCACGGGAAAGGGGAGACAGGGACGCTTTGGCCTCCCAGCCCACCAGACCGGATATCCCAAGAGGGAAAGGTCAGTAAAGAAAATACAAACGGTTAGTTGGTGCAAGTGATTGAGAAGAGCCAATCGTTTATTTTCACTGCCCCGGTCACAAGTGCTCCCTCTGTCCCCACTCCTGCCTGCTCCGGGGAGAGCGCCCTCATGGGCGTCCCCGCCCTCTCCGCACCACCTCCTCCGCTCTCCCTTCCTTGGCTGCCAGTCCAGCTGCCTTAGAATGTCAGAAGGGTGACATTTTTAGTTCTTTTCCTGTCCAACCGCAGGATACAGGACAGGCAGCCCTAAGTGCCGCTTTCTGCACAAATGTTTTTTGATTACAAATATCTAACTAGGTTTGAAATGTTTTATAGAATAAGACAATATTCTTTTCAACAAACTTTTAAAAAAAATGTACAGTTTTGTCGTTTCCACCTCCCCCCTCCCCTGCCCCTGCTTGCGCACCCTCCCCCCCACCGCCCCTCCCCGGCAGCTCAGCCCCACCCGAACAGCCCCTGTTTTCCTTGGTTGTGTTTTGGGGGGGTGCCTGGCACCCCTAGAGATTCAGCTTCATGGCTGACAGGCGAGCATGACAGGGGCTTCACCGATACCCTTGGTAACCGTAGTAGTTCCTGTAGTATCGGTCTCTGTCCTGGGGGTGGTAGTAGTAATTCTGCCACTAGAAGAGAGGGGAAACCCCATCACTCAGAGCCACAGCTGGCCAAGCACGGAGAGGCAGGACACTCATTCCTCTAGTCCTGCCACCCCCGCCCCCATCCCCAGAGGATACTCACATCCCGATTGTACTGTCTGTAATAGTCTCTGTATCTGTTGTACTCATAATCCCGCCCGTAGAATCGATCATAGTCTCCCCTGTATCGATCGTAGAAATTACGGTAACCCTGAGAAAGGAGAAGCGAAGACTGGTGGGCTTTGGGCGTCAGGATCCACTGCCATCCCGTTTTGAGTGAGACACACATCAGAGCTTGACATTATCAACAGGCTTAATCTTCCCAGAATAAATTCTTCCAGAGGAACACATTAAATGGGCAAAACCCTAAGCCCTGAGAAAACAGCCCAAACCACTCTGCTCCCCCAAGCCAGTAGGAATGGCCATCACAACCCAGAGGGAGGAGCAGAAGGAGAGCTGCACTCACCCCTCTGTTTCCAGACTGCCCCCAGTACTGCTGCCCGTAGGCCCGGTTGTCGTAGCCTCGGCGCTGCCCGCCCACTGGAAGAGAAATGGAGAGCGCGCTCACACAGCTGGCATGGGGTCCTGGCTCCACGTCTGAGTGGAAATCAAAAAGTCGGAGCCAAAGGCAATTCTGGGGGAATAGGAAGCCTGTTTCTGTCAGGCTCACACGGTGGTAATTAAGGCACCAGCCAGGAGCTTTTTAAAGAATCTGAAGGGGGGGGGGGGTGGGCAGAGAAATAGAGACACAAGAAAACCAAGCCACCTTGCTTTGGAACCTGCCCAATTCCTGCAAAACATTTAAGATGGCAAAAGGATACATGGCAGAGTTAGAAACAGGAGTAAAAACTGCCATTCGTAGAATCACGGACTTTCAGTCTTGGAAGGGACCCCAGCTATCCTGTACCCCAGACCCATTACTTTATGCGAATGAAAAACAAAGTCTAAATAACAAGCTCCTTAGGGCAGAAACCTGGTATTCCCAGTGCCTGGCACACAGCAGACACTCAGAAGCTTTGCTGACTTACACACACACACACACACACACACACACACACACACACACACACATTTTTAAGGTCAAGTGAATGCACACTGTGGGGTTAACTGACAAACTAGATAGACATGCAGGAGGGAAGTGAATTCTACTACTAGCTTAACTTACTTTGGAACCCCCCCCAAATTACTGAATAATGCATTCACTTTCTGGTCTGCACAGCTGGCTTGATCCAACAGACAAAAGCAGCAAGAAAATTCGGGTTGGGAATCTAACCTCACTGCGTAAGTCCTGAGGACATACTGGAAAAGCGAAGCATGAGGTAAAGTGTGGGGCTCGTATTTAAGAATGAAAAGACACCTGCACGGGAAGCTTGCGCAAACGCTTTTCGAGGACACAAACATTTTTGTTGAAAAGTAACTCCCTTTTGCTGAAGGATTATGGAAGAAGCGCAAGAAGGTGGTTGGTGGGGAGGGAAGGACACAGGAAGCATATGCTCCTATAATATAGAAGATACTTCCTCATTGTCTGGGACTGGACTTGGTTTCCTTAGCCTTTCCCTGTGGCTCCTGCCGTGCGCAGCACAAAGAACAGACTGAGGCAGGGGGGCTGGCAGGTCCCCGGGACTCACCATAGCCTTGGCCTCGGCTTCGGTTCTGCCGGTTGCGCTTGTTTCGGTTGTTTCGGCGGTTTGTCCGCTTCTCGGAGGGGGGCAGCAGCTTCCTTGCCTCCTCCTTGTACTTAGTGACAATGGGCTGAGCTTCCTCCTTCTCCAGCTCCCCGTAGGTCACCTCATCCATATAGTCACATTTTTCAGGCAGAGAGAAGTTGGCTGTAAGAGGAAGGGAGAAGCTTGTGGGAGCTGAAAAGCGCATACACATGCAAGATCTCACCCCAAAAACCCCGCTGTAGGAAGAACGGGATTTTCTATGCACGTGAAGGTGCTGGGTTCATACCCACTGGCTTATCAGAAGTTTCCCCTAAACTGTAACAGTCCCAAGCAAAGGGCTACTTGCAAATTAGATTTACCAGTTCTCAAGGGATCCGTAATAAATTAACAGTGAATTGGGTGAAAGTTTCTTATCAGGACAGATGAAGGTAGCCGGAGGCTAAAAATAACTGAGGAAATTTTGGTTGTTGGTTAGATAACATGCTAAGAGAGACTCCATGAGAAAGTGACCCAAACCAAAAAGCATTTACTTATCTATATGAGGAGAGAACAGGAGACAAGAGTACAAGCGGCCTCATTTACCACTTGTGCATGATGGGCCAGCACATTAGCCGGTCTCTAAACAGCAAGTTCTGAGGGTGAGTCTCAGTGGAATTCAGCTCTATGGGGCTCTCTTGATCCTGAGATGAAGCCAGTCAGCCCTCAGTTTTATAAAACTGAACTAAATTCCTCCAAGGACCTGAATCAGCTATGGACTGGCATGGTTCACTCTGAGTCAACTTGGAGAATCCAGCTCTTAGATGTGTAACTAGCTCCCATGCCTGGGCATTATCAGAAGTTAAACAGCCAGTAGGCGAGCAGACAGGTGGGATGACAGAAGCTAAAGGCAGCAAAGGGGGAAAAAAATCACACTCTAGAGGGAACAAGGGAACAGCAGGAAGTGGGATCAATCAAGATGGTTAATTCTGCCTCACGGAGATGCTGCCATAAGGCTTTGTATCATATTAAAAACTTCAGGCACACACCAAAAACCGAAACAAAAAAACAAGCCTAACGTGATATTAGAAATCAAGACATACTGGTAAGATTGTTCACTCCAAACTCCCCCCCTCCCCCTTAAGATATAAATTCAATGAAGACAAAGCTTCATTTAATTCACTATTCCCCTATGCCTAAAAGAGTACTGGACAAACAGTGAACACCCTTGAAACTTTTACTAAATGAATAATGGAATCAACAAAGCCTCAGTTTTGAGTTTTAATCACCCTGTGGTCAGTCACTACCTCACTTTTTGTATCTTCTCTGGAATGAATCAAGGAGTTACTGCTGGGGCGGCTGGGTGGCTCAGTCGGTTGAGCGTCCGACTTCGGCTCAGGTCATGATCTCACAGCTCGTGAGTTCGAGCCCCGTGTCAGGCTCTGTACTAATAGCTCAGAGCCTGGAGCCTGCTTCTGCGTCTCCCTCTCTCTCTGCCCCTAACCCACTTGCATTCTGTCTCTGTCAAAAATAAATAAACATTAAAAAAAAAAAAAAATTAAAAAAAAAAGGAGTTACTGCTTCTCCAGTCACTCTCCTCATTCATTTACCTACAAGTGCTTCCTTGATTTACTCTTAATTTACCATTAGTTTACTCTTTGGATTACACTTTTATTTTTCAGGTAAGCTCTATGTCCCACCCGGGACTCGAACTCATGACCCTGAGATCAAGAGATGCATGCTCTACCGACTGAGCCAGGTAGGTGCCGCCAGATTTACACTTTAGATGAGGAGAATCGCTCCAAGTGCTAAGAGGCCTTGGAAAGGTGTGCACTGACCAAGGACAGGCTCCCTAACTTGTGTAACATTAGCCCACCTTTCATCTCCAGCATTATAGACTCAGGCACATCATCTCCCTCCACTTCCTTCCTCAACTCCAGCCTCTTCTTCCAATCTTCCTCATTAGGAACAACCACCACCACTTTTCGACAGAAAGTCTTGAACAGCAACAGCTTCCGCCGTTGGCCAGAGTTGTACACGTTACACTAGGGACAGAAAGAACAAGAGATGTTTCAGGAATAAAAATTACCACTCGTATTCAACCGAAACACTTACTGAGCATCTTTTACAAGTGAAGCAAGAAATTAGGGGTCTTATAGACACAATTTCCTCTAATTCTTCAAACTCTATATGACAGGTATTACTCCGTTTCGCACATCAAAAAAACTGAGACTCAGAGACCAAGACTCGTCAAAGGCCACAAACCTAGTTAAGTGGTGGAGCCAGGAATCCACACAAGCTCCACCTCTCTTCCCATTGCCTCTATTATGTGTTTTATAGTCTGGTCCATATACTCTCTGGTAAAAACACGAATAAAAAGGTATCCCTGAATTCCAAAAACATTATGACTCAGTCATAGAACACAACCACTCGGTCATACTTAAGGAACCTGTTTCTGATCCTTAATTCTGTCTCCCTCTACATACGCACCCCGCTTGGACTGTAAGCCGTTTTATCAGATTAAACAGATGCCAAATCTTTCATCTTTGGACCGTCTGTAAAATCAGGTTTCTTGTCAATGTTTTCAACGATACCTGATCAAGAATGAAGTTCCTCTTTGTCCGGGAAGCAATCTGGACCAGCTTACTAAGGCACTGGGAGGCTTGCTGAACTAAAAGGTCTCTGCTTTTGGGGTCCATCTCTGGCTCCTCAAGCCCCTTCATCTGATGAGTTCAAGAGGAAGTGAAGAGAAACACAAGAAGTTATGCAGCAAGTTAAAACCCAAGAGTCACTGGTAAATGCCACCTCTTTTAATGCGATCAAAGCTATCATAGCTATTCATAGCGTATCATTCCTATTCCTCAATGCTGTGAATGCATGCTGTCCACTCCCTAAGAGTCATTTCCATCTTGATCTGGACATGTTCCAGGTTTTATCTGCTTTGAGAAATCTGACAACACAGCAAAAAACAACAACAACAATAACAACAAAAAAAGCCCTAAACATATATTAAGACCAACTCCACCAGGAAAGGGTTATAGGCATTTACTTGGAATCTCCAGAGCAAATACCACAGCTCACCTCTCCTAGCAACTCACCCTCATTTGACTGATCACAGTCTCAGCTCCCAGGACATTGTATCTTTTCTCAGGGTTTTCTTTTGCGTATTTTAGTGCCCACTGGGTCTTTCCAGATCCAGGCAGTCCAACCATCAGAATCACCTACAAGTAAACAGAACCAGGAATGCCATGAAAACTGAGGGTCAGGTTCATAAAGCCCAATTTAAGAACATCATCACCTGCCCAGTCAGGTGAAGCTTTAAGAAAAGCCTTCAAGCCAACCATTCCAAAGCGTAAGTTTTGCACACCGTTTGGCATACCTCACACTGATCTATTGTCTTGGGAGGGACTGCAGTGCGCACACGCTCCTCAACAGGCACAGCATGGATGAACACAAACTCTTCCGGTGGTGGGAAGAAGGGCTCCTCCTTCTGACCAAAGTTTAATTCTACAACACAATTTTTGCAGAGGACATGGGGTAGGAGGGCCCGTTCTGCCAGGGATTCCTTGTTGATCCGGAATGCCACACCTAGGTCTTCTCCATTCTTGGAAAAGGAAAGTTCTACTTCTTCAGCCTCAAAATTCTACAGTGACAACAAACAAGAGCATTCAAGACCTTACAGGAGTTGAGACTGATTAAATCTTGCAATTTAACCTTTAAAAGAAAAACAAAACAAAACAGACTGCTAAACACAACTAAGCAAACAATACATCAAATGCATAGAAGAGTGGGGTGCCTGGGTGGCTCAGTCGGTTAAGCGTCTGACTTCGGCTCAGGGCATGATCTCGCGGTTTGTGAGTTCGAGCCCCACATCGGGCTCTGTGCTGACAGCTCAGAGCCTGGAGCCTGCTTCAGATTCTGTCTCTCTCCATCTCTCAGCCCCTCCCCTGCTCATGCTCTGTGTTTAACGTTAAGTAAACGTTAAAAAAAAGTTTTTTTTAAATGCATAGAAGACAGCAGCTGTTAGGAAGCAAGTTGAATTCCCAGTGCCCTCTACTCACTTCTCGCTAAGAATCCACAACTTTTAGGAGCACTTACAGCAAAGCAGCCAATGACATCATTCTCCCCAAAACTCTGGCCAAATTCCTCAAATTGCCCATTCTCTGCCTTGAGTCCTCGTCCATCGAAACCATAAGAGAATTCATCCTCACCTAGAACAGACAGCAAATTAGTTACCTATACCCAAATTTCCCATGGAATAAACGACACGGCAGCAAACACTAACGATTCAGTTAAAAAGAACGTTACCAAGCTGTGGACGGGAAAAATCAACAGACCATCCAACTCGAAGCAGAGAAACCTCTGTGCAGCCTTCTTTCATCGGGAGATTCTGGGTTACCTGGCCAAGTCAGAAAAGGAACTCTCAGATACTCTGACCAACTCGGGAGCAAAGTCTGAGCTGGAAAGACAAGACTTTTGTATCAACTGAAAACAACTGTCACAACTCAACCTCAGAATACCAGCGATCAGTGAATTTAAACCAAAGCCACGGGGGTCAATTTGTCGGTTACCGAAGCTAAGGTTATCATTCAAGTGTGGTGCCTTTTCTGCATTAATAAAATACTGGGGGGCAGGAACCAGTACGTAGCAGTCTAATAAATAATTTAATAAACAAATGGTCTTAATGAGCTGTATACACTACCTTGGCCTCAAAGCAGACTTTCCCCTTTGTCACACCGTAAGTACTCCTTGCCCCAGACCAAAGGGTGGGGAACTTCTCTGAGAAAAGCGGCTGCCCTCCATAGCGGTCTTTGCTCACTTGAAAATGGAGATCCGAGGTATCTGTTAGAAAGAAACAATCTGTTTATTCCAAAGCCCAACACTTGAAAATCATCAACAGAACGCAAATCTACCCAGGTGTCAAGAATGGATACAAAGTCTCCTATTGCTAAATCTCTTAAAAATCGCAGGCCATGAAGTTTTAATCTCCAAAATCACTTTGGGTTGGTTGAAAACCCCAACCTGTCTGCCTTATACATACACGTGTCCAGGTTCACAAGAGTTTGATCCTCCTCCTCATCTTTTGCCTCTTCTTCAGGGGGTGGTGGAGACTTTGAGCTATAGGTATGAAAGAAAAGCAAATACGGTGTATCCAAAGCCCTCTTCTTTGAGGGGTGTCTGTATCAAGTCTTAAACTATCAGTGAATATAAAATTCCAGCAGACAGCTTCTATCAGCAAATGAGAAAAGAGCAACAGGAGCTTTCAGAGTGGATTCAATCTGAAACTTACGCCTAGAAAAATCTATTGCATTTTTAAGCCACCCCTCTTTCCATACTCTCCAATCAACATCAGGGAGATAACAAATCAGAGCAGACACCCCTTTCAATGAAGGGGACCGTTTCCCTCACCGGCTGTGGTAAGCCTCCTCTCGGAATTCATAGTAAGCTCGGCCATGTTCATCCTTCTCATCCCGCTGTCTCTTTACCCCCCGCCGCTCACCATCTGAGCCTGCTGGTTTTGACTTTTCACTATCTTGGTCATCTCCTACAAAAAGGAGGGAAAGAAAATCAGTTTTCATCTTGGAGCATAGAATAAGCTCAGAACCAATAGAAACTAAAGGGGCTGAGTAGCTGTCTAATCAGAATAGCCAGGTTCTTCCCACTGTATCCACAGAATGTTTTATTTCCAAAGATCATCTTCCTGTCACTGGCTGATTATTTCATAAGAAAAGAAAAGAAAAGAAAGGAAAGAAAAGAAAAGAAAAGAAAAGAAAAGAAAAGAAAAAGAAGAAAAAAGAAAAGAGAAAAGAATGGAAAAGAAAAAAGGATGGACATTATGGGCTAATTACAGTCAAGCAGTAGATAAAAATTGGACAATTTTTGCATTCTAAATTTATCTGCTTAAATCAGGTCAAACTTGCAGATTTTCCCACCAATATGACATTTAAAAAAATCCTCTAAGTCTTTAAAGAATTTCATAGGTTAATTTAATTTTGACTCTTGATTGTCAGGTTTGGATGTAAACTAGGCACTTAATACACATTTTCCAACATTTTCCCACAGCTTCATGATACAGAAGCCTGAGCGTATGTGTCTTTTTTAAAGAGTTTGCCTTTCCAGCTTTACAATGCACAGCTATCCACAGCTTTTACTTGTACAGCAAACAGACTCAGGTGCATATTCACAGCTGTACTTCTATCATGGAATTTTTTTTTTTTTTTTAACTGAAGGTTGCCAAGAGCAAACCATTAAGTCACAAGAGACCCATAAATAATACTGCATCTTTACTGCACATAATTTGGGGTAGAAAGGTGTTGTCGTATATTTAGCAACATTCTCTGCAAGAGGGAAAAAAACTGGACTTTTTCTTCAAGCTTTTGTAGTTTGCAACATTAAGGTTTTCAACAATAATTTCCTTAAAGCGGTCCTTTATCCCTCAACCTTTTTTATCTTCTATTTGGGATACACACGAAGTCAAAGGTTATGTAATGGGATTTTTGTTCCAGGACACAGAACAAACAATCTGCAACTTGCATGTGACTGTCTTAGAAAGGGTTCCAATTATACCATGATTAGTTATAGCAGCCTAAAAAAATGTATTGTAAGAATTAAGGCACCCCACTACACAGCAAGACTTGGAAGCACCTCTAGTTTTCCTGCCTACTCTCACAGATAATTACGGATTTGGTCTAACCATCCAATCACTTCAAAAGAAGAGAGAGAAAGGTCACTAACTCCCTGGGCAACTCTACACACTCTCTTCCACGAGGTTATTCCGTGAACCCCCCGACACCTCAATAGTTCCAATTCAGGAAGTCAGGGACCTAAAATTTAAAAATGCTTTAAGTGCACAGCCAATCCACAAATTTGTCCATCGGCAGACTCAGTGGAAAAATTAAAACTTAATCATAAGAATTCAAGCAAGGTAAAACATCTAGCCAACTGGTGTTAACTAACTTACTCTAAACGCACTAGATTAAGACTTTCCCTTCACTAGTTAACTATTAAGCTCCACACCCTCAAACCACAGGCTGCTAAAGCAGGAGCAAGGTTAGATTTTCAGATTCACTGTGTGGCTCAAGCGCCAGTAACGTGATGGAGCGGACTTTGGCGAACTTCGCCTATTGCTTAATATTTTTAAGGCGGAAATACCAATAGGTAACCCAAAGGCCAAAGCCTCCAACAGTCCTGTCTGGCTGTCCCTGCAATAGCCAATTTTTCATCGCATTCCCGCTTTAGGAAAAGATAACCAATACGGCGGGAGACTGCTCCACAGGTAGCTCACAAGCAGTTCGCATGCAAAATCGCTCACTTCCATCCACCACCGCCAAGGAACCAAGTTAGGCAGGAAGCTCCCTCTTGCAGAGAGGGGGGCCGCCAGAGGCAGTCAAACCCTCCAGAAAGGTGGGTAGAGAACGAAAGCCACCTCCCCTGGGGAGAGAGTCCCACCAAAAGGCGATGGGAATCTTGCGCTTTCGGGCAAGCGAGAACAAGGAAACGGACCCCGCAGTGCATGGCTGACTGCTGGGTCGGGGCAGTTTGGAGCCGGGCTCCGCTACCAGCTCCTCACCCTGTTCCTCTGCGGCCTTGTCACCCGGAGCTTCGGATCCTGGTGTCTCGTCCCCGCTCCGCTCCTCCGGCTCGTCTTCCTCCCCCTTGCCGGTGCCCTGCTCTTCGCCACCATTTACCCCACCTGACCCGGCCGTGGCCTCCTCTGCCGGCTTCTCGGAAGCATCGGGCTCGGCCGCGGCCTCCATGGCTGCCGCCTCCGGGGGCTCCGGCGGCGGCTGCGCGGCCTGGCCCGAGGCCTGGGCAGGAGGTGGCTCTTCGTCCTCGTCCTCAAGCAGCGCCTCCTCGTCCTCCTCCTCCTCTTCTTCGTCCTCCTCCTCGTCCCCGCCCGGGCCACCGCCCGACGCGGCCACAGGCCGAGGCTCCGCCTTGCAGGCCCCGCCGGGCCCGGCCCCGCCACCGCCGGCCTCGTCCTCGAGCATCTCGGCGTCCAGCGCCTCCTGCAGCCGCTGCGCCAGATCCACCTTGAGGCCGCGCGAGTCCAGGCCCCGCCGCTGCAGCTCAGACCGCAGCTCGGTCACTTTCAGCCGCTTCACCTCCATCGCCACCGCCGCCTCCTCCGCCTCCCGCCGCCTCCTCCCCTGCGAACCGTCGACCGAGCCCGACCGCGCAGGCGCCGCCGCCGCCCGCCTCCGCCTCACGCGCCAGCACTGAGCCCGCGCGAGCGAGCGCACGCACGTACGCACGCAGGCACGAAGGCCGCGCGCAGCCTCCGCTACGTAGTGTTTGTTTCTCCCTCTCCTCCCCTCCCCCTTTCGGCTCACTGAGCCCAAAACAACGCAGCGGGGAACAGCTTTCCTTCCTGCCCCCTCGGTTCCCCTGCCGCGGGCGGGCGCGCGCCGAGGACGACCGATTTCCCTCCCCTTACCTCCCGCCCCCTCTCACCCCTGGGCCAATCGCCGCCAGTGATTCCACCGCGCAGCCGCACCGGAGCCGGAGCCGGGAAGGACTGGCTACGGCTCAAGTGCCTCGTAGCACGGCGGCGTGTGCGCGCCCGCCTTCCGTACTTCCAGCCATGGGCTCTGCGCAGACGCCCGGAGCTCCCTTCCTGCACGCCCCTCCCACCCCGTCACCACCCTTACTCCCGTCTGGCTTCCGATCGAGCTGTCGTCTAAAGTCTTGCTAGTCTTTCTTCCCTACTGGCTATACGTCCCCCCCAGCTTCTTGAGAGTTAAAAAAAAAAAAAGCCCAGGAGGGATGCTGTAGCGACTTTAAAGCCGCCTAGCAATTGTCTGTTTAGTAAACAAAGGGCTTCCTCAAACTAAGGAATACAGCGACACCCTCCCCCCCACCCCGGCCCTCTTCTCTGAATCCTTTAACTTCTCTACCCAGCAACAGACGCCCGGACCTCGCCTTTTAGCTTTCTTATTGGCCAACTTGAATCGTCATCTGCAATTCTGATTGGTCATCCGTGATCGGCCGGATTCTTCCAATTGGCGAAGCTGACGGGAGATTTCCCCGCCGCCCCGCCCCGGGTTGATCTGCAGGGGGCTGTAGAGGCGGGGTAGCTTCTGCGGGATTATTTTTCCGGGGCCGCTTTTGATTGGACGGTGTGGCGCATTGCGCGCGACCCTTCAGATACCAAACTGCCGAGACGTCGGTCCCGGTCGTCTAAGTGCTTCCGCCCGTAAACCGAAGCCGAGGGGGAGACTTCCGTGCTTGGGTATTTGCAGAGGGCGAGGGGTTGGCCGCGGAGCTTGGTGGGCTTGTAACTGAGCTGCTCTGCGGCCGCGCCAGCTTAAGCCTGTGAGTTGGTTGCACAAACCACATTCAGCTCGGTCCCCAGCTTCTGATACCGACATAAACAAATGCTTATTTAATACGCGCAAAAAAAGACCAGGAGTGGTGGCAAGCCCCGTAGACCTCTTTTAGCAGTTGTCCCCGCCTATTCCCTTCCACTTCCGGGTCAAGAAGGTGTGTCCAAGAGAAAGGAGGAAGCAAATTCCGCCGGCATTCCCACGCCTGCCACAGTTCCTTAGCCCGGCCCTTCCTTTTTCGGGAGGGTCTCTTCACCCCGGAGTCTCCTCTTTATGAAATCACTTAATCTCTGGCTTTGCTGTTCCCACATCCTCTCCCTGATTAGTCCTGTACGTTTAAAGATTGAAAATTACTACAGAGAAGAGACAAGTAAAACTCATTCCCGGGGGGCGTCCTGGAGAAGGCTAATTTCCTGCCTTCTTAAATCGGCTATCTAAATCAGTTGTTTTGCTCCCATCTCCAGAGCTTCAATTGCTCTTTCGCGTCCCAATTCCACAAGAGCTCTGGGCGACAAAAAGTTATGGAGAAGCGCCTGCAGGAGGCTCAACTGTACAAGGAGAAAGGGAACCAACGTTACCGAGAAGGGAAGTACCGAGATGCTGTAAGTAGGTACCATCGAGCTCTGCTTCAGCTGCGGGGTCTGGATCCAAGTCTGCCCTCCCCGATACCTAATCTAGGACCTCAGGGCCCGGCCCTCACACCTGAACAAGAGAACATACTGCACACCACCCAGACAGACTGCTACAACAATCTAGCTGGTAAGAACAGGGCTGAAGGGTGGGTAGAGTATCAGGGCAGGCACATGAAAATCTGTGAACATTAGGGAAAAGCACGGGTGTGCTTTTCTGCTGTCATGTACTTATTCTGCCATGAATCGAAATACATTTCCAATCTATGGGCCTCTAAATGAGTTTCTATAGAGCCATGCTTCTCAAACTTAACCTGGAGAGTTTGTTAACTCAGCCCCACCCCTAGAGATTCCGATTTAATGGAGCTGAGTGGGAGAGGCACTACCGATTTGCATTTCTAACAAATTTCCAGGTGATGCTGATAGGTTTAGGGAATTTTGCACGCTCTAGAACAAACACTGAACTTATGTTTAGGGCGTTGTTTCTTTAATATTTATAATAAAGGAAAGAAGGCATTTGCTCCAGCGGGTGGTGTGAGACATTATTAGATGTTTGGACAGCTTTTGTTCGTTTTTCTCCTTCCTTTAAATCAGTTCCTGGATAACTAGGATCTCCCATCTCCATATGAACTTGGGTGAAGAGATGGATGCCAGAATCTGTATCACTAGGATTGATCTACTAAAAGAAAGGAGACTTCGTAGAGGTCTGTTCTATGGCAGGCAAAATAATCATGGAGCTAATTAAATTATTTTGGAGTATATTAAAGCATTCTAATGACCCCAGCTGAGGCTATGGAAATTATTAGGGTTAGTTTTTATACTTCGTAATGGTTGTTTAAAAGAGCTAATTAAATTATTTTGGAGTATATTAAAGCATTCTAATGACCCCATCTGAGGCTATGGAAATTATTAGGGTTAGTTTTTATACTTCGTCATGGTTGTTTAAAAGTGATTTTTTTTTTTTTTTTTTTTTTACTACAGTAGTTTTCCTCTATGGTTTGGTGAAAATTAGGTTTTTTACAGTGTGAGTCCAGTGCTACTCTCAGATTCAGGTAACAATAGTCATTATGGTAGCTAATGTTTCAATTCATTAAGTTCAATTACTTATTGGGTACTAAGGATATAGGAGTATAATAAGGTAAAGAGTGCTGCTCTCTCGGAACATATATTCAAGTAAGGGAGATGGACAATTAACAAAGGTAACATACATATTATATTGGAAGATGGCAAGTGCTGTGGAAAGGAATAAAGCAGATGGGCACAGTGAGTGCCACAGGCATGGGAATGTTCACTTTTAAAGAGAGTGATCAGCCAGTGTCTTCACTCTCCAGGTGGACCTGAAGTCAAAGCCTATGGCTTAGCCATCCATAGAGCGTCCACTTGGGAGTGCTTGGGAGATGCTCCATAAAGAACTTACTGGATTAGCCATTTTCACTTATTGAGTGCCTGTGACACGTGGGGCAGTTTATGTACAATATCTCTCATCTTCAAATTCTACAAGATACTTGTGATCCCCATTTTACTGATAAGGTAATGAGATCGGCTCGCTGCTGAAAATCCTCCAATGGCATTTCATTAGACTTAGGGAAAAAACCCAAACTCTGACCCTCACCTTCAGGGCCTGACATGGTCTGGCTCCTCCAATACACGGAATTTGCGAAACACATTTCTACCTTCCAGCTTTATAGAATTTCTTCTTTCTCAGCTAGAATGCCCCGTCCCTTGAATGACCCTTGTCATTCAGATCTTGGGTCAAAAGTCACTTTCTTCGAGAGTCTTCGATAATCAAGCATGACTCTGGCTTCATTCACTTCATCCCAATACAGTTCTGTTTTTTTGTTTTTTGGGTTTTTTTTTTTTTTTTTTCAAAGCAATTTAGAAAATCCGTTTGTTTATTGTGTACTCCTTCTACTTGGGGACTAGGATGTGAGTGGTGTTTACTCATCAAGAGGTCTGCCTTGTTCCTCTTACCCACTGCTCCTAGCTCTCCCCAGCCTGTGGTCGGTGCTGCAGAACCAGTTGTCAGATAATGAATGAAGCTACAGTAATGGGTTAGTTAAGTATAAACCATATGACCACTTGGTGGGGATGTTGTAGAAGGGATGCAGACATAAGCCCAGGCCCTTTAAGTCCTCGGAAGCCCTGATTCTCCTTTCTTCTCAGCACCATGATTAAATAATACCATGTTTAATTCCTACAGTCATGAAATAGGGAGCACGTTTCTCTTCTTAATTATAGAAAGGCTGAGCATTGTCTCCTAAACAGATTTGGATTTCAAAGTCCCATTATGTAATCCAAGGGAATAGTGAGTAATATATCATCATTTTTAATGATGGGGACGCCTAGGTGGCTCAGTCGGTTGGGCGTCTGACTTCGGCTCAGGTCACGATCTTGCAGTCTGTGGGTTCGCGCCCTGCGTTAGGCTCTGTGCTGACAGCTCAGAGCCTGGAGCCTGCTTCGGATTCTGTGTCTCCCTCTCTCTCTCTGCCCCTCCCCTGCTCATGCTCTGTCTCTCTCTGTCTCAAAAATAAATAAAAACGTTAAAAAAAAATTTTTTTTAAATGACGATTTGGGAATTAGAGAGTCCTTGGTTCAAATTTCTTATTCCACCCAGAAGCTGTAGGATCTTCGACAAGTTCCTTTACGTCTCTGAGCCTTGATTTCTTTGTCCACTAAATGGCGATAGTAACACTTAACCAATTTCGTAGCGTGGATGAGAAGATTAAATGAGATAAAGCACAAAGCACGGTGCTGCTATTTCCTCACACAATTGATGGCAGCCATTGTTGTTTGTAAAGCTGCAGTGTGATAATTGTGGTTAGATGGAGGGCTCAAGATGGAGAGCCTTGGGTAGAAGAGAAACAGAGAAGAAGAATTTTAAACACATTTTAAAGTATGTTCCTGTCAGTTTTATAGCTGGGCCTAACCCACCAGTAGGCACATAATAAGCGTTCAGTAGATATTAAAGTTGATTAGAAGGCATGTAATGCTTTTGTTCACTGTTGCATCCCCAGTGCCTAGAAGAAAGTCTGGCCCATGGTAGACCTTTGGATGTATTAGTTGGGTGAGTGAATGTTGTTGGTATCGTCCTCTGTTTGATGCAGCCTTGAGTTGGCCACTAGAACTTCACGTAATAAGTCCCTCTTTGCTCTTCTGTCTTCTTTTCATTTGGCCTGTTAGCCTGTCTCCTTCAGATGGAGCCAGTAAACTACGAACGAGTGAAAGAATACAGTCAGAAAGTCCTGGAACGACAGCCTGATAATGCCAAGGCCTTGTATCGGGCCGGAGTGGCCTTTTTTCATCTGCAGGACTATGACCAGGCTCAGCACTACCTCCTGGCTGCTGTCAATAGGCAGCCAAAAGGTGAGAGAGAAGGGGACCGAAGTGGTAAGGACAAATGAAATTGTCTTGCTGAGGTGGTATCGGTGGAAGGGGGGATTTATTTTACTTCTTTCAATTTACCGAATTTTTAAAAAGCTTATTTATTTTGCAAGAGAGCGAGCGAGCACATGCATGCACACGAACGGGGTACAGGGCAGAGAGAGGGGGAAGGAGAAGGAGAATCCCAAGCGGGCTCCACGCTGTTAGCGCAGAGCTCGATGCGGGGCTCGATCTCATGAACTGTGAGATGATGACCTGAGCCAAAATCAAGAGCCGGGTGCTTAACTGACTGAGCCACCCAGGCGCCCCTTGAAATTTTTTCGACTAGGTAATAATATATTCGTATAGTTCAAAATTCAAAAAGTCTGAAGAGGTGTTTGTGAGAAACTGGCCTTCTTCTATTCCTGTATTCTTGCCTCCACAAGAAAGCAATATTGTACACCCTCCAGAAGTATTATGCTTCACCAGGCATACACACCATCTCCCTTCCTTCCCCCGGTGAAAGAGATTGTAAAGCATTGTTTTTCAAGTTTCTGTTCCGAGATTGTAACTGAAATAGGATCTGTATTCCAATCAATATACTTGCTGATCCTCCTTTCTGCCAGTTCCCCAGCTGGGTCTGGCCTTGGCCTTAGCTATCATTTTATTCTTTTAGCTCCGCTAAGCCCAGGTATGACCCAGAAAAGGGGCAGGCCTACCTAGAGAGAATTTGAGACTTGGTACTTGTTTCCAAGGCAGAGATACCGCGAAGCGGATAACAGACTCACTCCTGTGTTGGTGGTTCAGCACTGAAAATTCTCTCCCATTTTGCATTCTGGCTCAGAGTGGCTACTAGATGCTAGAGGTAGAGGGTCCCCCAGGGTAACGATGCAGCAAAAATTCTCTAAATGATTGGGGGAGGGGGAGACACCTGGCTAGCTCAGTCGGTGGAGCAGGTGACTCTTGATCTCAGGGATGTGGGTTTCGAGCCCCCATGGTGGGTGTAGAGATTACTTAAAAATAAAACCTTTAAAATCTTTAAAATCAAAATGAAATAAATGAATGGGAAAGCCACTGTGAATTAATAAAGACATAAAACATGAGGCATTTGCTCGTGTTTCTTACCTTCAAGTACATAGATGAACTGCAGCCATGTAGAGTATTTTAGAGGCTCTGCTGTAACAATAACTGTTTCTTCAAGCTCTTTTTCATGATCAGGTTAAGAACCAGCCAGCCCTGACCGTACAGAGATTTTTCTCCCTGGACAGAGATTTTTTTTTTTTTAATTCAAAGTGGTATTAATGAATGAGATTGACTGTTGCAAAGAATAGTTGTGATCTATTCAGATCTTACAAAGATTTTTAAAATCAGAAGTATGTGTGGGGTTGGGGAGATGGCAGCAGAGTAGGAGGACCCTGGGCTCGCCTCGTCCCACGAATGCAGCTAGAGAACTATCAAATCATCCTTAATACCCCAGAAATCAACCTGAGGCCTGGCAGAACAAACCCCGCAACTAAAGATAGAGAAGAGGTTACATCGAAGAAGGGCCAAAATAGCATTTAAAGTCATATACCCACGCTTATGTGTATTTCTTCACAGGAAGATTCCTGGACTTTGGAGAGTAAAAAATACTCTGCATGTTTTATAGATACGAACAAACTTATTTTCCCAGAGAATATATTTATTCTGATACTTACAGAATCAGTAATAAGTAAGCTCGAATGATTCCAGATTCAGAAATCTGGTTCTCCTCAAACCCACTTTCTATAGGAAGTCCTTTGAAAGATTGGAGTCTTGATTCAAAATAATAGTGCTGGTTTTTATCGTTTATGTGGAATGTCCTTTGCGGTTATCTCTGATGTATTTTTGTAAAATAACCTCATCCCTAAAGTGGGGGGTTAAAATGCTAACTTGCATAAACCAGTGACAAGAACTTGGTATTTTCCCTAAGTATTCATAATCAGTATGTTTGTTTTGAACGTTTTAAAGGGACTTGTTTATTATTTTTATCCACGCCTAAAAAAATATCTGACTCTATAAAAGTCAGAAGTTGTGGCGGGGAAAGAAGTGTGTGAACAATCCTTTCCTACCACAAGGTGTGATCATGTTCTAACTGTGTCTCTAATTGCCTCCTTTGCCCTATTCTAAGACGCCAATGTCCGGCGGTACCTCCAGCTAACTCAGTCGGAACTCAGTAGCTACCATCAGAAGGAGAAACAGCTGTACCTGGGCATGTTTGGTTAACAAAAGAAGAAAGACGCTCCTCTACTTGAACTTAGGTGAACCATTAAAGACCCATCGAGGGGAAACCTGAGCCTCAGCAAGAGAAATTAACCCCATACCTCTGACCCAGGTGGATTTCTGTTTTCTTTCTAGCTCTGCACAAACTCTTTGGCACTTAAGCAGGCTGTGTCTTTTTTTTGCCTGTCCATCTACGTATTTGTATAGCTTTCCATACGTGATATTCTTGGAGATGTTTGCTTTGAGAAATACAATCAGCTATATGTGAAATAATCCTGTCTATGGCATAGATTTTAACGATAGATGTTGTTAGATGTGTCCGTATGCAGAGGAAAAAGCTCATAAGGATGAAATCATGATCACAAAGTTTTTTCTTTGCTTCCTCAGCTTCCCAAAGCCAAAGTTACATAGGCCACAACCCGGGAAATATATTTTTTTGTGAAAATAGACAATTACAAGTTGGACCCACATAACAAACGATTTGAAATTAACCATTTTGATTAAATCAAATTCCTTATGTACATTCAGACCTCTGCCCCACAAAAGTATCTGGTTCCTATTTTTTCTGGTGATAATTTCTAGTCCCTGGTATTGTTCATACTCAGATCATTCATACAATATGCTTATTTATTTTTTTCATTAAACTCTTCTATCTTAAAACCTTGAGTCAAGCATTTAAGTATTTAATAATTCTTCAGCCTCGTGCCAAAAAACCCCCCAAACCCTAAGTAAACATTTTCTTTTTTAACGGGTGCATATCTATAGTATGCTCATTTCTCTAAAAAAAAAGGGTGGGGCAGAGGGGACAGGTTGCTGCGTCTTCTTGAAACAATACCATGAAAGAGCAGGATAAAAACATCAGTCTGTTCTTTCCCCATCACCTTGTATTATGCAAAAGCTCAGTTCCTTACAGAGGAGGGAAATGAGGAAGAGTTCTCCTTCCCTAGTGCTTAAGCTCCCCATGGAACTTTCTGGAAGTTTTGTCAGTGCAGGCTGTGGACCCGGTACAGTCATGTCTCCGTAGGAAGTTCCATCGACCAGGAGATCCTTTGCCATTTTGTGCGCTTGTTGTGAATAATGTTCACAGTGTATTATGGGTAGAGGCAGTAAGCATGTGTCGCTAGCCATTACATAAGGACAGATTTCAGAAAGAACAATAAAAACAATCCCAAGTCCTCTGTATTGCCAAGTGTGCATGAGTTTTCCATTTATCAGTAATGCCCCCTCCCAATGAGCCAGGCTCCGCTCTGCGTCTCCCATACCCCTTAAATAATACAACTTACAATAAAAAGCTTTTCTACCAAATAATCTTGTGAGTCTAAGGACAGAACTAACGAAAATAGAGTATTTCATTCCTTTCCCAAGCTGCTTACATTTCTAAGCCTAGGTTGTTGACAAAATTATGTCATGGTTGCATGTTTGCTTTGGGCAAGTTTTGCTGATTTTCTTCTTCTCTTTGTTTCCCCCCCCCCCCCCCCCCAAAGACTAAGCTATCTTCTGCATCAATGAGGAAAAATAAAACTGATAATTCAAAAATTGTATTTTAGATCAGGCAGTATTCCTTCATTTGTATGTAGATAATGGACTGACCTATATTTTATTTCCTGAGTTTAAGCCTACTCCCTTGCAATTAAAAAAAAAAAAAAGCATTTAAAAACTGAAAAAAATAACAAAATAAAAACATATTTTAGGAATGTATTGCACTGATCCTTTTATTAGCACGGTTAAGAGACAAAGTGGTCAGGCTTGCATTTCATTCTTCATTTTGAAGGCCAGCTTCCAATGGAGATGTTAATGAACAGGAAAGTGGACAAAGATAGGCAGCCAGATGTGGGTGTGGAGGAGGTCTGGCAAGCCCACATCCTGAAGGAAACAGCCAGAGGGCACCTAAATGTCAGTACTCAGAAGTTTCTGAAGGAGGAGGGTGCTCACCTTACGAGTCCTTAATGGATTCCATGCAGAATTTCAGGGTGTGATTGAAGAGAAAGCATTGTAGATGTGAAGGTCCATACTTTGGCACATAACGGACAGTTGAGAGCAGTGTCTCCCGAACTCCTACCCACTACCTTTACAATTTTGCCAAAACCACATACTACCTATACTATTGTTTTCAATATTTTATTTAAATATATATTTAAAAAAATTTTTTTTAATGTTTATTTATTTTTGAGACAGAGAGAGACAAAGCATGAACAGGGGAGGGGCAGAGAGAGAGGGAGACACAGAATCGGAAGCAGGCTCCAGGCTCTGAGCCGTCAGCCCAGAGCCCGACGCGGGGCTCGAACTCACGGACCGCGAGATCATGACCTGAGCCGAAGTCGGACGCTCAACCGACTGAGCCACCCAGGCGCCCCTTAAATATATATTTTTAAAGAAAACTTGGGACAGAAGAACATGTTAATAATACCAAGGGGGTTTACTCAGCAAACTGTAGACTGTGAAACTGGTAAGACAAGTAACCCAGTTCCTTCAATAAATAAATTACAGGGAAAAGGAGAGAGGCACTTACAGATTAAAAGAGGCTTTGGGGTACCTGGTTGAGTGTCTGACTCTTGATTGTGTATCAGCTCATGATCCCAGGGTCATGAGATCAAGCCCCATGTCAGCCTCTGTACTAAGCATGGAGCCTGCTTAAGATTCTCACTCCTGGGGTGCCTGGGTGGCTCAGTCGGTTGAGTGTGGGACTCTTGATTTCAGCTCAGGTCATTCTCAGTTTCTGGGATCGAGTCCCATGTAGGGCTCTGCCACTAACAGCATGGAGCCTGCTTGAGATTCTCCCACTTTCTCTGCCCCTCCCCTGCTCATGTGCACGTTCTTACACTCTCAAAATAAATAAACTTAAAAAAAAAAAGATTCTCTCTCTCACTGTCCCTCTCCTCTCACTACTGCTCCTGTGTGCACTTACTCTCTCTAAAATTAAAAACCAGAGCAAGGCTTAAGGGGCATCTGGCTGGCTCAGAAAGGCATGTGACTCCTGATCTTGGGGCCGCGAGTTCAAGCCCCACGTTAGGTGTAGAAATTATTTAAAAATGAAAATCTTAGGTGCCTGGGTGGCTCAGTTGGTTAAGCATCCAAGTCGATTTTGGCTCAAGTCATGATTTCATGGTTCGTGAGCTGGAGCCCTGAGTCAGGCTCCGCACTGAGTATGGAGCCTGCTTGGAATTCTCTCATTCCTCTGCCCCTTGCACACACACACGTTTTCTTCCTCTCAAAATAAACTGAATAAACTTAAAAAAACAAAAACAAAAAAGAAAAACCTTTAAAAAGAATATTGAAATAAACTTTTTAAAAAAGGCTTAAGAGGGGCGCCTGGGTGGCTCAGTCGGTTGAGCGTCCGACTTCAGCTCAGGTCACGATCTCACGGTTCGTGAGTTCGAGCCCCGCGTCAGGCTCTGGGCTGATGGCTCAGAGCCTGGAGCCTGCTTCGGATTCTGTGTCTCCCTCTCTCTCTGCCCCTCCCCTGTTCATGCTCTGTCTCTCTCTGTCTCAAAAATAAATAAACATTAAAAAAAATTTTTTTTTAAAGAAAGGCTTAAGAGACATCAAATAAATGTGACTCTATTTTGGATTGTGGTTTGAAAACAAAACAAAGTTTATGAGATGGGGCGCCTGACTGGCTCAGTTGTTGGAGTGTATGACTCTAGATCTCAGGGTTGTGGGTTTGAGCCCCATGTTGGGTGTAGAGATGACTTGAAGTCTTTAAGTAAGTGAATAAATAAAAGGTTATGAGACAATCAGAGAAATTTGAGTAAAAATTGTTGGGAGTGAGGGGTGCCTGGTCAGCTCAGTTGGTGGAATGTGTGACTCTTGATCTCGGGCTCATGAGTTCAAGCCCCATGTTGGGCATAGAGCTTACTGAGGGAAAGAAAAGAATTATTGTCAGTTTTGTTGAATATGATTAATGGTATTTGGTCTTTTTTTTTTCCAAGGGTTCTTATAGAGATGCACACTGAAATTGCTTACTAATAATTGGGGAGGGGACTAAGGAACACTTGCTATCATTTGCCAAAGGAAAAAAAACCCACAAAAGTAAATATATTTTACAGTAAAAATAGTACATGACCAGGTAAGTCATCTTTGGAAACATTGGCTTTGGAGAAATTAAAATTGAAATCCAGGGGCACTTGGCTGGTTTGGTCGGTAGAGCCTGTGACTCTTGATCTCAGCGTTGAGTTTGAGCTCCACATTGGGCATAGAGTTTACTTAAAAACAAATAAAGTCAGGGCACCTGGGTGGCTCAGTTGGTTAAGCGTCCGACTTCAGCTCAGGTCATGATCTCACAGTCTGTGAGTTCCAGCCCCGCGTCGGGCTCTGTGCTGACAGCTCAGAGCCTGGAGCCTGCTTTGGATTCTGTGTCTCCCTCTCTCTCTGCCCCTCCCCTGCTCATGCTCTCTCTCTGTCTCAAAAATAAATAAAAATATTAAAAAAAAAAAGTCAAAATCCAATGCAAAGGACTGAAATGGTGACTTTTGTGAAGCTAAGCTTGGCCAAAAAAATGTCCAGTGATTGAAGAGGCAATAGACGGCAAGTGAAACCATACACTTATAAAATTGCCAGTCAAGAAAAGAATTGAAATCCTAAATTAGAAATATATATCTCTAAAGCTGGAGAGCAAAGGGTGGTTGAAAACTTAAGTCAGCTTATAGCTCAAAAACAAAGAACTCCTCAGGGTGAAACTTTTAATAGGTGAAGCCTGGCCCATACCCTCCTCAAATGAGGCTGATTTGGGCTCAGTAGAAGGCAGTGTTATCCAACAACTAGGGCTGTCCGATAATAGACTAGGTTTCCTTTGGGGATGGCAAGTTCTTTTTAAAGGTTATTTAAGTAATCTCTACACCCAAGGTGGGCCTTGAACTCACGACCCGGAGATCAAGAGTCACAAGCTCTACCACCGATTGAGCCAGACAGGTGCCCCGAGTTCTTTTTCAAGCAGGGGTTTCACAACCGGCAAAAGGAGGATCCATTGTTGGACCAGAGGTTAGATGAGCTCACCTGTGGTTCCTTGAATCCGTGGTCGAGACCATCGAGAGGAGTGGAAATGAGAAAATTCTCTATTGGTCCCACCTCTACAGACCGGCAGAAACCGTTCCTGGCGTCCAGCAGATAAAGTGAGACAAAAGACAGCTGTGGCCTTTTGTGTTGGCTGCTGCTTTGAACATCTTGCAGATTCCTAATTGCCATCGCCAATGAAAAATGCATCTCATGCTGGGAACTGAAAGCAAATACTCCCTCTTGAGGAGAATCTCACCAAGTAACAGATCCTTTTTTAGTTAGGTAGAACGCATGGCTGAGATAGTAACAATGGTTTATGTTCTCAAGACTGTCTGGAGAAGGTCTGTACATTGTATACACATGCAGACACAGATATTATGCCTTGCTTTTAGGAAATGATGTTCTGAGACAGCTGATTTTTTTCTCTAGGTCTCTCCATATATAATCATATATGTATAATTTTTATATAATTCACATGCCATAAAATTTACCCTTTTAAAGGCAACTCATCGTTTTCAGGCATTTTGATTTGATCTTGTTCTAGGAAAGACTTTGGAAAAGGTGCTCGACTTAGAGTAACTTACGGGGTGTGCATGTAGATCTTGCATTGTTACAACAAGGAGCCGAGGTAGGAATGTATTTGCACCAATAAAATTAGTCCCTTGGAAGACAAACTAAGAAGTTATTCCAACACAAGGAAAGTGAAAGGCATAGAATTCATCCAGCCATGAAAACGTTAAGCATCAACGTTTGCATCCCTTAATGCCCCAGAGAAGGAGCTTTTCTTTGGCCAAACCTCCTTCTTCTAACTCAAAAACAGTAGCTTGCTCACAAGAGCAAGTGCTGGATATGACAGACAAATCCAAAAAGAAAAGAAGTTCAGAAAATTTACTCATTTTCATCTTTTCCTAAATTTCCCTTCCTGCTTTTTTGCATTCAGTTGCTTACGTGCAGAAGAGAGGAGGGTTTTTTGGGAGCCCTTTTACACCATGGCCCTACTCTTCATACACACCGGGGTAGGCCCTTCTCTTACATTCCCAGAACTCCCAGAACCCACATCAACACCCCAGGCTCCTTATTTCTTTGCTGTCTTTACTGCCAGTAACGAACTGCCTGTGTGACCCCAGCTGAGTAATCTGACTTCTCTAGGCTGTCCTCGTGCTTTCTAGGTGAGGGAGTTGGACCAGAGGAATGATAAGATTCTCTCTCCGGAGTATCTTGCTTTTAGTTTTTCCCAAGTGCCCATCCTGTCCATACCACAGGCCCTCCACCTGCCCCACAAGCCCACCACCCTGGAGCTTCGTGCTTTCTGCCTTTCAGTTCCCCATCTTCAGAGACCTCAATTCATATTATGACACACAGGCAAGAATTTCAAGTAATGGATACAGTATTTGTTGTTGAAACAGTCAGCCAAAGACTTTCTATGTTGGAAATAGAGGTCACGTGGTAAGGGAGCAAAGCCAAACACTTAAGAGGACAAAAGAGAAAACTAGTTCTTGGTTAACTGTCTTCAACCATGTTCTAACTCAGCGCCGTGTGCATGGCATTTGAAGCCATGACTCAAATTCTGCTTGCCCCTTAACTTGCCCTGTGACCTTGAACAAGTTAACTTCGATTTTTGAGTCTCGAGTCGGGGCGCCTGGGTGGCTCAGTCAATTAAGCGTCCAACTTCTGCTCAGGGCATGATCTCGTGGTCCATGAGTTCGAGCCCCACATTGGGCTCTGTGCTGACAGTTCTGAGCCTAGAGCCTGCTTCAGATTTGTGTCTCCCTCTCTCTCTGTCCCTGCCCCCCCCCCAAAATAAACAAATATTGAGTCCCAAGTGTCCTTGTCTGTGGAAGAAGGGAGGCGGGGGAGGGGGTGCTAACACCTCGTAAAATTGATGACAACTGAGTATTTTTATGAAGTCCTCAATACAGCCCAGGACACAGGAGCTCAACTACAATAACCCATCATCCTGTAAGAGTCCCTAATTAGCACACTTCTCCTAAGTCAAGTCTATGTTGTCCTTTGCGCATCTCACTTTTCCCCTCATAAGCATCCTGACTCCTACCCCAGGTACAGATATCAGATTCCTAAAAGGTCCACAGGAAAGTTATGAAAGAATCAGGAGGCATGCGGGTTTGGGGAATAAACCAGCCAACACCAGTTCAAAGAGATACTTTCACTGCTAGCTTTATGGTCCGGGATGCAGGGTGAGAAGTGATTACACCTCAGCAAAATTCCCAGTGCCCTTGGAGAAGGGCTCATTGAGTCGCAATGCCCCATAAAGTCCTGCTGCCTGGCTGGGGAAAGGAAAAGTGGGAGGAATCCTAAGCCCAGGGCACAACGTTCCTTCTGCTCCCTGCACAACCCACCCCTCGCAGGGGAAATGAGAGGCTTCCAACCTGTGCTGCCCCCTGATGATGGCAAGAGCAGGCCTAGCCTCAGCTCCTGCTGATGTCAGTTTTTGGGGCCAAGTACAAAATCTTTGGGTGGCCCTCCACCACCGCTGTTCTGTCTGTCTGCTGTAGGGGAGCCATGCAGGGGCTGCACCCCCAGGAGGGGGCCAGCCTCTGGATCCGGTTTGCTGCGTTTGGCCAGGTCCTCATTGTGAGCCTTGCGGATGTGGCGGTATAGGTCCCCTGACTGTGTGTAGCTGCGCAGGCAGTAGCGGCACTCATAGGGTCGCTCGCGTGTGTGCACGGTGGCGTGGCGCCGGAGTGTGTAAGAACAAGAGAAGGTCTTCCCACATGTCTTGCAAGTGGGCACATCCTCCGTGAAAACTCCAAAACTTCCCGGGGTTGCTTCATACTCAGAAGGCAGGTAAAGTGGCTCATGCAGGGCCGGGGGGGCCGGCAGCGGTGAGGTCACCAGTCCTCGGTGGTACTGCCCTGGACCTGGCAGCAAATGGTAGGACAGATGAGGATCTGGGGGCAGGAAGTGGTCACTTGGTCCCACCTCCTCTAGTCCTGCCCTGGGCTCCTCAAAAGCCTCTGGCTGAGGGGGCTGTGCGCCAAACAAGGCTCCTCCAGGTGGGAAGAACCCCTCGGGACCCTGAGGCGTTTCCTCTGACACATCTGGCTCCTCATCGGAAATCACAATAGCTTCCACTTTCACCTGGACCAGCTCAGCTTCGGCTGGTGCTGGAGCCTGGGATGGAGCTGGGGCTGGGGTTGGGGCTGCCGCTGGAGCTGGAGGATAGAAGCCTTGCAATGGCGCTCCGGCACCCCTTGGTTCCACCATCCTCAGACTCTCACCCACATCAAGGGGAGCCAGCGGCTCCACTGAAACTGCTGGAAGGCCAGAAGAGAAGTAGTTTGCAGGAATGGTCTCTGTGGAGCTACTAGGGCTGGCAAGGGAGACATCAGCCACTGGTGGAGGGGGGGGGCGTAGATGTGGCGGGTCAACCTCCATGCCAGGCTGTGTCGTGTCTGCCCCACCGGACACTGGTGGCTCATCTGGAGGACAGACAGTTGGTGAGGGAGCTGCAGGGCCCTTCCACTCCCCTTTGCCCCAGTGGCCTGATGTCTCAGCAGATGCCAATGAAGGCTGGGGGCCGCGGGAGGGGTTGGACAAAAACTCCAAACTAGGGGGCTGTGAGTTGGTTTCCTCCTCCTTCTTGGTACTGTCTGCCTCTGCCAGGGCCCGGGCTTGCAGCCGCCGCTTACACACTTTAACGATGTCATTCATGTGCAAGTAGCTGGCAGCTGCCAGCACATCCTCCACGGGGGTATCCCCCCTCAGGGCCAGCTGGCCAGCGTACATAAAATCCAGAAGCAGCCCAAAGGCTGGGGCTGTGACAATTTCATTGTGGATGCACACCAGATCCCTCTTGTCCAGTTCCCGCTCCTTGTAGAAAAGCTGGAAGAATGGGCTGCAGGAGGCCAGCACAGCCCGATGGGCCAAGAACTGGGTGCTACCCACCATTACGGTGCAGTCACAAAGGAAACCCTGGGACCGCTGCTCTCGGAGGCTCTGCAGCAGCTGCTGGCTGTGTTCTGGGAACTCCATAGCACCCCACGGATGGAAAAGGACCCTAGAAAGGTCCCCACCAGTGGCTCCCTGGGAAGAAAGGACAGTAAGTTAGGGCAGGTAACCTCCCCAGCAACCTTAACGTCAATCCTGAGCTATCACTTGCCACTCCAAAGCCTCTGGCAACACCGTCCTGACCCCAAGACGCCCGCTGGAATCGCTACCCTTGTTTCTCCTAGGTCACACCCAGGGGGTCTCCTTTTAGCTCCGCCCCCTCGGCCCAACCTTAGCAGCAGGCCCCGCCCCTGTTCGCAAAGGCACCGCCCCGGAAGTCCCGCCCCCTAACCAGCCTCCGCTTCCTCGATGCCCACCCGGCGGCTTCCAGCAGCTCCTCCAACTAGGAGTCTCTTTTGCTTCCAGGCCTTCCCGGGAGATGCCTCCACGCCCCACTCCAGGAACTCCCCTGAGCCTCTCTCTCTCTCTCGCATTCCAGGAGCTAAGAAGTCCTAGGGTGGGAACTAGAAGAGAAAGCTGATCCTTCACCCACCAGCGAGCAGCCACCGGCGAACTCCGCCCCTTCCCACCTTCTCAGTTTTCATTGGCTCAAATTTGCCTTCCCTCGGCACGGATTGGCTCATTGTCCACTGACCATCCCCCCGCTCTGACTGGCATCTGCAAGTGGGTGCTGGTGGCCGTTGCTCAGGCAGCTAGGCTCAGGATTGGCTGGCGCTCCTGTCCTAAACTTTTCCTCTTCGTCCCGCCTTCTTTGCCTCAGAGACCTCTTGATTGGCTGAGCTTCTCCCATCTACCTGAGGCAACAGGAGGGCGGGGACCGGCTCCATGGAGATGAGCGCGACGCCCTCTGGGCGGGGCGCGAGGCTCGACACCCCGCTGAGTGTTTGTGCTCAGGGCAATGGGGAAAGGGAGAACCTACGAGCTGGTGTAGTACCCAGGGGGCCTGCCTCCTGACCGGGCTCTGCCGTAACGGTGGGCATTAGCTACGTCTCTCCGAACTGCAGGTGTCTCTTGAAAGTCCCTTCTTCCCTCAAAAAAATGATAAGATGCCTTTTTGCTCCACTACCCCCAATCTGATGGTTCCAGGCTCCTGGCTCAGTAATGATGGTGTCTGAGAACTGGCAGCTGCACCAATGCTCTCGTATGATCCTTAGCCTGATCTCTAGTCAATTTACAATTAAGAGTAATTAGATTGCCTTTCTCTGTGTCTGGAGCAGCCTGGGAGGTGCTGATGGAAGGGAGGGAGTGGGCTCAAGGCCTTCAATTTTCCAGTACAGGAGAAAAAAGAGTGTGGTTTGTTTTGTTTTGTTTTGTTTTGTTTTGTTTTGTTAAGTAGGCTCTATGCCCCACGTAGGGCCTGAACTCAGGACACTGAGATCAAGAGTCGCATGCTCCACCAACTGAGCCAACCAGTTGTCCCCAAAGCATGATTACTTCTGAAGAAAATTTTTGAGGGTACTTAGGCAACCAGAAGAAAGGGCTATAGGTTGGGAGGCAATGATACCTGCCTCTTCTCTGACTAGGACAAGGTGTTTACAGGGTTACCATGGTCACCACCACACTAGGCATCTTAACTTTGTTCTGTAGCTAAGCCCTCCAATGAGACAGAACCAGAATTAGGGACATTCATCAACCTTTCATCCTTGTACTAAAGACCTGTGGGCCATACTGGCCTCAGCTTGAGACCCCATCTTTTCAAGATACCTTTCCAAGCCATACAATATTGTATAGGAATTAAAACTAACATGAGCAACATTTTCATTTTATTTTTTTATTTTATTTTTTTTTTTTTAATTTTTTTTCAACTTTTTTTTTTTTTTTTTGGAAAGAGAGAGACAGAGGCTTGAAGGGGGGGGGGGGGAAGAGGGGGGGGTGCACCAAATTCGAGGAACAG
>NC_064808.1:7982831-8019316 GCF_023721935.1 Panthera uncia | reverse complement strand
TATTTATTTTTGGGACAGAGAGAGACAGAGCATGAACGGGGGAGGGGAGAGAGAGAGGGAGACACAGAATCGGAAACAGGCTCCAGGCTCCGAGCCATCAGCCCAGAGCCTGACGCGGGGCTCGAACTCACGGACCGCGAGATCGTGACCTGGCTGAAGTCGGACGCTTAACCGACTGCGCCACCCAGGCGCCCCAACATTTTCATTTTATAAAAAATATCTATATTTTCAAAACCCAAAACATGCAGTAATAATAGTAACATTGTTTTATATTTTCCCAATTTTCTTTAATGTCTTATAAACAGATGGATTCTCACATCTGCTTGTGTTTTCAAGCTATTATGAGATATTGTTTTGATTATGTGAAGAAAATTTGACCTCACACAAGTATGAATGCATGGAATTTCCATTGCCCGTGGTGAGGAGTTTGTATTTTATTCTGAGGGTAACCGGAAGCCATTGATGAGTTTTAAGCAGAGGAGTGTTCTGATATTCTAGTTTTCATTTATTTTCTCTTTTTTTTTTCATTTATTTTCTCTTTTTTTTTTCCATTTATTTTCTTTTTTTTTTTTTTAAATAGGCTTCACACCCAGCACAGAGCCCAATGAGGGGCTTGAACCCACTACCGTTAGATCAAGATCTGAGCTGAGATAAAGAGTCAAATGCTTGGGGCACCTGGATGGCTCAGTTGGTTGGACGTCTGACCTTGGCTCAGGTCATGCTCTTGCACTCCGTGAGTTTGAGCCCCATGTCAGGGTCTGTGCTGACAGCTCAGAGCCTGGAGCCTGCTTCAGATTCTGTGTCTCCCTCTCTCTCTGCCCCTCCCCCACTCATGCCCTGTCTCTCTCTCTCTCTCTCTCTCTCTCTCTCTCTCCTTCAAAAATAAATAAACATTAAATTTTTTTTTTAAAAGTCAAATGCTTAATCAACCAAGCCACCCAGGTGCCTCATGATTCTAGTTTTTAGAGGCTTATCCTGGCTATTCTGTGAAGTAGGGGATCAAAGTGGGAGCAGGGAGGAAGATGTGGAAATGGTCCCATAGGTGATGATGATGGTGCCCTGACAAAGGTAGTGGTGGTGTAGAAATGCTGGGTCAACAGATTTTGCTAAAACGAGGGTAGGAAATTAAGGACAAGTAAAAAAGGAATGGGGGCACCTGGGTGACTCAGTCAGTTAAGTTTTGGACTCTTGATTTCGGCTCAGGTCGTGATCTCATGGTCGTGGGATCAAGTCCCCAGCTGAGCCCTTCATTGAGCCCCGCGTTGGGCTCCACACTGGGCATGGAGCCTACTTAAGATTTTCTTTCTCCCTCTCCCTCTGACTCTCTCCCCTGTTCACACACTCCGAAAGGAAGGAAGGAAGGAAGGAAGGAAGGAAGGAAGGAAGAAAGAAAAAGGAGACAAGGATAGCCAGAATTTTGGCATGAGCAATAGTGTGGTTGACAGAACCATTGCCTAGAGGAGAGAGAGAAAATGGGAAACCGAGAGTTCTGCTTCCTCTTAGCCAGTTAGACTTGTGAGCCTGAAGATCAGGGGTAATTTTGGGTCTGGAGATACATGTTTGGAATATCATCAACATACAGATGTTATTTAAAACCAAGGGACTAAAGGGATTATCCCTTGTATGGTAGAGGACTGGTAGAGTTACTAAGCAGTAAAGAACATAGGCTGGGAAGCTTAAGCAATCCTGTATTCTACAGGTTCAGAAGAGATCAAACTGAAGGTGAGTCAGAGTTTGGGCACAAAGACTGAATGCTTGCCACACTGGGGTATTGCCATGCATACTGGACCTAGATTTTCTTAAATTTTTTTTCTTAAGTAAGATATGCCTGGGGTGCCTGGGTGGCTGAGTCAGTTAAACATCTGATTCTTGATCTCAGCTCAAGTCTTGATCTCAGGGTTGTGGCACAGAAGGAAGAGCCCAGAACCTGGAAGAGGGGCAGCTGGGATGGATGATCCTTGCTTAGAGATTGCCCTCCAGCAGGACCTGGGTCTTGTGTTTGTTTTTAGGAAACAGGTGACAGACATCATCATCTCTAAAAAGAGATAGCAAAAGGTAACTGAAATAATCCTCCAATAGACTTTCTTTGTATGCCAAATCTCAATACAGCTGATTGTTCTCCATTGCTGTTTTCTCTTTCTATTCTAGCTTATCTCTGATCTTGAAGCTTTGGAAGTAAAGGGATCAGGGCTTGGGGAAAATTTATCATGGCCAACCCATGCCTGGGGAGCTCAGAGAGATAGGAATAGGTTCATTGTGAGATGAGGTTCAATCAACCCATATTTTAAAACTCCAGTATTTGCAGAGTGCCATTTGGTGCTAGAGACTTCCTCACTGATGCAACATAGATATGTACAAGGGTGCAGGGACAGACCAGGCACAGCCACTCATTGCTGACAAAATCCAAAGGCAGATAAACTTGTGGTAGGGAAACCAACATCTGGGAAGTCAGTGGATTAGCATCTCAAAGACTATCTCCAAAGCATGGAAAACATTCCCATGTTTTCAAGAGGAGAATTCAGGGCAAAGGTGGGTGGGTGGGTAGGCAGTGAAGATCAAGTCTTGGAGTCAGTCATGGGTGGGGTTTTGCTTGCTTGGGACACTACTTATTGCTTGAGGGGGGTAATTTTGGAGTCCTTCAAGGGATGCTTTGCCTTCAGGATCTTCCCCTAGAGCCCAGAGACAAGCTGGCATGAAAAAGCCAACTGGAAAGTTTGAGGTCAAAATGGAGGCAGCCAATGCCATCTTTTATGGGTTCTAAGAAGGGGAGTGACATGATTAGACTTGATTTTTGAATACATCACTGTGGACAAATAAGCACATAAAAAGATGCTGAACATCTTTAGTCATTAGGGAAATAGAAATTAAAACCACAGTGAGATACTACCACACAGTTACTAGAATAGCTAAATAAACAAAGCCTATTGAGAATACCAAATGCTGATGAGGATATCAGAGCAACTGGAATTCTTATACCTGCTTATGCAATTATGATTTAATATTTTACCATACCACACAGACACAATACATCAAGAGCAATGATAATAGTAAACTGTGGTGAAATAATGAGGAAGAAGAGATGAGTTGTTGTTTTTTTAAGATTCTATTTTTTTAATTTAATTGTTTAAAGTAATCTGTATACCCAATATGGGGCTCAAACACGCAACCCTGCGATCAAGAGTCCCATGTTCTACCAAATTAACCAGCCAGGCACCCCCAGGAAGTGGTGAGCTTTAAGTATCTATTTCTTTTCTTTTTTTTTTTGTTACATTTATTTATTTATTTTTGAGAGACAGAGCACAAGTGGTGGATGGGCAGAGAGAGAAGGAGACACAGAATCCCAAGCAGGCTCTAGGTTCCGAGCTGTCAGCACAGAGCCCGATGCGGGGCTCGAACTCACAAACCGCGAGATCATGACCTGAGCCAAAGTCAGGCGCTCAACTGACTGAGCCACCCAGGCGCCCCAGTATCTATTTGTTTTTAAAGAGGGTTAGGACCTCAACACCTGGGGTGGCTCAGTTGGTTAAGCATCTGACTCTGACTCAGGTCATGATTTCACAGTTTATGAGTTCAAGCTTAGAGCCAGCTTCAGATTCTGTGTCTCTCTCTCTCTCTCTCTCTGCCCCTCCCCCAGCTCACACTCTGTCTCTCTCTCTCTCTGAAAAATAAACGTTAAAAAAATAAATAAATAAAGAGGGTGAGGACCTTTTTTTAAGAAAAGTTTTTATTTAGGGGTGCCTGAGTGGCTCAGTCGGTTGAGTGTCTGGTTTTTGATCTCGGCTCAGGTCATTGATGAAGTTTTGGGGTGATGGGGGGTTCATGGGGTCTGGAGCCGATGACCAAGAAAGAATTCTTGAAGATGTCTTTGGTGCAAAAACGGTGATGTTATTAAAGCACGGGGACAGGACCTGTGGGCAGGAAGAGGTGCACTGTATGTGTCGGGGTGGGGGGGATCTTTTATGGAGTTGGGGGAGATAAAGTCCAGAGGGAGTTTCCAAGGAGATTTTCACATACTTAAGACTTACTGAAGGCCTAGCTACTGTCAAGCTAAGGTTGTTTTTCTTTCTGGTAAAGCATTAATATTAAGCATTAACATTAAGATAGTAGGGAGTTCCTAGACTTTAGGCTGTTGATGGGATTGCCTTTTTCTGGTAAACTGGTGAAGACTCTTATCCAGTTTAACCATTTGTTTTTGTCCTTTCCTGTTTGGGGGTAGTCGGGAGTGTCCAAGGAATATCACCCATATCCCATGAGGAGGTGGGGGGGGGGGCTGTTAGCCTGCATTTTGTCCTCAGCTTGCCCCACGCTCCTTTATCAGTGATGATCTCACAGTTCACGAGTTCGAGCCCCATATCCAGCTCCGCACTGTCAGCGAGGAGCCAGCTTGGGATTCTCTCCCTCCCACCCCCGTCCCTCCCCTACGTACTCTCTTTCTAAAAAGTAAATAAATAAACTTAAAAATTAAAAAAAAAAGTTTCTATTTATTTTGAGAGAGAGTACAAAGTGAGAGAGGGGCAGGAAGAGAGGGGAGGAGAGAGAGAAAGAGAGAGGGAGAGAGAATCCCAAGCAGGCTCCACACCAATGCACGGTTTGAACTCACAAATCTCAAGATCATGACCTAAGCCAAAGTCGGATGCTTAACCCACTGAGCCATCCAAGTGCCCCTAGTTTTTTTTTTTTTTTTAATTTTTTTTTCAACGTTTTTTATTTATTTTTGGGACAGAGAGAGACAGAGCATGAACGGGGGAGGGGCAGAGAGAGAGGGAGACACAGAATCGGAAACAGGCTCCAGGCTCCGAGCCATCAGCCCAGAGCCTGACGCGGGGCTCGAACTCACAGACCGCAAGATCGTGACCTGGCTGAAGTCGGACGCTTAACCGACTGCGCCACCCAGGCGCCCCTAAGTGCCCCTAGTTTTAAGTATCTGTTAAGAATTCTGACTCTAATTACAATGTGTTCCCCGCCCCCCCCCCCAGCACACACACACACACACACACACACACACACACACACATCAAGTAATTCTCAGACACGGGCTGAATGTCCTACAACTCAATTTAATTCTGAATCTATCTACTTGGCAATAGTATCGGGTTCCACAGGTTAAGAGCTCAGTCTTGTAAGAGTGCTCCCTCTCCCCCACCCCCAACTTTAGGTGCCAATTGAAAGTCTAGGTTGTCACGTATGCTTCTCATCTACTAGCTATAGATTGGAGGTTATAAAGAACCCTTTGGTGCAGGTGGGTTGGAGAGATGCTGGTCCTTATCCCACCTAGTTGAAAAGTGAATCTCGCAGACAGCAGAGAGTGAGCAAAGCGATAGGGTTTATTGAGGGAAAGTACAAAGCTCTCAGGAGTGAGAGGGATGCCGACTGGGTTGCTGGGTATGATTTTTGTCTCTGACTTTTTATTGGGACTTTATCAGGAACTAGATAACAGTTTGTGAGACTCTATTCATGACACCTAGCATGGGCAGATCTGGAATGCTTTTATCTCTTTTTCCCCCAAATCTGCACACAGCTATAGCATCCCACCCTCATATGCAACCAGGGCACTGTGGACACCACCAGGAGTAGGAGGGCCAAGGGCCACTATGGTGAGCCTTGAAGTCTAGGGCGGGGGTCCCTTGGAGCCCTCCCAGCTGCAATCAGCCTCTCTTAGGGTCCCTCATCTGGCCGTGCCTACTGTTAACTCTTTCCCTACTCACCTTTTTGGGTTTGGTTAATTTGCTAGAGTGATTCACAGAACTCAAAGACACATTTCACTTACTAGATTACTGGTTTATTATAAAAGGATGTATCACTCAGGAACAGCTAGGTGAAAAAGCTGCACAGGGTAAGGTATGGAAAAGGTATGGGACTTCTATACTCTTAGAGTGCTACCTTCCCCATATCTCCAGGTGTTCACCAACCCAGAAGCTCTCAGAAACCCATCCTTTTCGGTTTTTAGGAGGCTTCATTATACGCGCAAACACACACACACACACACACACACACACACACACACACACACTGGATTAAATCATTGGCCGTAGGCCAAAGATTCAACCTCCAGCCCCTCTTCCTTCCCTGGAGGTCAGGGGGTTGAGAGTTCCAACCCTCCAATCACGAGATTGGGTACCCCAGCAACCAGCCCCTGTTATGAGGTGATTTTCAAATATCACCTCATTAACATAAACTTGGGTGTGATTGAAAAGGGTTTGTTATGAATATGGAGACACCTTCATCACTCTTACCCTTTAGGAAAAGGGTTTTAGGAGCTCTGTGCCAGGAACAGAGAAGGCCACCTATGTTTTTCTTATTAGAAGTTACAGTATGACAGCTACCTTTGTTTTTTTTTCTAACTTTTTAAAAAGTTCATTTTGAGAGAGAGAGCACATGAGCATGAGTGGGGGAGGGGCAGATAGGGAGAGAGAAAGAATCCTAAGCAGGCTTCCCACTGTGGGTATGGAGCCCGATGTGGGGCTCAAACCCATGAACCCTGAGATCATGACCTGAGCCAAAATCAAGAATCAGATGCTGAACAGACTGAGCCACCCAGGCGTGCCATGTTTTCTTTTCTAACTTTTTATTTGAACAATGTCAAACACACAAAAGTAGTAAGAAAAATATAAGAAACCACTATAACCCATCATCTGCCTTCAACAGTTATCAATATATTGCCAAACTTGTTTCATCTATACCTCTGTCTTTGTTTCTTTTTTTAGTATACTTCAGTTAATTGTATGTTATAATAGTAAACATCATTAATTTTTTTCATTAAATGTTTAATAAACGCTGTATTTAAAAACTGGCTTGCAAGTTTTCTGAGATATTAACAATAGGCGCCTGGCTGGCTCAGGCGGTAAAGCATGGGACTCAACCTTGGGGTTGTAAGTTCCAGCCCCATGTTGGGTATAGAGATTACTTTAAAAAAAAAAAAAAAAAGGCTCTTGTAGCTGTTTCCAGCACACCGCTGTCCTTAGGGGAGGCTGGCTAGAAAATAAGAGAGAGGAGGAAGTCAGGACTGCTGAGGCCCATTCATATACTTCCTTGCCTGACCATGGTCAACGGGATCTGCATGGAGTCTAAGTGGCTGACTGGTGGGTTCAGCCATTCTAGGAAATGGGCAATGTCAATGGGAACTGATGTGTGACAGCTCTGAGGAAGCAGGATGTCCTTATTCTTGCAGGACGGTAGGTCAGGCTCTCTTATTTACAACACACAAAAACTTATTCGGGCAGCAGGGAGTTTGCTCAAGGAAGGCCCCAAGGACTGTCGTGGATCTAGAGTCAACTGCTGAGCCTTTCTCATGGGTCTGTGGCTCATGGTTTCTGCTTCTTTCTGTATGGACCTTTTATCAGTCAGGGTTTCCACAGGGAACAGATTGCATGCTCACTCTGGCTAATTGAGGTGAGTTTAATAAAGGGACTGTCTACAAAAATGTGGGTAGAGTTGAAGGAACACACAGGGGCTCACGGGTTCTCTAAGCCGTGTGTGTGTGTGTGTGTGTGTGTGTGTGTGTGCATGCGCGCGCGCGCGCGTGTTGGAAGGAATGGGGAAATGGGAAGGAGGAGTGCAGTGATCTGTTTTCTCACACCTGGAGGGAGCGCTGCCTTCTGGGCTCTGATTTTGGCTGCTTCATCTCCAAACTACCTGCCGGCATGGGGTGGGTGTTCCCCTCCGTTAATGTTTGGTGAACGAATGGCTGCATGAAAATCTGGAAAGCCCGAATATGCAAGTCTTGGGGTCAGACATCCTGAATTTGAATCCTGGCCGTGAGTGACCCTGAAGTGACCTCACCCCTCTGAGCCTGGAACCTCATCTGTCAACGGGGACAATAAATCTTGCTTGGTGGGGTTGCTGTAGAGATTAAATGAGATGAGAACAGCTACTTACTATGCTTACTATGTGAAAACGGTCTTCAAAAATTTGCTATACGAATGCACTCTGCTAAAACGCTTTATTTATGTTGTCTTTTATTAGCTAATTAATTCCGTTTAAAAGAGTTTACTGGGCACCCATTCTGGGCCAGACACTTGCTTTACCGGAGTCCGGCGGTTGGACGGCCGGTGGGCGGGGAGGAGGGGGCGGGGCCTCGCAGATTTCCCGCCCACGACGGCGATGCCCAATTGGGTCCGCGGAGAGGGCAGAGTCCCGCCCACTTCGCTGGGGCAGGCCCGGAAGCAGAGTTGCTGCGGCTGTGTGTTTCCGGTTGGTCCAGAGGCGCCGCGGTCCCGGCGGGAGTGGATTCGGCTGCTGTCCCGTCCGCCGTGGGAAGATGTTCTACCACGTGAGCAGAGCACGGGGTGGCGGCGAGGGCAGGGTCGAGAGGAGGAGCGAAACGTGGCGCCGGGACGAAAGGTTGCTCCTCACCCCGGGTCGCTGCCGCGCCTTGCTTGGTCTCCATCCCGTTTTCCCTGCAGATCTCCCTGGAGCACGAGATCCTGTTGCACCCGCGCTACTTCGGCCCCAACCTGCTCAACACGGTAAAGCAGAAGCTCTTCACCGAGGTGGAGGGGACCTGCACCGGCAAGTGAGTGCTGCGCCCTCCGTGCCACCTGATCTGAGGCGCGTGTGGCGCCCGAGGCTTGCAACCTCTCCCCGGGTCCTACTCATCCTGCGAGGACCTGCCACCTACCCTGGGGAACCCTCTCACCCTCTCAGGCACCCCAGGCAGTCAGTTGCTTCCTTGCTTTGGGTTCCCACGGCGCCCTCTGCAAAGCTGGATCATGAGACTTCCTCACTTCAGCTGAGATTGTTCACTCATTTACTCCGCAAACGTATCTAAAGCTTCTGCCGTCTGCCAGGTTGTGTGTTGGGCTCTGGGAACAATGCAGTGAACGAGATAGAATCAAGCCAGCTCTCATGGAGCTCACAGCCTAATCATTGTTCCTGTGTCTGTTCTCCTGTGGTTCTGCTGGTTTTCTTTCTCCCACACGACCAGGGACTTGGCCTGGCACATCTCTGGGCTCTGCACATAAGGGCCTCTCACACAGTGATGAACGGGGTGGGATGAGCCCAGGGCTATGGAGTATTTGGCCTCTCTCATCAGAATAACCACATGCAAGTTCCTGAGCCTCATCTTGTCCCTATAGAATCAAGACTGGGGACAGGCCTGGGAATGTGTGTTTTAAGAAGTTCCTCTTAGGTGATTCTAAGGCATCCCAACGATTGAGGTCTCTTGGCTCAAGGGTTTCAGCCTTCTTGGACACTTATTGTGAAATTATTATGAGAGCAGTGTTTGGCATTTTGAATACTGATCAGTATCCTGTCTTCTCTTAGTCATTAAGTTCTGGGGTCGGGGTGTCCTCTACTTCCCTTTGTGCTCTTCTCCAACCCCCAGGCTCACTGACTTGTTGCAGATGGTTTTAGAGGCTCTTACACACACGGTGCCTTTCTTTTTCCCCATGCTTGTAGGTATGGCTTTGTGATTGCTGTCACCACCATTGACAATATTGGTGCTGGTGTGATCCAGCCAGGCCGAGGCTTTGTCCTTTATCCAGTTAAGTACAAGGCCATTGTGTTCCGGCCCTTTAAAGGGGAGGTCGTGGATGCTGTTGTCACTCAAGTCAACAAGGTGAGACTGTACATAGCGGAGGCAGTTGGGTGGCCACTCAGAAGATGTGAGATGGGTTCCAACTCCTCTTGCTAACTCTGTGTCCTTGGCTGAGTCAGTCTGTGCTTCAGTTGCCTCACCTGTTAAATGGTACCGTAATCTTGTGCATTCTCCGTCCGGGTCATGTAAGTCAGCCTGAGTAGTCAACAATAGCACAGCCTCCATTCGTGGAGTACTTACTGTGGGCCAGGTAATGTGCAAAACCTCACGATGACTGTGGTGGGTGCTTTTATCCATTTTTATTTATTTATTTATTTATTTATTTATTTATCTATTTCAAATGTTTAATTTTGAGAGAGAAGGGGGAGGGGCAGGGCAATGGAGACAGGATCCAAAGCAGGCTCCGTGCTGACAGTGCAGAGCCCGATGTGGAGCTCAAACCCATGAGCCACGAGATGATGACCAGAGACGAAGTCAAGAGGTGGATGCTTAACCTACTCTACTGAGCCACCCAGGTGCCCCATCCCTTTTTATAGAACCTTAAGCTTGGAGAAGTTAAGCCTACTGGCCAAGGTCATGTGGTCAACAAGTGTTCAAATTGTGGACTGACAAGTCCCAGGCCTTGGCTCTTTACCGCACTGTTTGCTTAACTTCAAATGAAAGCTTGAGGGCCGCGTGGGTGGCCCAGTTAAGCGTCTGACTCTTGATTGCAGCTCAGGTCATGATCTCAGGGTTCATAGTTTAAGCCTGGTGTCGGGCTGTGTGCTGACACTACGGAGCCTGCTTGGGATTCTCTCTCTATCCCTCCTTCCCTTTCTCCCTCTCTCAAAATAAATAAATAAATAAAATTAAAGGGAGTGCGCTTGGGTAGCTCAGTCAGTTAAGCATCTCACGTTGGCTCAGGTCATGATCTCACAGTTCGTGAGTCTCGCATCAGGTGAACTTGAGCCCTGCTTCGTGTGAACCCTGCCTCCCCCTCCCCCGCCCCGTCTCCCTCTCTGTCTCTGCCCTTTGCTCACTTGTGCCTTCTCATAAAAATGATATGAAAATAAATAAAGTGAAAGCTTAACAGAAGAGAGACCAGAAAACAAATGATACAATCCAGAGTGGTTTCAGGACATCAAGAATATTAGGAATCAGACAAAGATGAGCTTAGAAGACATGGGGGGGGGGAGGTAAAAGAAAAAGCAACATCACTCATTGCCTTTTAGGTTGGACTCTTCACAGAAATTGGACCTATGTCCTGCTTCATCTCTCGGCATGTAAGTCTGGGCATGCTGGGGGTGCCAAGGAGGAGAGACACCCATCGTGACCATCTCCAGAAGGCACCCCTGTAAAGCACTGACCCAGTCTGGCTTTCCTTTCAGTCCATCCCATCAGAGATGGAGTTTGATCCTAACTCCAACCCGCCATGTTACAAGACGATGGATGAGGTGAGGAGGGAGGAAGTCAGTGAGAGGGAGGAAGAATGAGCCCTCCAAGGGATTTCGGCGTGAGGGGTATCTGAGTATACTGTTCCTCTTCCCCAGGACATTGTGATTCAGCAGGATGATGAGATCCGCTTGAAGATCGTGGGGACCCGAGTGGACAAGAATGACATTGTGAGTCCCTTGCCTGTCTTCCTGCCTGTACCAGGCAGAGCTGGGAGCTGTTGACTTCTTACAGCTCCTGCGGATGTCGTGCTCTCTTCTGCCAGGAAGAGGGGATGGGTGGGCAGAAGGCCTGGGGCTGGGCTTAGAGGATAGTTCTGTGGTTGCTAAGACTTTATGTCCTTCACCTTCCCTCCTGCAGTTTGCTATCGGCTCCCTGATGGACGATTACTTGGGTGAGTGCCTGATCACGCATCCGGGGCTGTTGCCTGGAGAAGGCACAGGTGTATGGGGGTGGGGGGGTGGATGTGGGACTTAATGCCCGAGTCACAGATGAAAGGAACTCTCATGCTGTCTGCTTGGAAGATGCAGGACACGTGCCCTGTGGGATGGGAAGTACATGGTAATGGCCGCCCCCAAGCTGCGAGCTTGACTGATGTGCTTTTCCTGTTCTTGCAGGGCTTGTGAGCTGAGCACCGGGGTGTGCTGCTTCATTTGGTCCTTATCTAGGAGATGTGACTGTCATGCTTCCCACGTTGTCCAGAGGCCCAGTCTGGCTGCTGTGGGGAGGCAAAGAAGGTTCCTTGTCCCCAGAGTTGCGACTCTGCAATTCTAACCATAAAAGGTCCTTGTTCTCATGGAAGTGTTAGCTCCTTTCTTCGGTCAGAACAACTCTTTTTTAGAAAAGGCTGGGGGCCAGTTGCTCACTTGCCTCTCTTTTGGTGGCCTGATGCCTCAACTAGCCTCAGCTACCCAGGGGACCTGACTAACCCCTTGCAGAGAGCTAAAGTTGACTTCATTGAAGGAAGGGCACTAAAGTTAGGTCTTCAGGTTGCTGCAAGTGATACTGTCATTAGAGTCACTCCGAGTTCCAATCTGGTTTCAGGATATTTGCCCTTCCTGCACCCTTAAAACTAACCAAGGGTAAAGCTGGGAACTAGGGGAGAGGAGATCGTGGGTAGGGAGAGGTGAACAAGAGGACAGTGATGACACAGACGGGGGGGGGGGGGGGGGGGGGGTGACAGGTCCCAATCCTTCCTAGGATGAGTCACAAACAACAGAAGCCTTTACTTGCTAATCAGTCACTAAACTGAACCAAAGATATGGAAGGCTTCAAAATGTCAGGGTAACACAGCAGAACTCCATGAAATGACTATAAGATTAAACAAACATGCTACCCTCCCTCACGGTATGCTCACACTCTGCTTTTGTAATATTTGTGTGCTTTGGAATGCCCTTTCCTAGCCCGTTGGGTTGCTGCCTGCTAATCTAGCAAATCTCCGTCAATTCTTTCTTTTTTTTCTTTTTTTTGAATAAGCCTCACGCCCAGCGAAGAGCCCAACTCGAGGCTTGAACTCACGACCCTGAGATCAAGAGTCAGATGCTTAACTGACTGAGCCACTCAGGTGCCCCTATAATTATTATATAATGCATACAAAGCAGTGATTATCAACTAGGGTGATTTTTGCCGCCAGGGGCATGTGGCAATGACATTTTTGGTTGTGACAGCTGGGTCCTGGATGGTACCGCCTTCTAGTGGGTAGAGGCCAGGGATGCCACTAAACATCCTACAATCTATAGGATATCTCCCCCCACTCCCCCCGCCAGCAAATGATTATCTGGTCCCAAATGTCAATCATGTCAAGGTCTAGAAACTCCGATATGAAGCAGAATAGTGGCTGAAACACGGTAAAAAAAAATTGGCCTTTGAATGTGGTTTCCTTCTTGCCATTAGCACTCCTGGACAGATAGAAGCTCTAACATTTGCACCTCTACAGTGGGCCACAAAACATGCTGTTTTGTTACTGTCTCCTGTCTCCTTTCTATTTCTTTCTTTTCTTTTTTTTTTTTACATAATCTTTACACCCAACTTGAGGCTTGAACTCCGACCCTGAGATCAAGAGTCTCGCGCTTGACCGACTGACCCAGCCAGGCACCCCTCATTTTTTTGTTTTTTATCAGGTAAAGAGTCAGTTGAGACCATTGTAGATTTGCACGCATCCCTCTCATTTTTGTGTCTCCAGCTCTTGGCACTGGGCCAGGTTTTCCAAGCTTGTTGAATCTGGGAAAGTGTGCTGGATTAGCAATGAATTTCCCCATGGAAACCACGTTAAAGTCATGTTACCATTTCAGTATACGGTGAGTTGATTACTCAGGCTGTAGGGATTTCCCCTAGGCTGTAAACAGCATGTGTCTCACGGAGTAAAATTCTTCCCAAGTTCTCAAATGGAACCACTCATCCGTTAATTGTGTTGGGGATAATCTGGAAGTAACACCAGGCCTACAAGGAAGTGACTGATGGACAGAAGTGGCTTGTGGAACGTGAACATGTGGGTGCTGGTGAGGACGTGGGGTGTGGCAGCTGCCAGGAAGGTGTGTGCTGTGTGGAGAGGGGATTAAGTCCGGACGGTCTGGAGATGGTCTCCAGGCCTCTTCTTTTTAAGGTTTGTAACTGAAAGTTACGGCCTCTTAAAAAGGTCACAGGTAACAGGAGTATCTGCCTGGTAATGCTAATTTTTTTTAAAGATATTTTATTTTCGGGGCGTCTTGGCTCAGTTGGTTTAGCATCTGACTTTGGCTCAGATCATGATCTTGCGGTTCGTGAGTTCGAGCCCCACATCGGGCTCACTGCTGTCAGCTTGGAGCCAGCTTTGGATCCTCTGTCCCCTCTCTCTGCCCTTCTCCCACTTGTGCTCTCTCAAAAATAAAGCATTTTTAAAAATACACATTTTATTTTTGATAGCAAGAGAGCGCTTGAGCAGGGTAGGGGCAGAGAGAGGGAGACAGAGGATCCGAAGCAGGCTCTGAACTGACCGCAGACAGCCCAATGCGGGACTTGAACTCATACTGTGAGATCATGCCCTAAAGCTGAAGTTGGCGACCTAACTGACTGAGCCACTCAGGTGCCTAATGCTAAATCTTTTACACACATTGCCCACAACAGTCCCACGAAGTAGATTCTGTTGGTCCACTTGATAGCTGATAAAACAGATTAGAGAGACGAAGTGTAATGCCAAGGGTACACAGCTAGTGAGTGGTGGAGCTTTGTTTTGTTTTTAAACTTGTCAGTCTGCCTTCAAAGCCATCCTAGCTCTTTTTGCCAGGCTCTAGGTGGCTGGGGAGTGAGTGGGACCCACCTTTCTCCTATCTGTGGTCATGTGGGTCTCACTACTGCTCTCGTTGGCCCCTGCCTCCACTTGAGGCTGGGGGCAAATGGGCCCCAAAGTGCTTGAATACAGCTTTACTATATCCCTCAGGCCCCTGGGCCTTCTGTCATTGTGTCATGCCTTTGAGCTTGCCAATGGCTGTCCAGACTAACACCTCAGCAAGGAGAGCTGCCAGCAGCCCAGATCCTGCTGAACTGACCTCAGACTCAGGATGGTGGAGGAGGCCCTGCCGCTTCCCTTTATGCAGAGGTGGACAGACACTCCAGTGTTCAAGCACAGTACTGACACTACAGCAGATGTCATACTGACTATAACTGGAAGAGACTCAGCAGGGTCATAGTCTCCTTAGGTGGTGTTGCCATGGCAACCTCCACCACATCCATCTGGCCTTCCCAGCTCTAGCCTGGGAGGATCTTTTTTAGAGGCAGCAGCATCTTACCCTGAGAGGGAGGAAGGGCGAGGATGTGTACATTCACGCTCCTCCGCAGAAAACTCCTTTCTATAATGAATAGCCCATTGCAAACGACCTCATTTTGAATGAACATAAAGGAATTAATTCACTGTCTGCCTCCTGAGGTGTACAAGAAGGTTCAACCTCAACTCTGCCAACTGCTTTCACAGACATCATCTCACTTAATCTACAGTAACCCTGTGAAGTGAGTATCAGTACCCCATTTTGCTCTTGGGCGAAAATATGGTTAGGTAATTTGCCCCGAAGCGATGGTAGAATTTGAACCTAGGTTGGTCTGACTCCAAATACTATCCGTAACCCACTAAACCCACTTGGTTCTGAATTGAGAGCTGTCCAAGTTTAGGAAAGCATGTGCGTGTAAAGTGGTCAAGGAAATCGAGGCAGGTTAGGCGTTATAGTTGGCTTACTGAGGAAGGGTGCCGTAATGAGCACAGCCCTAGAGTCTGTATTTTGCACGTGAGCTTGTCCCAGTGAGAAGACTCTTCTGCCCAAAGAAAATACCTAGTGGGAGCCCCATCAGTCCTGCAGGTGATGTTGGAGGGGTAAATTGAGCCCCACCAAGTGGGCAAGAAAACTAATTTACACACCAAAGCTTAAAGCTTCGCTGCAGTCACATAAATGCAAATGCTTAGAAACTCAAAGTGCAGGGGCGCCTGGGTGGCTCAGTCGGTTGAGCGGCTGACTTCGGCTCAGGTCATGATCTCACAGCTCGAAGGCTCATGAGTTCGAGCCCCATGTCAGGCTCTGTGCTGACAGCTCAAAAGCCTGGAGCCTGCTTCGGATTCTGTGTCTCCCTCTCTCTCTGCCCTCCCCTGCTCATGTTCTGTCTCTCTCTCTCAAAAAAATAAAATAAACATTAAAAAAAAAAAAAAAAGAGTAGGAAACCTCCTGATGTCCAGATCATCCAGAAAATACTTTAAAAAAAAAAAAAAAAGAAACTCAAAGTGCAGACGAGATCAAAAGGATAGAGACGCTTTCCTTGACAATACGCTTTTTAAAACATACACAAGGGCACTTGGGTGGGTCACTCCGTTAAACGTCTGACTGCAGCTCGGGTCATGATCTCACGATTCATGAGTTCAAGCACCGCATGGGGCTCTGCTCACGGCTTAGAGCCTGGGGCCTGCTTCAGATTCCGTGTCTCCCTCTCTCGCCCCTACCCTGCTTGAAGTCTCTTCTCTCTCTCTCTCTCTCTCTCTCTCTCTCTCTCAAAAATAAATAAAACACAAAACACACAAAACCATACATACCAACTCTCAAAACACCCAAGAGCTGTTGCTTTAAGAAGTCCGACTCTTCAGCCTCACGTGACCCCCTGCGCCTAGATTCTTTTACAGCCCCTTAACAGAGGCCAATCGCGAGGCGGGAAGCCTGCGGGTGGGCGGGAACTTCGCAGGACGCTCGCCGATTGGTTGTGCTCCTGGAGGGCGGGGCCTGGGCTCAGAGAGAGGGAATTAGGGTGAGCAGGGTGAGTGGGAGCTGCCTTCGCCGCCACCGCCGTCTGGGTAGCCGCCTTTGCCGCGCCAGAGCCTTCAGGTGAGCAGGCCCTCGCAGGCCCAAGGACTCTCCGTCCCGCTGTGGGCCCCGCACTGACTAGCCTTAGCGCCGGCTCCGCTGGGGGCCCGCCCCCTTCGCTGACCACGTGACCCAAGTTCGGTAACCCCTGACCTCCTCCACCCTACCCCAGCACTTCTGGATCTGGGATGAAGGGAGGCTGGGTGGGAGGATGCGCTCCCCCGACGCCCGTGGCGGTCAGTTCCCACGCCACTTTACCAGTGTGGCTAGTGGCTGGGGATGCAGAGGAGAGGAGGTTGAGGAGAGGGAGACCTTGGTCAGAGCCAGGACTTTGTGGGTCTTAATATAGGCACATAATAAGGAAAGACCTTTGCCCGTGGGCAGGACTTCATGCTCCCATTTTACAGGCAGGAAAACAGAAACTTCAGAATTATCCATTGGCGGGCCTCCAACTCCAGTCTTCGGGCTGGAAATCCAGGCCTTGTCCCTCACACAGCCTACCGCTCTGATGACTAGGAACAGGAGTTGAGTCCCTGCTGCCTACTTAGTGCTCGCTGGATGTTCTTGGACAAGTCATTTCACATTTAACCTCTCTGAGCCTTGATTTCCTTGGCTGTGAAATAGACACGATACTTACATAACATCTATCTCATTGTTACTGAGAATAAGATGAGGTATAAGCCATATAAAGCACCTAACTGTGTGCCTCAGGCATAGCATGTGCTTGGGAAAAATAGCCATTCTTTATTCGGTTTTACAGCAAGTGTTTATTGAAGGAGTATTATGTGCTGACCCTGTGCCGGACTCTGGGGATGCAAAGGTGAGCAAACTGGCATGATCCTAGCTGGGCATGGAGCTTACAATATAGTGGGGAGGTGTTATCCACACAGTTACACAATTGTATAGTTACCAACTGTGATAATCGCTTTGAAGGCCAAGTACTGGGACATTGTGGAGGTCTGAGAAGACTTCCCTGAGCAAGTGACATTTGAACTGAGATCTGAAGGAGCCACTAGGAGCTCACTAGACAAAGAGATTGGAGGTGGAGGAGGAGGAGAGTGTTTCAACTAGGGGAAAGAGAGTGTACGAATGTCCTGGGATCGGGTGTTTTGGGGGAAATGGGAAGCGGCCGTGGCGGGAATGCAGAACACGAGAGGGAAAGAAGTGTTGCAGAAGTCGATGGATACGCAGGGCTTTGGAACCATGGTACAGGTTTGTTCTTGATTCCAAAGGCAATGTAGAGCCACTGGGAGAAATGCGGGAGGCCGGGTTAGGGACCTGGAGGGTTTTGGATTTAGGGACCTGGAGGTCACTGGTGACCCAGAAGCACCTGGAACTGGGCCTTGCTGCCTGTGGTGCCGATGCCTCACTTTGGCCCTCGTGGGCCTGCCCTCTCATTGTGGTGTCCGTCACTGGAATCGTCCATCAGTTGCTGTTTTTGTTGGGTTCTTATTCTGCCATATCCTGTGAACGGAAGAGCAGGTTCCTGCTGTTAGACCTCTAAGCCAGACTGGGGAAGATCAGACACATGGACAAAAGCCCAGCTACTAAAAGCCTGACAATCCCTAGTGGCATTTGGCGAGGAAGACCTTAAATGACAGACTGGATTTGCCTTAGCAAAGAGGAGGGGTGGGGGCTTGGAGTAGAGAGGGAGACGACCAGCCTGAGCACTGGTGGTGGAGCACCAGGCAGGCTGGAAGACTCTAGGCTGGTCTTACTGGGAGGAGGGATCAGCTTGAATAGCTGGGGGGATTTGGGACCAAATACAGAATGTCAAGCTGGGAGCCGCCTGGGTGGCTCAGTCAGGTGAGCGTCACGGACTTCAGCTCAGGTCACGATCTCACGGTCGGTGAGTTTGAGCCCCGTATGGGGCCCCTTGCTGGCAGTGTGGAGCCTGCTTGGGATTCTCTCTCTTTCCCTCTGCATTTCTCTCTCTCTCTCTCTCTCTCTCTCTCAATAAATAAAGAAAAATGTCAAGCTGGGGAGTTTAGACTTTCTTTTAGAACCAGCGTGGAAGTACTAAAGATTTCTGAGCAAGGGAGTGTCAGGATACAAGTAGTGTTTTCATCAAGACTCAGTAGATAGTGGTGGTAGCAAGAATCAGAAGGAAGAAAACATGACTTTTTTTTTCTTTTTTAACGTTTATTTATTTTTGAGGGGGGTGGGCAGAGAGACGGGGACAGAGGATCCGAAGCAGGCTCTGCGCTGACAGCAGACAGCCCGAGATGCGGGGCTCAAACTCACAAACTGTGAGATCACGACCGGACCAGAAGTCAGACACTTAAACGATTGAGCCATCCAGGCGCCCCTGAAGTTTTTATTTGTAACTAACCATGGTAACATCTTCCATCATCCCTTTGGGTGGTGTTCTGGTCCTTGGCTTTTTCATACACCGTCTCGTTTTGGCCTCATAGCCACCCTGTGAGGTAGGGAGGGCGGCGGTGATTGCCTGTATCTTACAAGTTTGAACACCAGGGCACAAGCTGATGACCAGGGCTCTCAGTCACATTCACTCAGGAGGTGGTAGATCATGGCTGGGACCCAGTTCTGTAAACCCCCTGAGGCCAGGCACTTTCTCAGGCATCCCTGTTGTCTGACCCAGCTCGTCTGTTTCTTGTTCTTAGCCTCAGTTTCCTCGCCTGGACACTCCGAGCCTCTGCGGCTCCTTGTTCAGGGATTCTGGAACAAGAGCAGCGAGACTGGTTCAGAAGGCCTTGAAGTCGGGCTCCTGGGCCCTGAGGGAGACTGGGTGGCTTCTCAAACCTTCTCTCCTGGCTCCCAGCTCCGTCGGGGCCATGTCCGAGCGAGAAGAGCGGCGGTTTGTGGAGATCCCTCGGGAGTCGGTCCGGCTGATGGCGGAGAGCACAGGCCTGGAGCTGAGCGATGAGGTGGCAGCTCTTCTCGCAGAGGATGTGTGTTACCGTCTCAGAGAGGCCACCCAGGTACGCCCCCCTCGCTCCCCGCACCCCTCCCAGCTCCCCTTATTCTCTCCTTGATGGCTCCCTCCCACAGGGATTTATTACACAGCTGTGTTTGCGGCACCTGCTCTGAGCTCTGAGGGACAGAGGCGGTCCTTGCCCTCTCCGGAGCTCCCCTTTCAGCCAGTGGGGCTTCTGGCAAACAAAGTGCTGGCTGGGCATCGTCCCCCCATTGCCCCTCTTCTCAACAGCCCCGCCAGGCAGGCCAGGCAAGTTCACACTCACATTCTGCGTGTGAGAAACTGGGTCCCAGAGAGGGAACGTCACACGGGGGGTGCTGTCCGCACCAGAGCAGAGCCAGATTCCGGGCTTCCTGGTGTCCTCTTTGCCTCCTCCCCAGGCTGTCTCTCTTCCCCTGGGGACTCCATACCCCCTTCTCCCTGTCCCCTGACTTTGTTCCTCCCCTCCCAGAATAGCTCTCAATTCATGAAACATACCAAACGGCGGAAGCTGACTGTCGAGGACTTCAACAGGGCCCTCCGCTGGAGCAGCGTGGAGGTGAGTTGAGCGCGGGCTGCACAGGGCTCAGGTGGCACGACCCACCCCGTGCCCAGCACAGACCTAAAGACCAAATGTGCACACAGGGGCAGCTCACAGAAACCACAGGGTAGGTGCCCCGGGGCCAGGAGGTTAGGGAAGCCTTGGAAGAACTGGGACTTGAGCCGGGCTTTAAAGGGAGGCTTGGGTTAGGCTAAGCCAAGAGAAGAGGAGACATTCTGGGTAAGGGAGGAGCCTGGGCATAAATGTGAGTATTAGACTGTCCTGCACAGTTGTTGTGGGGCAGGGACTTGAGGGAAGAAGATCATGTTTAGAAGAGAATAGTGTTGGGGTGCCTGGCTGGCTCCGGAGAGCATGTGACTTTTCTTTTTTGGTGGGGGGAGAGCACAGGCCGGGGAGGGGCAGTGAGAGGGGGACAGAGGATCCAAAGCGGGCTCTGTGCTGACAGCAGCGAGCCCGATGTGGGGCTCAAACTCACCAGCCGTGAGATCATGACCTGAAATGAAGTAGGATGCCTAACTGACTGAGCCGCTCAGGTGCCCCAGCATGCGACTCTTAATCTTAGGGTTGTGAGTTTGTTTGAGCCTCATGTTGGGCCTGGAGCTTACTTTAAAAAAAGAGGGGGAGGGCACCTGGGTGGCTTAGTTGGTTGAGCGTCTGGCTCTTAATTTCGGCTCAAGTCATGATCTCAGGGTCCTGGGAGCAAGTTGTTCTGAGTGAGGAGCCTGCTTGGGATATTCTCTCTCTGTCTCTCTCTCTCTTTCCCTTTCCCTCTTTCTCTCTCCCTCCCCCCGCCGCCCCTCTCTTCCGCCCACATGCTCACACACGCACTCTCTCTAAAATAGAAAAAAAAAAGTTTATTTAATTTTTTAAAAATGCTTTTTGTTTATTTTTTAGAGAGTGCAAACAGGGGAGGGGCGGGAAGTTGGGGGGCAGAGAATCTGAAGCAGGCTCTGAGCTTTCAGCACAGAGCCCGATGGTAGGGCTTGAACTCACGAACCCCAGGATTGTGACCGAAGCCAAAGTCGGACGCTCAACCAACTGAGCCACCCAGGTGCCCCTACATTAAAAAAAAAAAAAAAAAAAATTATTAAAAAAATATAGCGTTTTCAAAGTCGGGTGAATGTTTGGAGGGCTGGCGGCAGGGGGTTGGGTCTCAGAGCCCGTATGGTTATGGAAGGACAGACCAGGCTCTACTCCCTGACCCCGTGAGTACCGGATGCTCCAGCCAAATTCCCGGCAAGAGGCCTGAAGCCTCAGGCATCTCCCCTTTTCTCAGACTCTTAGATTTCCCTCAGACGTAGGCTCCCTGCCCTGGTCAGTAGATCGCCTCTTCCCTCCCTGGCTTCAGCCTGCCCTCCGATCCTCTCTTTGCTCAGGCTGTGTGTGGCTACGGATCCCAGGAGGCGCTGCCCCTGCGCCCTGCCAGGGAGGGCGAGCTCTACTTCCCTGAGGACCGAGAGGTGAACCTGGTAGAGCTGGCCCTGGCCACCAACATCCCTAAAGGCTGTGCCGAGACAGCTGTGAGAGGTGACTGCCGAGGTCCTGCATGGGGTGGGGACAGGAACTGGGCTGTCAGAGGAGGGGTGGGTGGGGCAGAACTCCTGCCTGCGGTGGTGCTACGAGGGGCAGAACCCCCTTAGCTGACCGATCTGTGCTCTGGTTCTAGTTCATGTGTCCTACCTAGATGGCAAAGGGAACCTGGCGCCTCAAGGATCAGGTAAGGGGTAGTACGGGGAACGGGCTTTCTGGACTTTCCTTCCTTAGGAGCTGGTGCTCCTGTACCTCTCTGCTTCTTTTTTTTGTTTGTTTTTAAGTTTATTTTGAGAGAGAGCGCAAGCGTGAACAGGGGAGGGGCAGAGAGAGGCGGGGGAGAGAACCTAAAGCAGGCTCCTCGTTGCCAGCGCAGAGCCCAATGCGGGGCTCGAACTCATGAACCGTGAGATCATGACCCGAGCCAAAATCGAGTTGGACAAAAAACCCGAGTTGGGCGCCTAACTGACTGAGCCACCCAGGCACCCCTGTACCTCTGATTCTTCATCTCACGAGTATTTACTGATGCCCCGTTCTGAGTGGGCACTAGTCCCTGCCCAGAGGGCTCGGATTTGGAGCTATGAGCCCAGACCTGGGACCAGTCATGATGCCGGGTGTTGGATGCTAGCACAGAAGTCTGGGCAACTGGGTCGCCTGAGGGCAAGTGTCCAGGAGGGACTGAGGACTGAGCAGGAACCTGCGTGGCAGAGGACAGGTGGGAGGCACAGTACGGAGCACAGAGGCGTGGAAAGCCTGCAGGCTCAGGGCTGAGCAGGGCTGCTCCGAGGAGTTGGTGGCCGTGTGCTCTGGGAGTCCCGTGTGAACAGGCTTCTGGTGGGGAGGGGAGGGAGGGGAGCCGGCAGGTGAGGCTGGGCTGGGCTGACCCTGACCACCTCCTGCCCATCCTCCCACAGTGCCCAGCGCCGTGTCTTCGCTGACCGATGACCTTCTCAAGTACTACCAGCAAGTGACTCGAGCCGTGCTGGGGGACGATCCGCAGCTGATGAAGGTGAGCGAGTGGACCCGAATTGGGGCACAAAGTCCAGTTTTCAAATCCCCGTGAAATTCGTTCTTTTTTTTTTTTTTTTTTTTTTTTTAAGTTTATTTATTTACTTAGAGCCAGTGTGAGTTGGCGGGGGGCAGTGTAGAGAAAGAGGCGTAGAGAAGGAATCCCAAGCAGGCTCCACATGCTCAGCGCAGAGCCCGACACGGGGCTCGATCCCAGAAAGCAGGAGATCATGACTGAACCCGGAGCAAGAGTCAGACGCCTAACTGACTGAGCCACCCAGGCGCCCCCCACAGAGCTCTTTCAGGCCCCTACTTCCTGTCCACTGCACACACCTGATGTGGGTGGGAGCGGGGGTGCAGGGCTCTGAGGCCGCCCTCCTCCAGGACCGCCTTGCTCTGCCCACTCCAGCGGGAACCCCTGCTCTCCAGGGAACGGGCAGCTCAGCAGGGCCATTTTGGGGGGACTCGGGTGGTCAGTACCCGCACACCTTGATTCCAGAGCCTGCTCTCTGGGGTGCCTGTTGACTTGGGGCCGAGTGAGGCAGCCACGTTGCGGCTCTCATTTGTGTGGAGTTGAGAGGGAGAGAAGGGAAGCGGAAGGAGCCGGGGTCAGGGTGCCCGGCCAGACCTGCTCGGAGAGACCCTGCTGCTTTAGCCTCTGGGACTCCGCAGGCTGCTTGTGGTCAGTCCTCCCGTGTCCAGAGTCGGGCGAGCGTTAGTTTGCTGGTCTGCTCCACGAGGTGGCCTCTCGGGGTTTCTATCCTTCTTCCCATGTCTGGCTGTTGCTCCCGTTCCTTAGGAGCTTGGCTCCGGTTCCCCAGGCACCGTGCCGATGGGATGGGTGCGGGGCTTGGGGGCTGAGCTCCTTTCCCACTAGTCTGCTGTCTGCTGTTGTAGTGCCTGAGCATAGGAGCTTTATCCAGAGGGGTCTGGAGGTCACAGGTAGTGGAGATTCAGGGTTAAAAGGACTTTTCTCATGTACTTAACTCTTTTTGCTGCTTATAAAAGCTGTATCAGCATGTTTATTATAGAAGTATTGTAATATAAAGGGGCACCTGGGTAGCTCAGTCAGTTAAGCATCCGACTTCGGCTCAGGTCATGATCTTGTGGTTTGTGAGTTCGAGCCCCGTGTCAGGTTCTGTGCAGACAGCTGGGAGCCTCGAGCCTGCTTCGGATTCTGTGTTTCCCTCTCTCTCTCTGCCCCTCCCCCGTTCATTGTCTGTCTCTTGTCTCTCTGAAAAATAAATACACGTCAAAAAAAATTTTTTTAGGGGCGCCTGGGTGGCTCAGTCGGTTAAACGTCCGACTTCGGCTCAGGTCGTGATCTCATGGTTCGTGAGTTCAAGCCCCACATCAGGCTCTGTGCTGACAGCTCGGAGCCTAGAGCCTGCTTCGGATTCTGTGTCTCCCTCTTTGCTCCTCCCCCATTCTCACTCTGTCTCTATCAAATAAAAAAACATTAAAAAAAATTTTTTAAAGATTTTAAAAAGAAAGTGAAAGTTTCCCATGGAAACATGTTTTCTCCCCCCCCCCAAGTTTTAACTGTAATTTCTCTAGTATAAACCAAGGTGGTATTATAGTAAACATCTGGTTTTAGAACAAGTGCTTTTCTCAGTTAAAACCACGTTGGCCACTTAGGTTGTGGGGAGTTTTTATTATTACAGACTGTGCTGTGAGTGGGTATGTGTGTAAATGGGTAACTTTTATGGTGGGTTAAATTTATAGAAGTACACTTGAATAATCAAAAAATATGAACATTTACATTTTTTAAAAATTTATTTATTTTGAGAGAGAACATTTAAATTGTCATACATAAGAAGTAAACTGTCCTCTAAAACATGTCAGTTTAGGGGCACCTGGGTGGCTCAGTCAGTTGAGCGCCACACTTGGGCTCAGGTCGTGATCTTGCAGTTCTGTGGGTTCGAGCCCTGCATCGGGCCCTGTGCTAACAGCTCAGAGCCTGGAGCCTGCGGTGGATTCTGTCTCTCCCTCTTTCTGTGTTTCTCCCCTGCTCGTGCTCTATGTCTCTCTCTCTCAAAAATAAATAAAGATTTAAAAAAAAAAAAAAAATTTTTTTTTTTTTTTAAATGTCAGTTTCTACTTGGGGCTGGAGGACCCAGTGCAGTCTGGCCTCTTCCTTTTCAGATCGCTCTCCAGGACCTGCAGACCAACTCCAAGATCGCAGCACTCCTCCCCTACTTTGTTTACGTGGTCAGTGGGGTGAGTGACGCGGCTGGGGCAGGGTGGGGACGGTTTGTGGGGAGATAACCCAGCACCGGGTAGGGCTCGTGGCAGGCGCCGTCGCGGCGGTGGGCTCCTACCTGCACCCTCGTGTCCCCCTAAGCGACCCTCTTCCACAAACAGGTGAAATCTGTAAGCCACGATCTGGAGCAGCTGCACCGGCTCCTGCAAGTGGCTCGGAGCCTGGTTCGGAACCCACACCTCTGCCTGGGGCCCTATGTCCGCTCCCTGGTAGGGAGTGTCCTCTACTGCGTGCTGGAGCCACTGGCTGCCTCCATCAACCCTCTGAACGACCATTGGACTCTTCGGGATGGAGCTGCCCTCCTGCTCAGCCACATCTTCTGGTAGCCGCTGGGCCTAGCTGAACGAAGGGTGGGGCTGTCACAGTGCCGAGGGGTTGCGTTCGGGAGCGGGTGAGACGTCTGGCTTCGAGGCCATGCGTTGAGGGGGCAGGGAGCCTCTTCCATTAGAGCTTCCCAGTCGGTGTGCCTCGGCACGCTGGGATTCTAGAGACGGACACCCGATATCCCCAGGGTTGGGCCCTTCGGCCCTTCAGGTAGCCTTCGCTCCCCCTTAGCCTTCCTTGTCCACTTACCCCGGTGCGCCCCGACCGGAGTCCAGTTTAGGCTGCCCTGTGCCTCATTCTCCTCTCTGACCGAATGCCGCTCCCGTAGGACACACGGGGACCTTGTGAGTGGCCTTTATCAGCAGATCCTGCTCTCCCTGCAGAAGGTGTTGGCAGACCCCGTGCGGCCTCTCTGCTCTCACTACGGGGCTGTGGTGGGGCTGCATGCCCTCGGCTGGAAGGTGAGGACCCCGGCCTTTCCCACACACAGCGCCGTAAGAGCTCCCATTTGTAATCAGAAAAATAGTATTTGTGTGTCTTTTATCATGAAAATGGTATATGCTTGGGCCGCCTGGATGGCTCAATTGCTTAGGCATCTGACTCTTGATTTTGGCTCAGGTCATGGTCTCGACGGTTCGTGGGTTTGAGCCCCACATCGGGCTCCGCGCTGACAGCATGGAGCCTGTTCGGGATTCTTTCTGTCTCCCTCTCTCTCTGCCCCCCCCCCCCCGCTTGCTCTCTCTCTCTCTCTCAAAATAAAAATAAATTAAAAAACTAAAAAAAAGGTATATGCTTGCTGTTGCCATGTACTGAGCTCTTGCCTTAGGCCCCACTATTTGATAGCTTGCCTTTCTGTGTATAAATGTCTTATCCTTTCAGAAGTTCTACATGGCAGGTATTAGTATATCCCCACTTCATAAATTCCTGGCCATTCTCTGTTAATCATGTTAAGGAACCACCCCTCAATTCCTCTTGTATTCAGGGTTTGTTTTTGTTTTTTTAATGCTTATTTATTTTGAGAGAGACAGAAGGAGCCTGAGTGGGGGAGGGGAAGAGAGAGAGGGAGAGAGAGAATCCCAAGCAGGCTCAGCACGGAGCCTGATGCGGGTCTCCATCTCACAGACTGGGAGATCATGACCTGGGCCAAAATCAAGAGTTAGGTGCATAACAGACTGAGCTACACAGGCATCCCCTTGTTTGTTTTGATAAGATCTCAGACTGTCTTTGTAAATGTTGGCACTGTGTCTTTTTTTGTGGTTAGATATTTTATTTAACTACTACAGTTATAGAATTATTTAAGCTCTTATACTTGAGTCAGCCATAAGTTGTGTTTTTCTCGGAACTTGTTGATTTAACGTTTTCAAATCCTCAGGCTGTGGATGCCTAACCAAAGAACTCTTAACGCATCAAAGCCTGTAACAGATGTCACATCGTCTGTGAAGTCTTTTTTTTTTTTTTTTTTAAATAGAATGTGCAAGGGGCGCCTGGGTGGCTCAGTCGGTTGAGCGTCCGACTTCGGCTCAGGTCACGATCTCGCGGTCCGTGAGTTCGAGCCCCGCGTCAGGCTCTGGGCTGATGGCTCAGAGCCTGGAGCCTGCTTCGGATTCTGTGTCTCCTTCTCTCTCTGACCCTCCCCCGTTCATGCTCTGTCTCTCTCTGTCTCAAAAATAAATAAACTTAAATAGAATGTGCAAGAGTGAGAGGAGTGGGTGGAGGGAGAGGGAGGGAATGTTAAGCAGGCTTGTGACCTGAGCCAAAATCAAGAGTCCATCGCTTAACTGAGCCACCAAGGCCATCCATCCTCTGTGAAGTCTTAATTGCTTTCCTCAAAATTAATCACAGGATTAAAATCATATAATCGGAGTCCAGGCCTCGGATCGGTTGTTTGTTTTTGTGCAGGTGGTCTGAACTGAGTCCCAGTGTACATTTAAGCAACAGTACTTGCCTATTGACTGTATAGGGTTAATAGTTGGCAAATTAAATTTGTCTGTTAGCAATGGGCATTACCTATATCCTCTAGCCCTTGTCATACATGTCATTGATAACAGGGTGGTCTTTGTACCTGACCTTCATTCTCAGTGCTTAGCCAAGGCTTGGGCATACAGTGGGTTCCAAATAAACGTTGGCTGAATACGCCAAGCTGAGAATTTCCTGTCAGAGGTAAAAGTACGTCTTCCGTGGGCAAGGGTACTTGAGAGGCAATAAGCAACAAAGTGCTTACTGCATTCCCTTTTCCCTTCCAGGCAGTAGAACGAGTACTGTACCCGCACCTGTCCACTTACTGGACAAATCTGCAGGCTGTGCTAGATGATTACTCCGTATCTAATGCCCAAGTTAAAGCAGATGGACACAAGGTCTACGGAGCCATTCTGGTGAGCGCCTGCCCCTTCCAGTCTCCCTTCCCTGGCGTGAGCTCAGCAGCTCACCTGCCTTAACTTTGGAAAACTCGATGGGCCCAGGTTCCTCCTAGTTCTTGCCTATCCTAGTCCCTCTGCTCTTACAGGTGGCCGTGGAGAGACTGCTGAAGATGAAGGCCCAGGCGGCAGAGCCCAGCAAGGGGGGCCCAAGCGGCAGGGGGTGCCGGCGCTCGGACGACCTGCCCTGGGACAGCCTTCTCCTGCAGGAGTCTCCCTCCGGGGGCAGCGCGGAGCCAGGCTTTGGGTCTGTCGTCCCGCCGCCGCCAGGAGGCGCGGGGCCGGAGGATCCTTCCCCGTCGGTGACCCTGGCGGACATCTACCGGGAGCTGTACGCCTTCTTCGGTGACAGCTTGGCCACCCGCTTCGGCACGGGCCAGCCCGCGCCCACCACTCCGCGGCCGCCCGGGGACAAGAAGGAGCCGGCGGCCGCTCCGGACTCGGTGCGGAAGATGCCGCAGCTGACGGCCAACGCCATGGTCAGCCCGCAGGGCGACGAGAGTCCCCGGAGCGGCGGCCCCGCGGCGGCCTCCGCGCCCGCCGCCTCTGAGAGCAGGCCGCTGCCGCGCGTGCACCGGGCGCGGGGGGCGCCCCGGCAGCAGGGCCCCGGCGCCGGCACCCGCGACGTCTTCCAGAAGAGCCGTTTCGCCCCGCGCGGCGCCCCCCACTTCCGCTTCATTATTGCCGGGCGGCAGGCCGGGAGGCGATGCCGCGGGCGCCTCTTCCAGACCGCCTTCCCCGCGCCGTACGGGCCCAGCCCGGCCTCCCGCTACGTGCAGAAGCTGCCCATGATCGGCCGCACCGGCCGCCCGGCCCGCCGCTGGGCACTGTCGGACTACTCGCTGTACCTGCCGCTCTGAAGCGGCGCTGGCCCCCCGGCCGCCGGCCTCTGTAAATAAAGCCCCTGTCGGAAGTGACGACTGCGCGCTCGTGGGTCGCGCCGGATGAGGCGGGGCTTGGGCGGTTGGCTCCCGCGGCGGCGCTTCCTAGTGGCGAGGGCGCCATGGCGCTGCCCTGGTTGCAGCGCTTCGAGCTCTTGCTATTCACAGCTGCCTTCCTGTGCGGGGCCGTGGCGGCCGCGACGCTGACCCGGACGCAGGTGCGGGGCGGGGCCGGCCGTGGGGTCGGGTAGGCGGGGGCGGGCTGGCCGGGGCCGGCCTGGTGCCGTCGCGCTGCGCCTCGGAGCCGGGGCGTCGGGGGAGGCCCGGCGGGCGCCCGTCTGCGGCGGAGATGCACCGGCGCCGATCGCGCTCTCCGGCCCCGCCCGCCCACCTTGTTCTTCAAAGTCATTACCTGGCCTAGGGACGGGTTTTCCGGAGTGTCTTCCAGCACCACACGTAGCCCGGTCTGGTGGCTGCGGCTGCATCACCTTACCCTGGTTCTGAAACAGAAATCGGCCCGGGCCCTGCCTACACGTTTTAAATCAGGCACTTGTGCCGAGCTACGCCAGGAAATAAAGCATAGCGTAGCGGAGATGACCGAGCTTCCACACGATTGCAGCACGGTGTGTGAATGACAAAATACGGAGGTAGAAAATGCCCAAAGCAGGAGGGTTCCCCCCCCCCCAGCTTGCAATCTTGCTAATAAACAGGCTCATTTAACCCTATAAGGCACGATTATGCCTTTTTCGTGTTTTTTTTTTTTTTTGTTTTTTTTACAGATTAGGAAATATCGGAGATAGTTGAAGGTTACACAAGTTCTGGTTTTACTCTAGGCTTTCTGCAGAGGGGAGACCAGAACTTGTGAGGCATCTGTGAAGCTCACTGTCTTTTATAACCACCGCCTATTTCCTGATCCTTCTGTCCGCTGCAGGTTTGACTTCCCCAGCAGGCCCTCTCCATCAGTCTACTGGCCCAGAAACAGGAACTGACAGTGCATAAATAACTTCCTAGGGTGGCCCTCTCCTAGATTATCCCTCACACCTGCCCGGAGCCTGCACCCAGGCTCTAACCTGAAATCTAGGTAGGACTCAGCAGCTTCTCTTCACAGGGTTCCTTCAGTAGCCACTGTCCCTTGTACGGCGTGGCCGCCCTCAATGGCTCCTCCCTGGCTTTATCCCAACCCTCGGCCCCATCCCTCTGCTACTTTGTGGCCGGGGTCTCTGGCCTCCTGGCCCTCTACTGCCTCCTGCTCCTGCTCTTCTGGGTCTACAGCAGCTGCATCGAGGACTCCCACAGGTGACTGCCCTACCCTGAGAGTCAGGGGCTGAGCTCGGGGAAGGCCCATTCCAACCACAAGGCTTGTTCTCTCCCTCCTCAGAGGCCCTACAGGGCTCCGCATTGCACTGGCCATCTCTGCTATAGCCACCTTCCTGGTCTTAGTGTCTGCCTGTATCCTTCGATTTGGCACCCGTTCTCTCTGCAAATCCATCGTCTCCCTGAACATTACAATTAGGTAATGGGAGAGGGAGGGAACCCTGGCTCGGGCTGACTGCCTTCCCTTTTTGTCCCTCTCAGTTCTCCTCTCAGAGGGCATCCGGGCACAGGTATGTTTGGGGTATATCCTCCCTTTCTCACCACCATCTTTTGACCTCACAGCTGCTCCGAAGCCCAGAAAATTCCATGGACACCCCCTGGAACCGCTCTGAAGTTTTACTCCAACCTATACGATGCTGAAGTGAGGTTCTGGGACATGAAAGACTAGGTGGAAACTCAGGGGTCCACAGACTCCTATAAGCATCTGTAGTTGGCAGGGTGCCCACCAGTGAGAGGCTGAGAGGGGCTGATGGGCTTGTTGACCTGACAGCGAGCAAATAGCTGTATGTGGGTGGAACTGGATTCAAGATGGCCACGTTCCTCACGCTCTTGTTCCTGTTTCCCACAGACCTCTTCTTGGGTGAATCTGGTATTGTGGTGTGTGGTCTTGATGCTTCAGGTGGTGCAGTGGAAGTCTGAAGCCACACCTTATCGGCCTCTGGAGCGGGGGGACCCCGAATGGAGCTCTGAGACAGATGTTCTTGTTGGGCCACGCCTTTCCCCTTCCTGAAGAGTAACCAGAAAATCCTTCCTGCAGCCAAAGACTCCATGCCCACGTGCCTACAGTCCTCTTGCCCCCACGTGGCCCTGTTTATACCGGGAGCCTGTTTTTCCCTCCACGAGGGAAACGTGACCATGGGCTCCCTCCACCTCTCTTCCTACAGCTGTTTTTGTACCAAAATATTAGATTACTTTTTTCCTTCATCTTGGTACTGAGTTCTTGGTGTTGAAAGCACTGTCGGCAGGTGGATCGGAGGACGGGAGCGAAAGCCAAACAGACACGGAACCAAAAGTCAGAGGTACTGTCTGCTGCCTTTGGGATGACTGCTCTTTTATTTGCTGTTAATGAACCCTGGGCCCCCTTGGGTGACCCCCATCCCTGAGCTCCGGTTTTTATTCCCCTCTGGGAGGGGTGAGCCATCCGCGGTGGTCTCTTCACAAGCTGCGGTAGGCACCCACAGTGTTGTCAAAGAGTTTCGTGTTGGGGAAATGTCCAGCCTTGTCCAAGAGGAAGTAGAAGCGCCGGCCTTTGATCTTCAGAGGCAACATGGCAGGGACTTCACCACGGTGGGCCATGCAGGATACGTGGTTCAGAGGAACGGTGAAATGGGCACCCAAGCCAAAGGGAGCGTGAGTGGTGAGGGTCACCTGCTTTCCTCCAGCCAATAGCATCACTGAACGCACAGAACGGAGGGAGAAGAGGAGACCGGCACCAAGTACCAGGGTACCTGCAGGAAGAGCAAAGTTTGGGGTGGGGCATTTTCGCGGGAGAGCTAAGCAGGAACCTCTCCGGTCCCCCCAAATTAAAACAATTGCGACGATGGTAACATTTTTTGAGCTCCTCTTCTACCCCGGGGTCTTGTGTTCCGTCATTCCTTCCCAATAACTTTAATGTCCACCCCCATTTTAAAGACAAGGAGACGGGTCCAGAGCCGTGTAACTGCTCGAGCTCGCAGAGTGAGAGGCCGACCTCACCCTAGGCCTGTCCGAGAGCTTGGCTCAAGGCCCTCCCACCTCCAGTACTGCCCGCCTCGGAGGGCCGGGAGCCCCTCCCTGTCCTTGTCGGAGCAGGGAAGGTCGTGCCCAGCCACCCCATGTCCCCAAGGTGGGAAGCCAGCCCACGCCTTACCGATGGCGCCGCAGCCGAGCGCCAGGCCGTAGCGCCAGAGCATGGAGCGCAGGTCCGAGCGGCCGCGGTCCGGGAATTCCGCGTCTGGAGACAGCGGCCGGGCCGGGGGTCGGGCCAAAGCTGCCACGGCCAGGGAGGCCCAGAAGACGCCCTGGCCCGCGCAGAACAGCCCGAGGACCGCGAAGAAGCGGCCCCGTTCGTGCTCGAAGAGCAGCACGTCCCGCGGCGGGGCCGCGGCGTGCAAGGACCGGTGCACGGGCAGCGGCCGCGGCGCGAGGAGCAGCCGCACCGGCCACCGCCGCCCGGGCGCCGCCATTACTACGGCGGCGCTGCTTCTGGAGCGGGATTTCCGGCAGGCGGGCCCCGCCCCCAGCGCTCAGCTGCCCGCAGCCTGGGTCCAGCCCCGGGAGGGAGGGGAGGACGAGGGTGGGGGTGGGGCTGCCCGCCAGGCTCCGCCCCCGCGCCCCCTCCTGGCAGGGGCGGGGCAAAAACAATCTAGCACGCGTGACACAAAATACAATATCACTCTTTATCTTAAAAAGTAAGGAGGGTTCTGGGGTTAAGTACACAAAGCACCTAGGTCCTTCGGTAGTTTAGTGTCAGTTCTACAAAGTAAGCTTTGGCTTCCTGGCACCAGTGAGGCTCAATCTTCCAGAAGTCTTCCAGAAGTCTCCCAGAAGGCAGGTGAGGAGAGGGATCCAGCAGCCCATCCTCTTCGGTCACGGTCACAGTCACAGGGTGGCCTCGGTCGGTCGGGGCCAGAGAGGAGAAAACGACAGCCATGACAAGGAGACGTCAATATCCAAGGGCTATTTTACAGGGGGCTTCTTCTGGGGCATGACTACGGATCACTTCATGAACGCCACTTCTGGGATCTCGCCCTTGGCCTTAGCAAAAAAGAAAAGGTCAGCAGGGCCAGCCCCTTTCCCCCACCCCCAGCTTGCCTGACCCTCTTGAAGGCCCAGAGATCTCTGGCCTTTTTGCTACTGAATTCCCAAAACTTACCTTCAGATGAGTAAAGGCCTGGGCAGATCTGGTGTAGTCCCAGTTGTTGTCCTGGAGGCACCTGCAGTGGGGGAAGAACAGGCACCTTCATTAGAACCAAAACGCACTCACCCTGATGGCTAGATGCCACTTCAAAATCCATTATATAGTAACACTTGCCAGTGTGTGCCAACAATTATATACATTCTTGCACTATGTATACAAATGAAAAACTTGTAACAATCCAAATGTCTATCAATGGCCTACTGGATACAAAGGATTACTAAGTAGCTGTCAAAAGGAGGAAGGTGATTTTTACAGTGATGGAGATGTGCCTGGGTGGCTCAGTCGGTTCAACTTCTGACTTCAGCTCAGGTCATGATTGCAGGGTGAGTTTGAGCCTCATGTCGGGCTCTGTGCTGACAGCTGGGAGCCTGGAGCCTGCTTCAGACTCTGTCTCCCCCTCTCTCTGCCCCTCCCCCGCTCATGCTCTATCCCTTTCTCTCTCTCTCAAAAATACACAAGCATTTAAAATACACACACACACACACACACACACACACACATATAGTGATAGCGAAAGATGTTCACAAGATAAAAAGGTAAGTTGTAAAACAGTATATATAAAGAGACTTCATTTGGGCTTTAAATTTTGTGATGCTGATTTATGCAGAGGCCACATTTTTTTATGGACCGTATTTATAAGTTCTGGTTTTTACAATTTTAGGAGCACTCATTATTCACTACCACCCCTACCTCCATTTCCCCCTACTGCTACACATGCCCAGCACTCACTTCTGGGACCACTCAAGGTTCATGCCAGACTGGGTAGAGAATGCCTGCAGCATCTCCTGCTGCTCTGGGGAGAGGGTGGGCACTGGGCTGGAGGAAGGTGTGGGTGCAGGCATGGCGAAGGCTCTCTGGATCTCATCAGGGCTGGCGTTGCGCACAAACAGCTCGTCATTTACGATGCACAGCCTGTGGGACAAACAGCACTTTAGACAGCTGGACAAACAGACCACCTCATCTTCCCAACTTTATTCCTGTTCTCATACTTGACACTCTTACACTCGACAGGTTCTTTCAGCATTCACAAAGTACCCCTCCCCCACTCTTGGTCATTACATTTTATCATTTACGACCCTTCCCATACAACCCGTGTATGCGGTTCTCTACCAAACACACTAGAATTACACATTCTCCCCCAACTCTGGACAGTTCTCATCCCCACTTATCTTCACGACAGGCCACGGAAGTAAATATACTAGTTTCCAGACGAGGAAACCTGCCCTTAGCTAGAAGTGGTGGGGCCAGGATGAAAAACCCAGCCTGGCTCCAGAGCCAAGCTCACCACCATTGTGAGAGCCTCCTCCTGATTCCCCCCAGCCTTTCTGAAATTCTGAAAACATCCTGAGGACCGGCTCCCCCATCCCCGCCCCTACCAATTCCCACATGCTGGCCATGCATTGGGACTGGGACCCCACGTGGTAAGCCAAACACTTACCCTGAATTGCTGGCAGGAACAGCGACAAATGTCCTAGTGAAGGCTCGCAAAGAATCCCGAGATTTTCCATCCACTGTAATGTTAACAACAGCAACGACCCCTTAGGATCAGCCACGCTTTGTGTTTACCGAAAGCTTCTCCCATCACGGTCTTACTTGATACGACTAACCCGAAGTAGACCAGACGGATGACTGCGTGTGTACAGGGGAGCAGAGGTGAAGAGGAATGTCGGGCCAGCGAGGGCAATAACCACCCGTTAGCCCACCCACAGAACATCTGTGTGCAAGGTCCTACGGCAAGCCCTTCATTTACTCCCCACAGCACCGCTAGGGTATGGCTATTACCCCTTTTTACAAATAAAGAATCTGGAGCTCAGAGTTCATGTACATTGGCCACGGGCACACGGGACCAAGGTTGGAATGGAGCCTTGGACCTGCCTGACACCAAAGCCTGTGTCCTCCTAATCCTCAGGTTTGTCCCATATCCCAGACAGGAAAGACAGGTGGAGAGGGTAGGCCTCACGAAGACGGCTTGGGGCAGAAGAGGAGGAGGTCAGGGAAGGAGAGGGAAGGTAGCTGAGAAGCCGAGAGTGCGGAGAAAAAAAATGTAGCTGCAGGAGGGGCCCACTCTGCAAACTCCAGACTCCACCAAGATTCTCACCTTCCTTGAAGACCCCGTTGACGGAAAAACACAGCAATGTGCTCTGAAAGAGAAGCAGCGTCAGTCACCAGGTGGGCTCCCCGCCGGAGCCTAAGTCCCCCATGCCTCGTGACCGCCCCTTCCTTCCCTAAGTTCAGGCTCCGGCCAGGGAAGAAACAGGTGCTTACTGTCTGGGCGCTTATGTCTACCACAAAGGAGTTGACGTCGTGCTGAGTTTTGGGCAACTCATTGAGGAAGGCAACAACGTTGAGACGCGTGTGCTTCAGCAGGCGGAACCGCAGGGCTGTGGGGAGAACCCAAGGTCAGGGGCTGCCACACACTCCTGAGCCCTGTGACCGATTCCTTCCCACCTCCGTCCCAGGCTTTTTGCTCCCATCACACACTTACTGGGGTCTTTGAGCTTCTTCACATTCCTGCTGTCCTTGAAGTACTCGGCCAGGTTGCTTCTAGGGGGATAAGTGGAAAAGGAGGCGGTGGTCAGCGTGGGATGGATGCTGGCAGGTGCTAGCCTGCATCTGCCGAGAAATGCCGGTCCCGGGCAGTGACACTCACCGGGAAGGGTTCTGGGGGGTAAAAGGAATGCTGAGGGAGCAGCAGGCCCCGTCATGGTAGGCGTCCAGGAGCCGCTGCCGGTCTCCAGAGTCATACACCGCGTAGTACCTGCGGGAAACACAAAAGGGCAAGTCTGAATTCCCCGCTCTGGATCCACAGAACGACCCAACAGCTGCCCCGAGTGAGCGGCACTGGGGCTGGCCCACCTCTCCCCAACCTCAGGGGTCCTCCAGCAATACTCACTGCTGCAAGAAATGCAGGACCAGGTTCTTCAGGGTCTCTGTTCCAAAATAGCTTCCCTGGAAGCAAACAGGTATCAGAATCCCGTAACCAATACTCTCCTCCCCACACGAGTTCTAACTCTGCCCCACTTCTTACTTTGCAGGGCGGTAACGTCGTGGGGGCTTCAACGTCAAAGGCAATCGGAGGGGGTAACTCATGGCCATCCTGCAGAAAGGAAGTGGAAGTTGACAGCATAAACAGAGATGAAAAAGGCTGGATGAGTAATTAGATGGGAGAACTAAGAATGAGGGGGTCAGAGGACAAAGAGACATGGAAAAGATCCCAGGAGCTGTGATAGGTACAACTTTTGTCTACAGGCATTTCTCTGGGAAGAAAGATTATATAACCTTTGCCAGATTCTCCAAGGGCTCCATGTCTCCAAATTCATGGTCATACAAACATACGTGAGGTGGGACCTTTTGGGTGGGAGAGGCTATGCTCGTGAGAAAAGAATTAAAAAAGCTGAGGACTTACCAGGCGTAACAATTTGGGAAATCGTTCGCGAATGGCGCTGTCAAGAACAGGACAGAAGTGAGTGATGCTTCAGAGCCACCGTGCCTCCTGAGCTGCTCTAGGAGCACATACACCAACGCCCAAGGGACAGCCCCTCCCGTCCTCACTCCCGCCAGCCTCTGAGCTCCTAGGAGAGAGGCCCCACTCCCCACCTCACCCGGGGCACCCAGAGACAACTGCCTTGAAGGCTGACCCTTTTCTCTCTGCCTGATCCGAGCGCCACGAGAACAGCGCTCCCAGCCCGGGCTTTAAGCCAGGACGTCCTTCCCCACCCTGCCCCCCTTACCTTCCACCTACTCACCTGTGCAGCCCCGGGAGGAGGGAATGGGGTGGGAGCCCAGGGGCTCCGCTGCCTCAACAGGTATCCATCAGTTCTGCCCAGTCTGGCCGTGGCCAAGACCAGAAACACCACAGGGATGGCACAGGATGTTGGGGCAGGGAGATGAGCAAGGCAGGGTTTAGGAAGAGGTGAGGCGAAGGAAGAGGAGAGGAAAGGAGAAGAAAGGAGAAGAAAGGAAAAGAAAGGAGAAGAAAGGAGAAGAAAGGAGAAGAAAGGAGAAGAAAGGAAAAGAAAGGAGAAGAAAGGAGAA
>NC_064808.1:7934348-7982821 GCF_023721935.1 Panthera uncia | reverse complement strand
AGGAGAAGAAAGGAGAAGAAAGGAAAAGAAAGGAGAAGAAAGGAGAAAAAAAGAAAAGAGAAGAAAAGAGAAAAAAAGAGAAGAAAAGAGAAGAAAAGAAAAGAAAAGAAAAGAAAAGGGAAAAAAAAGAAGAGAGAAGGTAGGATGGGGCAGGGGAGAGATGGGGGAGACAGAGGGGGAGCAGAGAGAGAGAAAAGAAAGAGAAAGCAAAGAAAAGGCGAAAGAACTATCAGGCAAGGAGGCATTTAGAAGAACGAGGAAGGAAAAAGGGAAGAAGACACCCAACACAGCCTTTTCCTTCAGCTGCCCCTTTCCCTGTGGTCCAAGGTAGAAACGGAAAACAAATTCTTGCTGCAGCGAGAGGGCAGTTGCTGTCGTCCAGGTCTCTGCCGGCTACCTGGGTCCCGATCTGAGCTGGGCGTGGGAAACGAAGCAGCCATGGGGGCGGGAGACCTCCCTCAGAAGGTTGAGGGTTCAGGCCCCTGCAAAGTTGGGGGGGTGAGGGTCTGTGCCCCACCTCTGTTGGCCCCCAAGTTCTCTCCTGATGGCCCCTCTGCGACTGTGCCTGTCTTAGGTTGTTCCTTCCCTGAGGAATCTTACCCGTCTCTGGCTAACCAGCCATCCTCCGGGGCCAAGCAGGGTGACGTGAGGTGTGTGAGTGAGGGCGGGGCGGCGCCCCCCGAGAGGGTCAGTTCTCTGTCTCCTTGGTAGCCATTGCCCCCGTGGCCTCCACGCCCAGCACCTGCCTTGGGACGCCCTCGCCTGCTGGCGGGGCCCCGGCTCTGATCACACGGCTTGGGGAACCCAGGTTTCTTCTCCAGGGAGGGCCCAGCTCACAGCTCCGGGCAGGAGAGACACACTGCATGGCACCAGCTCCAAGGAGTCCTCCACCTCAGCACGAGTGGGAAAGCCCAGGCAACAGCCTTGGGCACGTGGACCATGAGAGGAGAGTCCCTCTTGGCACGGCAAGAGGGGCCGTCGTGAGACAAAGAAGGGAAGGCCCATCAACAGGAAGTCCCGGGGAGGGAGGGCTTTCTCAGCCCAGGAATACCGGGCTCTTAGCACAAGGCAGCTCCACGTACGGGGCATACGCAAGACACCCCCTGGTCGTGGTAGAAAAAGGGAGGTGCCCTTCCTGGAACAGTAGGGTAGGGAGATTCTAGAAAAGGCAGTGTTCAGGAAGGAAGAGGCAAGACCACAGGACAGCGAACAGGCAGTCAGGTGAGAAGGAAGGAGAGGAGACCTTGGGGCCAAGCTGGGACACACGGACAGACGAAGGGAGGAGCACGTGATCCTCCCAAAGGACAGGCGGCTCCAGCTCAGGGCTGCACAGCTCCTGCAGACGGGCGCTGGTCAGGGTGCATTAGCTCAGCCTCCCAGGGGGTGAAGGTCCCCGGGAGGGGAGACAGAGGCCACAACTGACCTGATGTAGGTGGACTGGTCTCGGAAGGTGTCACACAGCGGGTTTCCGTCGAGCCACAGCTCTTCCAGCTTCAGCCCTTTTACCTTGTCCAACTCCCTCTCGGACTTCAACTGCAGAGACGGGGACAGAGAGCGGGCAAGAGACCCCGGTAAGGAGAGGCAGCGAGAGTCCCAGCTCGGAAACTCCCTCCCGGGGGCCCCCCCTCTGCTCACCCTGCCCACAACCGGGCTCTCCTGCCTCACCTCGTTTCCGGAGAGGTTGAGGATCTTCAGGTTGGGTGCTTTCTGCACCAGGCTGGACATGTCATCCAGCCTGTACAGCCTGTTGTTGCTCAAGTTCAAGGACAACAGCTGCGGGCAGAGGAAAGTTTAGAGGAAGCGCCACCAACACAGGGTTCAGAGACGCATCTGCCTCCCAACCCCATCCTACCCACCCCACCCCGCCTCCTCCCCTCTCAAAACGGGACAAAGGCCTCACCTCGGGGATGTTCTCCTCGATGATCCGCAGGGTGGCCGCCATGCAGCTCCTGCGATTCAGGACAACGTCAATGTTCTGGGCCACCAAGTCTTCAGCACACAGAAAGGAAGGAAGGGCGAGTCTGAGAGGGCTTTCCCAGGTCAGAGTTAGTACCAAACCGTTCTCAAACCGTCCCCGTCTGACAGATCCCCCCGCTCGGTCCCCACCTCTCTGAGCGGGACAGCTATCAGCCATACCTGGGTCTGAACGGAGGCCCTTCAGGTCAAGCGCTTGTTGGGAGCCATCATATCGTTTGCTCATGATCAGCTACAGGGGAGGGAAAATGGGCTGGTGGTCACTGGGGCTCTGTGGGGGGGGGGGGGGGGGGGGGGGGGCGGGGGGGGGGTGGGGGGAGTGGGGGGACTGGAGGGAAACAGGACGCGAGCCTGCCTCACCTTTAGCTGCTCCACTTGTTCCGGCTTCAGCTCGTTCTGTACAGAATGGGGTGGGACAGAAGAATTGATGATGATAGAGATCTGCACGGGAGACACAGAGGGCAGGGTGAATTCCGGGGAGGCCTAAGCAGCGGGCCCAAGACCCACCCCCAGCCACGCCAGGCCCCTGACACACACCCTTCGGTTCTCCTGATCCAAAATCTTATAGTTGACGGCCTTCAACGCAGAGGCGGTACTGGCATCCTCAACAAAAAACTGGGCCCGCGTGTTTTCATAGTGAAACTGCACAAAGAGGAAACAAGAGCATGAGACTCGGGAGCCCAGGGCCCCTGGTCCAGCTGGCCCCTCGCCTTCCGTGGTGCCCAGCCAGCCACGCAGGCCTTATCTCACCTCGATGGGGGTGAAAGGGACACTGCACTTGCTCTGAATCACACTCAGGAGCCATGACTTGTCATATTTTCTGCCATAAGGAATCTAGACGAGAGGGAGAGAAGGGAACAATGTGGAACGAAGGCTGACCAGGAGCCCCGGTCTACTCCTTTCACACCTTCCGCCGACCCTCACAAGGTTTTCTAAAGAAAGGGCCAGTTAAAAGTTTTTTGTTTTCTTTCTTTTTTTTTTTTTTTAACTCAAGCCAGACATGGATTCCTTGCCCTCCTTTCTGTCCATTTAAACTTAGCATTTCTTGGGGTGCCTGGGTGGCCCAGTCAGTTAAGTGTCTAACTCTTGATTTCAGTTAAGGTCATGATTTCACTTAAGGGAACTTAAGGGACCCGAAGCCCCACACTTGGCTTGAGCCAAATGGAGGCATTCAGAGGAATTACTCCATCTCCCAACCAGTTTTCATGTTTCCCTTTAGATGGTGTCCCCATCCCTGCCCCCCCCCCCCCCAGCATCCTGCTTGTCCTACTCCTTTTCTTAACCTGCTCTTGGGTGTTCTAGAAGAAAGGAAAGACACCTGATTGTGGAGAAAACAGAGGAAGAGATTGATTTTGTCACGTGAAAAGTAGAAACCTTCATTCTGAGCCCAGCTCCCTGTCTCCCTTGCACATCCACTTCCCCAGACACTCACTGTAATCTTAAACCAGTTCTTCGAGGTCCCGTCCTGGCTGGTGCCAGCCCCTCCTCTCTCTGGAAGAGCTCTGTCTCTCCGCACGGTAACATGAATGCGGTCTCGATCATGCCAACTGTCACCTCGACGGTTGGGTCGGGCAGCATAGGGGATGCTATGGGGAAGCAGAGAACAAAATGCCCACAAACACTAGGCATGTCTTCTCCAAGGCCTGCCCACACCGCTGTCAGGATTACAGCTAAGACTGCTCAACCAGTAAGCTGGCCCTGGCATCCCTCACTTTTCCAGGTGGAAAGAGAAATGACGTGGCCAGTAAGAGAGCTTTATCAAACAAATGGGCTGCTAAATTCAAACCAGATCAACTGGTTACTTACTATCGTACTCGGGGAACCTCCTGGGCATCACTCATCGCTACATCTCTGTCATCTTCCTCCAGGCGGGAAGACCGAATGCCAGAACCTCCTCTTCCAGACCTACGGTTCCCCTCACCATATTTCCACCGGAAGGGACCCCGGCCCTTCTTTCTTCTTTGAGGGAAACTAACACGGTCATCGTGCTCTGGGGTTAAAAGCAGAACATCAGTTAGAAAGTACATTGCTAGTCCAGCTACCTTGCTGGGGCAGTCACAGTATCCAGCACCCTGCTATCGGATGAGATACACAGTAACTACAGGGACCACTTCCCTGCAAACTTCTGTCTGTTGAGAGAGAACCCTCTCTGTGGCATGGCGGCATGAGGGAAATGTTACTGGAAGACAGTGTAGGGCTTTAGGAAAAGGAATCAGAAACTGGAACTAACAGAGAAGAGAAGCACAATGTGGAAGTGTGAATGGACCCAAAGCAGAACTAGACACAACTCGGACCCCCGGGGAAATTCACCTGAAACTTGCTTTCTTAGCCTCCCAAATCTATTTAACCCCTCTCAAACTCTGGGTGGTGACCTCTCTCACATCTTCTAAAATCAACCAATTACAGTGATTACATTAGCTTTCAGTAAACAATACTTTTGCATACAGAGGACAAACGGCATACAGTTACAAAGGTGGTCAATTTAAAGGCTTTTTAAAAACTCTTGTTCTCAAACTGCCACTCTGAAGTTTTGGGAGTGAACTCTTCATTTCCTTGGCCAGAAATGCCTTTTTAAAAAAATCTTTTTTTTTTTTTTTTTTTTAGTGTTTATTTATTTTTGAGAGAGAGACCAAGGCAGAGGCAGAGCAGTACTCATGGGGGAGGGGCAGAGAGAGACAGAGACACAGAATCCGAAGCAGGCTCCAGGCTCTGAGCTGTCAGCACAGAGCCCAACGCAGGGCTCAAACTCACAAACTGTGAGACCATGACCTGAGCCAAAGTCGGAGGCTTAAATGACTGAGCCACCCCAGGTGCCCCCAGAAATGCCTTTTAACTCAGGAGACAACTCCTGAGACTCAGGTTCCAATGACAGCTCGGGGAGCTTAACCAAGGGTCCTTGACTGCTCTCAGGTAACATGACCTTCTGAATCCTGGTGTGTAGGAATGGCTTATTTAAAAAAAAAAAAAAAAAAAAAAGGTCTGTGATTCCTAAAAAGATCTGCCTCTTGCTTAGTAAGGACTCTGCAAACAATGAACCCTAAGAAATGACCCTGGGGTGGGTGGGGGGGGGGGGGGTGGAACGAATAGAAGGCACAGCTAACATTCACTGAGAACTTTCTCCAGTGTCAGGCACTATGCTCCAGGCACCTGATATGAATGATCTCATTTTAGCACATACACGGACACACTAAGAAAATAAATACTGTTACTACCTCCTTACGGGGACAGAAAGTGAGACCCGGGAATGGACTTCACTCAAGCTTAGTGAAGACAACTCAGGATTCAAACCTCGGTCTTCTTGCGCTCCTACCCACTATTCTGGACTAAAATCCAGTGTAGTGTTCGGACTAGCACAGGGAGCTGGTGTGGAGGTCTAAAACATTAAGCCAAAGCCAAGGCCGCAGGGGAGGCGGGGCAAGACAGACTGGACGAGGTGGAAAGCAGCACACGGGCAGCCGATGAACTGGGCGGGCAATGACTCACATTAAAGGAAGAGTCTGGCCGCCAAACTGAACTGACAAGCATCAACCACCTACAAAGTTCAAAGGAATCTCGCCACCCCGCCGCCAAGCCACCCGCTCCAAGCCGAAGCTCCACGCACCGCCAGGATTCCCGAGCCAACGCCTCGGGCGCTCAGCCTCGATGGAGGCCGGGCCCCCGGGTGGCCTCGCCCCCGGCCCGCGCCGCGCCCCCCCCCCCCCCCCCCCCCCCCGCCGCGGACACCCGGCCCCTCGCGGCCTCCCGCCCCGGGGCTGCGGCCTAGGCCGGCACCGCCCACCGGGCCCCAGATCGCCTCGCTTCCCGCCCAGAGAGCCAGCACTGACCGTTGTAGGACTTCCCCTCGTCCGCCATGGCACAGCGAGAAACAGGGCAGGTTCAGGCGCGGGCCACGACCCCGCCAAACGTCCGAACACCCAAGCACCCCAGCCTAATCGCTCCTACGCCCGGCGCCACCGCATTTATCCTGCGAACTACGTCGCGCGCCGCCGACGTCCCCCGGTGGTGGGCGGTGCCGCCGAAGGAGCGCGGCCCGCTGCGCGTGCGCACTCGGCTGGCAGCTGGGTCGGGGCGGAGCTCGCCTCTGCCTACCGCACCAGAGACCCGGGCGCCGACAGCTCGCGCAAGGTTGGGGCGGGCCCAGTCGGCCCGCGGTCTGCTTTCTTCTTTCTTCGGGCATCAGCTAGGCCGGCACCTCTGGGGCTAGCGCCGGAGCAGATAGCAGGCTGGTGCAGCCCAGGACTCCGAGAGGAACAAGAAAGGGGGTCGCGCGAAGGGCCCTCCGAGGAATGGGAGGCCCGGGCCTCGGAGCGGGAGTGATTGTTCATAGACCTCAGTACTTAAGTCTCGGCCCAACCCTTTGCCAGCTGCGGATATATACCACGCTTTCCTCATCTATAAAATGGATTATCAAGCAATAGAAAACTAGCACGTAAACCCCAAGAGGGCAGGGTCCTCGACAAATTCATGGGTGGTTTGGTTTTTTTTTTCTCTAACCCCTGGCTCAGTACCCTGCCTGGCACGCACCAAGAACTCAACAAGCATTTGTGAAATAAATGAATTTCCGATCTCCACATCCTCCCAAGAGTTGCCGAGTCAAAGGAGCATTGCACTTCCGACTTTGGCAAGCAATTGGCCTCACAACCTCCTCACCCACCACAGACGTGCTGGGCCAGACCTACATTCTGTGTCAATTGGGCAGTGAGGATGCAAGCGAGACACCCGGTGAACAGAGGCCAAGGGGACCTAGTAAAATGCCTTGGCTAGAAAAGCCATAGGTTCTCCTAGGCGACTTCCCCACCCTCCCACCCCGACCCTCGCCACAGTTCTAGGGCCAGCTTGGTGTATGGTTATTGTTTTCCTGTAGCTTGAGCTGCTTTTGGGGTGTGTGAGATGGGGGGGGGGGGAGGGACTCCAGTAACCTCAGAAACTTGGTTGTGGGTCCTGGCCAAGAAGCATATGAACTTCCCCAGAGGGTGGATATTCCAGGCAGGCCTCCATCCTCCTGTGACTGGCTTGGATGAGGGGCTTGGAGGGGACCAAGAGCCTCAGTTGGAGCGGGGAACAGATTCTTCGCCTTTCACTCCTTGCAGCAGGCAGAGCTCCTGTGTCATCCAGCGTAAGGAAAAACGGGGCCAGCTGGTCAGAGGATGCAGCTGAAACAAGTACAGATGCTCCTAGAGATGGTCCTGGAAGTTGCTACCAAACAAGGACCCCCTCTGGGGTCCCGATTCCCCCTCCGAAGGGAAGTTTCCATGCTAATGAAATGCTGCACTTGAGTCCTCCTCCACCTGGAGGCAGTTGTGTACATGGGACCCAAAGCCTGGCCCTTCAAGCCGTTGGCCTGGCCTTTCGGTCCCTGTACTGGGCGGTGTGCTCACTGCATAGGCCCTTCGACGCTCCCACCCAGAAATGACGACAGGGCCAGTGAGGCTGACAGTCTTGCTGTAATTGGGAGAAAACGGGCTGCAGCACATTTGGCAGAGAGGGTCACCAGCAGCCAGAGTTGGGGTTGTGCGGGCAGCCGAGGGGCTCAGGGCCCCCTGCCTCACGTGGTGAAGAAAGGAAGAAGAAAGGTCAAATTCTAACCCAGATGGGAAAGTTGGTCCCAGGGGGGCAGTTTCGCTTCCTCTCCTCACTCGCAGGAAGGTGGGGAAACGGCATCATCTCCCTTTGCTGCCAAAGTTTCCTCTGGAAGAGGCTGGGGAGTTTCTAAAAATCTCCTACCTAGCGGAGACAACCTCCTCCACAGGCCCCCAGTTGGCCTCTGCTCTCTTCCAGCCACTTCACAGCAGAGTACAAATCCAGAACCGTGTGTTTCGTGGGCCTGAGGGTGGTGAGGGGAGGACAGGGTGGCCAGAGGCAAAGGGTCAGGGGTCAGGGGCAGTGGCCATTCTCAGCAGTTCTAGGGAAACAGGGCCTTTCTCCCCGGCACCCTGCACAGGCTCAGCGGCAGCACTGGCCACCTGCCCTCCCAAAAGGGTTCCAAACCCCCACGAAGTGCCTCAGAGTAGAGAGGGTTCAGGCAAGGAAGACCACAAAGATGATGAAGAAGACAATGAGGATGAGGAAGATTTTGACCATGAGCCACCGGTTAGAGGTGACCGACTGGAAGTACTTGAGGATCTCTGAATGGGCGGCGTCAACATCCAGCTGGGCTCCCAGCACGTTCTCGTCGATCCTGGGGACAGAGCCAAAAGAGGAAAGAGAAGGACACCGGATTAAAAAGAAGGCTATTATACTATAGTTACGGACACGGGAAGATAGTCACAACGTGTGGGAGTGGGAAGTAGGTACATACATTGTGATCCCGTTTTTGTGTATACGCACTTGTGTCCAGAGAAAGCTCTGGAAGGGTAACGTAGACAAGTCTTGGCTCTGGTTTGAAAATTAGCTCTGCAACTTATTAGCTTATGATCCTGAGCCAGTCATTCAGCCTCCCGACTCATTTTCCTCAACTGCAAAGGAGGGAAAATGAGGATACACCGACCCGGCCTCTCCGGTTGTTGTCGGCCTTAAATGAGTTAACAGAAGGTGCCCAACCCTTAGTAAGAGCCGCCAAAATGTTGGCTATTTGAATTTTTTGCTCATCAGGATTTATTGATTTTCGTCTAAAAAACAGTATTGAATTTGTAACAAGGCGGGGGCGGGGGGCGGGGGGGAACGTCCATAGATCATTAGAGTTAGGAAATCCCAGCTCTGAGTTAAGACAGGAAGAAAAACTGCATGATATGGACAGGAAGTCAGGGGAGAAGAAAAGCCCTGCAATTAGTCGAACATGTCTCTCCAGCATATAGAGAAGTCCTCAGACGAAGGGCCACCTCTTGAGACACCGCTGAGGAAAATAAAACATTTCCCCGCCAAACTGCATATGCAATCCTGAAAACCCAATGCAAACCCAGGTCTTTGCAAAGGGAGTCCCTGGGAGCAGAGACCTCTGTGAGCTCTGGGGACCAAAAAGGTGGAGCCTTGTAATCCAGTTGGAACATGAGAGGCTGGGCCAGTGGCTGTAAGCCCAAGGTCCTCAGAAGGTGCTCGTGAGAACTGTGAACTAATCTCTGTCCAAATACAAGAGCCCAGGGGTGCCGGCTGGCTTATTCAAAAGAGCATGTGACTCTTGATCTTGGGGTTGTTGAGTTCAAGCCCCGTGTTAAGTGGAGAGATTACACACATGAATACATTTAAAACGAATTCGGATACAGGAGCCTGGACTGTACATGATTCCCTATTTATATCAGAGTGGCTATAACTCAATTAGTATCAGGTTTCCTACCTCTGGGCTGGAATTTCATTTCTCAGTGTGGATTCCACTGGCATACCCCAGAAAGCTCATCTTGACCATTAGGAATGGCTTTACTTAACAAAAATGGATAGTCAATGCAGTCAGGCATAAGAAAGATTTTAAACTTTTTAAATTTAATTAATTTATTTATTTTGAGAGAGGCAGAGAGAACATGCACAGGGGAGGGGCAGAGAGAGAGAGGGAGAGAGAATCCCAAGCAGGCTCCACACTGTCAGTGCAGAGCCCGCCTCAGGGCCCGAAACCACAAACCATGAGATCACGACCCAAGCCGAAATCAAGCGTAGGACACCCAACCGACGGAGCCACCCAGGCACCCTTGGCCTAAGAAAGATTTTAAATGGGAATCCATGAATGAAAACTAATGGGAGAGGGTACTGGTGGTGAAAAATTAGGTATTGGCAGGATACTCGGAGAAAGTAGGGGGGGAGTAAAGATGGAAATGACGGGGGTGGAAAATAATGGCTTGGGAAGAAGGCTGAAGAAAATAGAAAGGGAACAAGTCTGCAAGGTGGGGAGGACAAAGGGGTGGATGGATGGAGAGGCAGGAAAACCCAGAGCACGAGAAGGTGTGTGTATGTTGGGGATGACAATAAAAAGGAGGTTGAATGGAAGAAAACACTAAACCTAGGGACTGGAAAGATTATTTGACCACAATTCAGAGATCTGAGATTTTAGTTTTCGGAGTGTAAGTTTCCCCAAAGCTTCCTAAGGACCAACAGAGGAGTTGGGTCATGTTCAGAGGATACAGAAGCTGCCTTTAAGGAGCTCCACATGGCCAGGTTTAGGAAATCTGACCGTAATAACAAAATAATGATGGGGCACCCGGGTGGCTCAGCTGGTTGGGTGTAACTCTGGCTCAGGTCATGATCCCATGGTTCGTGGGTTCGAGCCTCATGTCAGGCTCTGTGCTGACAGCTCAGAGTCTGGAGCCTGCTTCGGATTCTGTGTCTCCCTCTTTCTAACCCCTCTCCCACTCACACTCTGTCTCTAAAATAAATATTAAAAAATAATAACAATGATGATGGCGGTGCCTGTGTGACTCAGTAGGTTAAGTGCCCGACTTCTGCTTAGGTCATGATCTCATGGTTCGTGAGTTCGAGCCTCACATTGGGCTCTGCACTGATGGTGCAGAGCCTGCCTGGGATAATCTTCTTCCCTTTCTCTCTACCCCCTCCCTCCCCCCCTCAAAATAAATAAATATAAAATAATAACGGTAATGGATTATCTTACATTGAGTAAAAATAATCCATTATTCCTAGTAATGTTTAAAGAGAAAAACCTCCTTTAAAAAAAATTTTTTTTAATGTTTGTTTATTTTTGAGAGAGAGAGAGAGAGAGAGAGCGCACACGAGCAGGGGAGGTGCAGAGAGAGAGGGGAGACACAGAATCTGAAGCAGGCTCCAGGCTCTGAGCTGTCAGGACAGAGCCTGATGTGGGGCTCGAACCCACGAACCACAAGATCATGACCTGAGCTGAAGTCAGACACTTAACTGAGTCACCCAGGCGCCCAAGAAACCTTTTTAAAAAAAAAAAAAAAATGGGGGGAGGCACCTGTGCGGCTCAGTTAAGCGTCTGACTTCGGCTCAGATCACAATCTCACGGTTCATGAGTTTCAGCCCTACAACGGGCTCTGTGCTGACAGCTCCAGAGCCTGGAGCCTGCTTCAGATGCTGTGTCTCCCCCTCTCTCTGCCCCTCCCCCGCTCTCACTCTGTCTCTCTCTCCCTGTCTCTCAAAAACAAATAAACATTAAAAAGATTTTTTTTAATTTTTTAAAAATGTTTGTTTTTGAGAGAGAGAGACAGGATGTGAGCAAGGGAGGAGCAGAGAGAGAGGGAGACACAGCATCTGAAGCAGGCTCCAGGCTCTGAGCTGTCAGCATAGCAGGGCTCAAACTCAGGAACCGTGAGATCATGACCCGAGCCGAAGTTAGGATGCTCAACTGACTGAACCACCCAGGCGCCCTGAGAAAGCTCCTTCTTTACAGAAGGATTCCAGCTGTAAAAATGTAGCAGAGAGGAAAGAATAAGAGAATTGCCATGTTGCCATATACAATGTTACAAATGAATCAGGCAAGGACCATCATGGGCGGAAGGAGCTGCAAGTTCACACGGCCTCAAATCGTTACCCCATGGAAAACTTGGTGGGATGGTCACCACAGTCAACAAGTGACCAAACCTGGCATCGCCAAGAAAAGGATGACCTCACCACGTGCCTACTGATAACAATCACCTACACAGCTGGCCAAAAATCTAGAACCTAAATCCAATCGTGAGGCAACACTGGATAAATACACGTGTGGGACTTTCTGTAAGAGGCACTGGCCTCTTGAAAGGAAAGTCCGTGCCACGAGAAGCAAAGCTTCAGAAGGCAGACTAAAGAGGCAAAACAATCTAATGCCACCTGTCAATACTGCCTGGGTCTTGAAGGGGGAAAAAAAATGCTTTTAGCATTTTAGCGACTCTTATCTAGCAGTTTAAAAAAAATTTTGTTTTAATGTTTATTTATTTTTGAGACAGAGAGAGACAGACCATGAACGGGGGAGGGTCAGAGAGAGAGGGAGACACAGAACCCGAAGCAGGCTCCAGGCTCTGAGCTGTCAGCACAGAGCCCGACGCGGGACTCGAACCCACAGACCGTGAGATCATGACCTGAGCCGAAGTCGTAGACTCCACCGACTGAGCCACCCAGGCGCCCCCTTTTCTAGCAGTTTTTAAGAACAGCTGGGGAAATTTCAGTATGCACTAAATACTGGACAGTGCTAGAGAACTGTTCGTTTTCTTAGCTATGATAATGGCATTGTGGCCGGTCAGGAGAATACCAGACCTTGGCAGATGTGTGCCAAAGTATTCAGGGATAAAAACATCATGATCTTTGCACTTACTTTCAAATGATTCAGAATAAAAAAAAAAAAAAAAAAAAAGAGAGAAGGAAAGCAAATACGATAAAATACTAAGCGAATCTGGGTAAAAGGAACATATAGGTGTTCATTGTACTATTCTCCCCACTTTTCTAGTTAGAAATTTCATAATTTATAAAATGGTGTGAAAAAGAAAACAAAGAGAGTAACAGATCAGCAGTTTTCATACCCTTAGAAAAAATAAGAAACACCTTTGGGGTGCCTGGGTGGTTCAGTCGGTTGGGCATCCGACTTCGGCTCGGGTCATGATCTCACAGTTTGTGAGTTCAAGCCCTGCGTTGGGCTCTGTGCTGACACCTCAGAGCCCGGAGCCTGCTTCAGATTCTGTGTCTCCCCCTCTCTCTGCCCCTCCCCTGCTCAGGCTCTGTGTCTCTGTCTCTCAATAATAAATAAATGTTAAATTTTTTTTTTTTCTTTTCAAAGAAACACCTTTTAGGCATCCCCTAAATGAAAATTCTCATGTCTCACGTCCAGAAAGTCTAGGATGGGACCCAGGAATCCACATACTGAAGAACTTAGGACTAAATTACTTTTTTTTTTTTTAAGTTTATTTCATTTATTTATTTTGAGAGAGAGAAAGAGAGATCAAGGGAGGGAGGGGCACAGAGGGAGAGAGAGAATCCCAAGCAGGTTCCACACTGTCAGCGCAGAGCCTTATATGAGGCTCGAGCTCACAAACTATGAGATCATGACCCAAGCTGAAATCAAGAGCCAGATGCCCAACCAACTGAGCCACCCATGTGCCCCTACATCAGTGGTTTCTAAAGAGGGTGCTCAAATCCAGATCTACCGGCATGCAGGAAGCAAAGAGAAGAATGTTTAGGTCTATTTTATTATTATTATTATTTTTTTAACGTTTATTTATTTTTGAGACAGAGAGAGACAAAGCATGAACGGGGGGAGCGTCAGAGAGAGGGAGACACAGAATCCGAAACAGGCTCCAGGCTCCGAGCTGTCAGCACAGAGCCCGATGCGGGGCTCGAACTCACGGACCGCGAGATCATGACCCGAGCCGAAGTCGGCTGCTTAACCGACTGAGCCACCCAGGCGCCCCAAGTTTAGGTCTATTTTAAAACTTTCATCCTTTCAGGGGGCCCCTGGGTGGCTCAGTTGGTTAAGCGTCCAGCTTCAGCTCTGGTCATGATCTCACGGTTTGTGGGTTCAAGCCCCGCGTCGGACTCTGTGCTGACAGCTCGGAGCCTGGAATCTGCTTCAGATTTTGTGTCTCCCTCTCTCTCTCTGCCCCTCCCCCACCTGCACTCTCTCAAAAATAAACAAACATTAAAAACAAAATTTAAGAGGCCCCTGGGTGGCTTAGTTGGTTGAGGCCTCCCTCATCAGGGAGGCCACAGACTCCCCCAAGTCTCTTGTGAGTATCAGACCACACATCACATGCCACTTGGATGTCCCATCTGGCACTCGGCATGTCCAGAACAAAGCTCGTCCCTTTACCCAGCGCCAATCTACTTCATCCTGTATTCTCGCCCTGAGCACAAACTCCTTGCTGTGGCCACCGGCCCTTTGCGACCCGGCCCCGCCCCCTCCGGTTTCCTCCCTCACCACCCCCCATGCCCTGTGCGGTAGTGCTGCATTCTTGGAATCCACCCAAGCTCTTTTTCATTTCTGAGCTGGTCCTCCCCGCCCCCCCTACCCCAGAGAATGGCCTTTTCTTTCCCCTTCTTCGGCTGGCATTCCTCCTCAAGACTTAGCTCGGTATTTTTTTTACTTCTAGAAAGAGGTACCTAGTCTGAGTTCCCGTATCTCCTTCACTTCCTGCCCTTCCCATGCTGAACTGCAACTGTCAGCGTATGACGCTCCGGGTGGACATGAGCTCCACGAGGACCAGGACTGTCTTTCACCGTCCTATCCCCATTTCCAGCAGGACTAGCTCGCAGCCGCGACAACAGGTGTTTGCTAAACCAACGACCAAAAGAATACTGACGCTGAAAGATACTTAGGACGCTGTTGCAAGGAAGACTAGAAGGTAAAGTTGCACGCGTGCTATCGTGTTAACTATTTAAAACACGTACGCGATGGACACAGAACCCCAATGCCTTTTATAATTCTGTCTCACTGGATCTACAGTAATATTCTAACATTCAAAATACATCACAGCCTGAGGAGCTGTGGAGTGTCTGTGGAACAAGCCAGTAAGGAGTTCCCGAGGTACCAGTTGAACCAAGTAAGTGTCAGTCTTTTAAAGTCTCTTGATTCTAAGACCAAGACAGCTGTACTCACAGCACCTTATAAATGGCCGGTACCATAGTTGTTGAATAAATAAACATCCTATTAACCAGTGGTTCTCAAACTTGGATGCTCAGCAGAACCCTCTGAGCTTACAGGTCATGATCTCACAGTCTGTGGGTTCGAACCCCGCGTCGGGCTCTGTGCTGACAGCTCGGAGCCTGGGGCCTGCTTCGGATTCTGTGTCTCCCTCTCTCTCAAAAATAAAACATTAAAGAAAAAATTTAAAATAAATAAATAGAAGAACCCTCTGAGCTTACATAAAAATGGGAGATTCCTGGCGGGCCACTCCACTCACATCCACGGAATCTGAATCTCCAAGCGTGAGGCCAGGGACCTATCTTCTTCACCTCTGCCTAATTAAATATGTGAGGCTGCTTAATGGATCAGCACAGGGAAACCTGCTTTATACAAATCCAGGTGTTCACCAGTTTCATTCGACCTATACCCCAGCGTGAAAGCACTCTGCTAGGCGCCCTGGGGAATAAAGATCAACCAAGACTGCGTGCTGCCAAAAGGCCTAAGAGCAACTGGGCAGGCACGCGGAGCCGTGTGGATTCCTCTACCTCCCACATCTCCTTCTGCCCCTCTCTCTGCCGCTGGCCCCCCTTGTACTGAGCTGAAGAGGCTGAAATTGTGTGAGGAACTGGGGCGGTCTGAGTAAGTAACAGCCAGACAGTTCTGAAACTTTGTGAAAGATACAAATGTACACATTCAAGAGGCTCAGCCAACCCCAAGAAAGAGAAATAAATGCAAAGAAAGTGACATCTGGACACATGCTGGTCAACTGCTGAAAAACAAAGACAAAACAAAACAAACAAAAAACCCCCAAACAACTGAAAAGTAGCCAGAGAGAAAGACATCACATAAACAGTTCATGTTACCACTGCCTTCTCATTAAGAACAAAAAAGACCAAAAGAGAGTAGAGTGATACATCTGAAGTGCTTAAAGAGAAAAACCATAAATCCAGAATTCTATAACCAGGGGAAACATCCTTCTCTATAGAATGAGGGTAGGGTCGCCTAGCTGGCTCAGCCAGTGGAGCCTGCGGCTCTTGAACTTGGGGTTGTGCGTTCACACTGGGCATAGAGCCTACCTTTAAAAACACAAAACGGGGGCACCTGGGTGGCCCAGTCGGTTGAGCGTCCGACTTTGGCTCAGGTCATGATCTCGCGGGTCCATGAGTTTGAGCCCCGCGTTGGACTCTGCTGACAGCTCAGAGCCTGGAACCTGCTTCGGATTCTGTGTCTCCCTCTCTCCCTGCCCCTCCCCTGCTTGTGCTCTGTCTCTCTCAAAAATAAATAAACCTTAAAAAAAAAAAAAACGGGGTGCCTGGGTGGCTCAGTTGGTTAAGCGTCTGACTTCGGCTCAGGTCATGATCTTGCGGTTTGTGAGTTCAAGCCCCACGTCGGGCTCTGTGCTGACAGCCTGGAGCCTGCTTCTGATTCTGTGTCTCCCTCTCTCTCTGCCCCTCCCCTGTTCGCAGTCTGTCTCTCAATAATAAATAAGCATTAAAAAATTAAAATAAATAAAAATAACAACAACAACAACAAAAAAAAACAACTACAAAACAGGGGCACCAGTGTGGCTCAATCGGTTAAGTGTCCTGACTTTTCAGCTCAGGTCATGATCTCATGGTCTGTGGGATCGAGCCCCGCGACAGCTCTTTGCTGACAGTACGGAGCCTGCTTGGGATTCTCTGTCTCCCTCTCTTGGCCCCTCCCCGGCTCGTGTGTGCACACATGCTGCTATAATACTCTCTCTCTTTCAAAATAAGTAAACGTTTAAAAAAAAACAAAAACAAAAGAGGGGTACCTGGGTCACTCAGTTGATTAAGCATCCAACTTCAGCTCAGGTCATGATCTCACGGTTTGAGTTCAAGCGCAGCATCGGGCTCTGCACTATTCAGAGCCTGCTTGGGATTCTCTCTGCCCCACCTCTCTCCACACACTGTCTGTCTGTCTGTCTCTCTCAAAATAAATAAATTCAAAGAAGAGAGAGCGAGAGAGAGACGCCTGGTTGGCTCAGTATGTTAAGCATCTGACTCTTGGTTTCAGCTCAGGTCATGATCTCACAGTTCGTAAGTTCCAGCCCTGCATTGGGCTCTGCGCTGGCGGTGTGGAACCTGCATGGGATTCTCAGTCTTTCCCTCTCTCTCTCTCTGCCTCTCCCCTGCGTGCACGCTCTCTCTCTCAAAATAAATAAACTTAAAAAACAGAGGGAAAGAAGGGTGCCTGGGTGGCTCAGTTGGTTGAGCGCCGACTTCAGCTCAGGTCATGATCTTACAGTTTGGGAGTTCGAGCCCCATGTCGGGCTCTGCGCTGACAGACAGGAGCCTGGAGCCTGCTTCAGATCCTGTGTCTCCCTCTCTTGCTGCCCCTCCCCCACTCATGCTCTCTCTCGCTCTCTCTCTCTCTCTCTTTCTCAAAAACAAAAAACATTAAAAAAAAAAAAGGGGGGGGAAAGAGAATAAAAGTGAAATAAAAAAATTTTCAGAGAAAAGGAAAGTAAAACATGCCAGCAGATCTGCACTACAAAAAATGCTACAGAAAGTTCTTCAGGTTAACGGGAAGTGATACCAGACAGAAACTGGATATCCAGGAAGGAATGGAGAGCGCTGGAAATGGTCAACAGAGAAGTAAATCGAAAGACAATTTTTTCCTTTTAATTTCTGTGAAACAAAAACCATAATACTGGATTAGGGGATTTCGAACGTATGTAAGTGCAACAGATACGACAACTAGAGTGTAAAGGCTGGATGAGAGGGTTGCGAAGTTCTTCCATTTCACATGAAGGAGGCTGTAAAAGCTGATGATGTAATCCCTAGAGGAGCCACTTACGAAAACAGGAAAAAGAAAAAGCAAACAGTAAAATGGTAGAAATCCAACCTTATCAAAAATTACACTAATTTTATGGAATCACAAAAGACCCTGAATAGCCAGAGCAATCTTGAGAAAGAACAAAGCCGGAGATATCACACTCCCTGATTTCCAACTATACTATAAAACACTAGTAATCAGGGGTGCCTGGGTGGCTCAGTCGGTTAAGTGTCCAACTCATGGTATTGGCTCAAGTCATGATCTCACGGTTCATGGGTTCAAGCGCCATGTCGGGCTCCGCGCTGATGGTGCAGAGCCTGCTTGGGATTCTCTCCCTCCCTCTCTCTCTCTAGCCCTCCCCTACTTGCGCGCGCGCTCTCTCTCTCTCTCTCAAAATAAACAGTAAAAAAGAAAAAGAAAAAAAACCGTAGTAACTAATACCGGCACAAATGCAGACACAAAGATCAACGGAACATGAGAGAGAGCCCAGGAATACATCCACCCACGTAACATCAATTGGTCTACAACAAAGGAGATAAGACTATACAATGGGTAACTGTCAGACAATCACTTCAATAAATGGTGTTGGGAAAACTGGACAGCTCCATGCAAAAGAATGGAACTGGACCACTTTCTTACACCATACACAAAAAGAAACTCAAAACGGATTAAAGACTCGAATGTCAGACCTGAAACCATAAAAATCCTAGAAGAAACCATAGGTGGTAGACTCCTTGACATCACTTAGCGCCATGTGTTTTGGACCCGACGTCGCAGGCAAGGGCAACAAAAGCATAAATAACAAATGGGAGCACAACCAAACTAAAGAGCTTTTGCACAACAAAGAAAATGATCGGCAAAGTTCGTTTCTACTGTGAGGGAGAAAAGTTTGCAAGTCATATATCTGATAAGGGGCCAATATCTAAAATCTAGAACGACCTTATACAACTCAACAGCAAGAACTCCATAAACGATCCAATTAAAACACGGGCAGAGTCTAAGTAGATGTTTTTCCAGCGAAGACATCCAGATGACCAACAAGCACATGAAAAGATGCTCAACATCACTCGTCAGCATGCAAACCAAAACCACAATGAGATACGTGACTTCCTGCCTGTCAGAATGGTTAAAAAAAAACAAAAGAAAGAAAGAACAAGTGTCGGCGAGGATGTGGAGGAAAGAAACCCTTGTGCACAGTTGGTAGAAATGTAAACTAATACAGAGATCGTGGGAAACAGCAAGAAGATTCCTCAGAAAATTAAAAATAGGGGCGCTTGGGTGGCTCCGCCAGTTAAGCGTCCGACTCAACTTCAGCCCAGGTCATGATCTCACGGTTTGTGGGTTTGAGCCCCGTGTTGGGATCTGTACCAATAATGCAGAGCCTGACTGGGATTCTCTCTCTCCCTCTGCCCACTACCCTCTCAAAATAAATAAATAAACTAAAAAAAAAAAAAAGAAAGAAAAATAGAACTACCATACACTCCAGTAATTCTACTGGGCGTTTATCCAAAAAAAAACCAACAAAAAAAGCCCTCCAAAGACCACTAACTCAAAACGATACATGCACCCCTATGTTCACTGGAGCATTATTTACAACAGCCAAGATATGGAAGAACCCTAAGAGTCCATCGATAGGCAACTACTCAGTCACTTTCTTAACACGTCATCCTGTTATAATTCTCCCTGTAGACCTTATCACTACCCGGAAATTTCTTGTCAATTCTTTTGAACAGCTGTCCTCACCTGCCCAATTGACTTCCGTTACCTATACTATGGAGACTCCACTGTCTTATTCATTGCTACACCCCCAACACCTAGAACGTCGCCAAACATGAAACTGGTGCTCAGTAAACACTTGTTGAATGGATGGACGCAGATGAACTTGGCCCTGTGGGTGGGCCAGATTTACTCTACTCTTCCAAAGGGCACCAAGCTGTCCCGGGGGAGCTTTAGGATGCCACCCTATGGAGAGGAGAAGGTCCTTCTGTCTAGGGTGGAAGAGAGAGTCTCACCTCTGGATGGTCTCTTCCTGCTCCTTAACCATGTGCGCCAACTGCTGAAAGATGGAGCCCAGCTCGACAATCGTGGACTCAATGTTCTGCATGGTGTCTGCCCGGCTCTGGATGTAGGAATCCTTCAGAGGAGAGAGAGCACACATGAGCACTGGGAGCTTCCTCAGGGTAGAGCCTGCCTCTTTAGGACCGTCCCCGCTTGCCATTCCACGCAAGGCCCATTTCAGCCCTTGCTGGTGGCCCACAGGGGAGGACAAAGGAGCATCTCCTCCCCAGTTCAGAGCCCAGGTACCTGCTCATCAATGAGCTGCAGCTGCTGGCTGGTCCGAGGGTCCATCATGTCAATGGCCACATCCCCGGAGGCACGGGACTCCGCCCCCAAAACCACAGCACTGCCCCCTACGGAGAGAAAGAAAAAGCACTTCTCAGGTTCAAAGCCCACGTGCTCTGGATGTGAATCCCAGCTCTGGCACTTAATAGCCTTGTGACCCTGGACAAATCATTTAACCTCTCTGAGCCTCGGCTTCCTCAACTGTAAAATGGGGGATAGTAACAACTGCTTTCCCAGAGGGGGGTGGTGACAAGTGAGAGAGGGGCGCCTGGGTAGCTCAGTTGACTGAGCATCCAACTTTGGCGCAGGTCATGATCTCACAGTTTGTGAGTTTGAGCCCTGCATCGGGCTCGCTGCTGTCAGCACAGAGCCTACTTCAGATCCTTTGTCTCCTGCTCTCTCTGCCCCTCCCTGGCTTGTGCTCATCTCTCTCTCTCTCTCTCTCTCTCTCGCAAAAATAAACATTAAAAACAAAATTAAGTGAGAGAATGCGAATGAAGTAAGTGCACGAAAAGATTAGAAACCATCATCGTACTGCATGTGACTGACGTCAGCCCCAAACACGAGAATGTGGTAGACTGAGTGTGGATCACGAATGCCAGCAATGAGGTTTGACCTCTGAAAATCCTAGCACGTCCCTTGCTTGTCTGTTCTCCTACCCTACTGCTGCCATCACGGGATTAGAGGATGCCATCAGAGCCAGAGGAACTGGGTCTTTCCCCTCAAGGCTCCCCTTGTCACCTATGACTTACCCAGGTGGTTGGGGGCAAGGGGCAGGGCTGACACAGGCGCCCGGGAGAACTGCTCCCGCCGGTTCCTCTGCTGCTTCAGGTTCTGGGGTTGGGGAAGAAATGCAAAGGTCCTGAGGCCTCTGGGAAGCAGGCGTGTTAGAGAGGCCCTCTTGTTGGTCCTTGACCCTGTTACCTTCACCCCTCCACTTGTTCCTGCCCCATTTCTCCCTTGGGCCCTTACCCCCAAACTCCTACCCCTCCTACAGATTTTCCTTACCTCTGTCCTCACTTCTAAAACTGATTTGAAGTCATTGGACATCGAGGCCAGTTTCGACTAGAAGAAAAGGAGAGAGAGGATCAGCCAAGGAAGACAACACCTTTCTCCCTTCTGCCTCCCCCTCTACCAACCCCAGGTCCCACCTGCAGGGAGACCACGATGGTGTTGGAATGAGTTTGCAGGTGCCGGCCGCTCTGGCTGCCCTTGGCCCTCACAAAATCCTGAAGCTGGGCAATTTGTTTGTTGAGGCTATTGATGTCCTAGGGAGAGCCAACAGAAAAACTGTTAACAAAGGGTTCCTCAGCCAATGTCTCTCCCGCATGGACGGCTCTGGCATGGAGGGCAGGGCGGAAGTTACAAATGGGAGGGAGGGTGCTTCAGAGTCAGACCAGAAGGGCCTGCTAGGATGTTCCAAGCTCTGGACTTTGCTCTGGCTCAGTCCCTGCAGAGGAGAGCCAGAAGAGGCGAAATATGGTCTCATCCATTTGTATACAAATTTTTTTTGAATGTTTATTTATTTTTCACAGAGAGAGAGACAGACAGAACATGAGTGGGGGAGGGGCAGAGAGGGAGGGAGACACAGAATTCTACGCAGGTTACAGGCTTTGAGCTGTCAGCACAGAGCCCGATGCAGGGCTTGAACTCACGGACAGCGAGATCAGGACCTGAGCCAAAGTCGGATGCCCAACCGACTGAGCCACTCAGGCACCCCTGGTCTCATCCATTTGTAAATAAATGACTTGCTTACCCTCTTCGCCCTACGGCCCAACTCTACCCTGTGAGGCCAGGCACATGGCCACAGAACTGCTTCAAAGGCCAAAATCTCAAGCCCAGAGCACATTGACTGACAAAGCACCTGTGCAGTAGGCAGGAGAAGGGAAGTCAAAGTCTCCACGATGGCCCAGAAACATCAACAAAATGCCTTTTATATACAGAATTCTGTTAAAAAATTATTATTGCGGGCAGCCTGGGTGCCTCAGTTGGTTAAGCAGCGACCCTTGATCTTGGCTCAGGTCGTGATCTCACAGTTCATGGGATGGAGCCCCACGTCAGGTTCTGTGCTGACAGTGCAGAGCCTGCTTGGGATTCTCTCTCTCTCTCTCTCTCTCTCTCTCTCTCTCTCTCCCCGCGCCTTTCCCACTCATACACACACTCTCAACATAAGTAAACATTAAAAAAATATTTTTATTGCAAAAGAGTGAAAGCTGTGACTTATCCGAGGTCACACATAAGGAGGTACCGTAGCACAGCCAGGCCTTCTACACCAGACCAAGGCATCCTCTGCCCCCCGATCTGGCTTGGCAAGTTACCAAGGGCCACATGAGACAAGAGAGATGAAGGAGGTGGCCACAGAGTGGCAGAGAAAGCTTGCCCAGGGGGTTGGGGGTGGGGAGCCCAGGGAGAAGAGGTCAGGAATAGTGAGTTCAAGGAATAGGCTGGAAGACAAACTGGATTAGGCAACTTCTAGAATTTCTCCAATAGGCCCCAGGTAGTATTCCAGGTGCAACCATTCTTTTCTTTTTTTATTTTTTTATAAGTTTATTTACTTATTCTGAGAGAGAGTGAGAGAGAGAGAATACCAAGCAGTCTCTGCACCAACACAGAACCTGACGCGGGGCCCGAACTCACGAACCTCGCAATCGTGACGTGAGCTGTAAATCAAGGGTGAGACGCTTAACCAACTAAGCCACCCAGGTGTCCCCCCGCCCTACAGCAACCATTCCTGAGACCAATGGATGATTTTCACTGCTGGCTGGCTGTCCCTTCAGAGCTGATGCACCCTCCCTAGAGTCCCGTGGCCAAAACTGCATTCCAGGTTTTCTCCTCATAAAATCCCCCCCCCCCCCAGAGTTCTAGCTTAGAAAACGGCACCACTTCCCACCGAAGTGCCCAAGCTGGAAGCTTCTAAGTCACACATTCGTACCTCCTAAGCCCATCTATGTGCCACAACGCAGCCACACTCGGCTGATCGCTGACCAGGCACTCGGCACCTTATATTCGTTTACTGTGCGCCGCACGGCACGCTACGGAGCTTATAACTTGCGCTTTGTGGTGAAACTTAACGTGGACGACAACTCCTAATCCCCCCACCTCCAACGAAAACCTGTTCCCCCTTCTTCCTCCTTTTCTGTTTTGGTAAATGGCACCGCCAGTCGCCAGCTGCCCAGACCAAACGCTGGAGAGCCGTCCTCCTCTCTTTTCCCTTGATCCACATGGAACCTACACGGAGCCCACAGAGAACCCAGCCGATTCCAACAGATGCTCCAAATCGAGCCGCTCAGCTACTTCTCTTCTAACCCTATTCTAGACCAAACCACCACCTTTGCTCTCTCAACTATAGCCAAGAGCCTCCTAAATGACCTTCCCCTTAAAGCCCACCCGCAACAATCCGCTCTCTACACAGCAACCACGGCGAGCTTTGAACCAGAAATGGAGCAGGTCCTCCCTCTGCTGAAAATCTTCCAAGAGCTTCCACTCAAGTTAGAACACAAACCAAATTCTTTGCGAAGCTCACACCTGACTCTGTGTGGTCCAGCCCTGCCCATTTCCCCAACCTCATCCCCTCCCAGTCTCCTCACTTGCTCTGCTGCAGCCACACTGGCCTCTTTCGTGTTTATCAGATGCATTAAGGTGGCCCACCCTTCAGGGCCTTTCCCTTTGCTATTCCCATTTTCTGGAAAGTGCTCCCACCAGATCTTTGGATAACTGGCTTTTCCTTTACCATTCAGGTCTCAGAGTCACTTCTCACAGACTATCCTTTCCTTTCCTTTCCTTTTTAATTTTATTTTAGAGAGAGAAAGAGAGTGTGAGCAGGGGAAAGAAGCAGAGGGAGAGGAAGAAAGAGAGGATCTTTCAAAAAAAATTTTTTTTAATTTATTTTGAATGAGTGGAAGAGGGGCAGAGAGGGGGCCAGAGGATCCAAAGCAGGCTCTGTGCTGACAGCAGAGAGCCTGACCCAGGGCTTGAACCCAAGAACTGTGAGATCCTGACCCGAGCCAAAATCAGATGCTCAACTGACTGAGCCACCCAGGCGCCCCAAGAAAGAGAGGATCTTAAGCAGGCTCCATGCTCAGCACAGAGCCTGACATGGGGCTCGATCTCGCGATCCTGGGATCATGACCTGAGCTGAAATCAAGAGTCGGACGCTCATCCAACTGAGCCACCCAGGCGCCCCTCACAGATTATCTTATATCACCCCATCTAAAGTAGGCCCCTACCCTGAGGAACTCACTTCCCTTATGTCTTTAATGGGATTCACTACCCCGAAGTCGTCTGACAAACTCTACTTGTCGAGTTTCAGATAGGAAATCCTCAAGGGGAGGTACCCCATCTGTCTTGTTCACTGGGGAGTCCCCCAGAACCAGGCAGCTAAAACTCACTCCATCACGTGAGTGACTCCAAAAACAAACAACTGAATCCTCACATCCACCCTACGAGGTGGGTGCTGTTATCAGCCCCCTCTTATTTCCGAGGGCACTGAAGCTCAGAGTAGTCAGGCAGCTTACCCAAGGGTACACCATAACCAATGGACTGTCTGAGAACGGGCTGTGGTTCTTCAAAGCTTACGCAATAGCGCCCAATAGTTCCTGGTATCCTCTCTCTCCTACCCTGCATGGCACCTCTTGAACACGTCTGCCCTGGCCTTTGCCACCATCATCTTTTCACTGGACAGCGGTGGCAGCCTCCTCCCTGGCCTCTCTGCCCATCCATGCTCCAGGCTGGTATTTCTCCCCGGCGGTCATTCAGTCAACAAACACGGAGCACCTTTTCTACACCAGACGCTATTACAGGCATTTGGGATACATCTATGATCCCAAGATGAAAAAACAGCAAGAAAAAACTCTCCGCTCTTGGGGCACTTATATTTTTCTCTTTTTTTCTTTTTCTTTTTTTTTTTTTTTTTTTTTGGTTGAGGGCTGGGATGAGGTAGATGAGAGGGAACGGAAACAATAAATTAAGTGAGTTAATGATACAGAATGTTAGAAAGCATGAAGTGCTATAAAAAGCACAGTTTGGGGCACCGGAGGACTAAACAACACGCTCAGGGTAGGCCTCCCTGGGCGAACAACATCTGAGCAAAGACATGAACTTTCTTTTATAAGCCGTGCCTCTGCACCCTGTGTCCTCTGTCTGGAATGTTCTTCCACTGCCTCTACACAAGCCTTGACACCAGTTCAGATTTCACCCACCTCTGTAACATTTTTTCCCAGCGTCCTCAGGCTGTCTCATTCATCTTTTTGAAGCTCTGTTTTGTGCCACTTGCCTTCTACTCGTTCTGAGTACGAATGTATGGGACTAGATACCCCTTACAGACAATAAGCCCTCAGGGTGGAATTCTTGCCTCAGGTTTGTGAGGCAAGGGCCCAGCAGGGCTTTGTACACAGCACATGACCAAAGAGTGTCCACTGACTCAATGGATGAGCAAGGTCTTTGGGGCTGGCTCCAGAAACTCGCTCTGGACCTCCAAGACAAGGGGAAATTGATGAAAGCGATCTGACCGGAATGCTAGCTCCCAACAGCTAGCAGTTCACCTGTTTGATGATGTAAGTTAGCTCTTCGATTTCCACTGCTTTGTCATCGAAGAGGGACTTGCGCTTTGCCACTGTAGAGACAAATGAGGCCAGGACGGGTGAGGTCAAAGACAAGGCTCAGGGAGTCCGGTTCCTTAGAGCTCTTTGGTTCACTGCCCCATCTCTGAAAGACCCCAAGAACTCACAGATCGTCAGCTTCTCCAGCTTGGCAAATGTGTTGCTGAGGTCTTTCCCGATGCGCCTGGAAGCAAGCATTAGTGAGGGCACTAGGATAAAGAGCAGGACAGGACCTATTCCTATTCCCACATTAGCTCCCTCACAGCCGAGGCCACCAAAGGCAAGCCAACTCCTTCCCAGACACCGCACCACCCCACCACGTAACTTCTCTCAACTTACTTGGCCATGAGGGTAAATTCACTACGCTGCCGGACAGCACGCAGAGCTGGCTTGTTTGTCTGGATTCCATTCTGAAAAGCAACATCAAGAGGTGAAGCTTGAGTTCCCCCTCCCCGTTTCCAGCTTTCGCTATTCCTCAGGTGCCCACTAAATTCTCTCTAGCTCTTGTACCGGACAGTCTAATCTTGTCAGTAGTTGTCACGTAGAGCTCAGATTTGAGCACAGGTGGACCCAGGTTCAAATCTCGACTCCACCACTTACTAGCTGGAGGGGTTGGGGCAAGTGACATGCACCATTCTGAATATCTATTTCCTCTTGTATAAAATGCAGTTGCTGGAATCAAGCAGCATCAGGGCTATAAAGTACTTTAGTCATATACCTGGTACGTTATAAGCACTAAATAAACGACAGGCACTATTAACATTCTGTTTCTCCAGTCAGGAAATCAAAGAGGATAACTGGAAAGCTCTTGGTGATCATACAGAAGAGCAGTAAAAATCTTTCAAACTGCAGTCACTCGGGGCCCACTTTGATTCAGAAAGTCTGGACTGAAACAAGGAAATCTAATTTTTTTAAAAAGCACTGCAAAGGAATTTTGACAAAAATTACTTATCAGGAAAACTTCTTTCATTTTACAGATATAAAAACTGAGGTCCCACTAGACTTTCTGGCCCAATATTCTGTGGTCACTGAGCAAACGTATGGTAAGGACTATTCCAGAACCAGTATTCAAAGTGCCTGTCTCTGAGCTAAAGGCTCTTTCTAGAACGTGTTCCTTACCCAAACCAAAAATACTGCAGCCACCTCTCACCCTGAGATATTCCTTGCAAAGTAACAACCCTACCCTCTGGGGGATTTCTCACACAAAAAAAGTCTAGGTCTTTGCCTCTAGATAGCTGGCCCACCCCATTCCCTGTTGCTTAGTAGATCCTCCAGCCCCCTCCAAGCCCGATCAGCTCTCCATCGTGTCACCCCCAAAATAAGTCCATCAACAGTGCTGGAGCACAGCCTCTCCCAGATTTCAGTAAGGCTCGCTCCTGCCTTTCCCACTCCTGGTCCTTACCTGACGGCTCTGCAGGGACTTGCAGGCAGACAGGAACTCCTGGGTCCGATCCCGGCAAGACATGGTGTTGGGAGGGGGAGGGACCAGGGCCGCTGGGGGGGGGCAGAGGGGCGATGTCGCTGCTGCTACTGCCAGCAGTTGCAGGGGACAGGACCTGTGTCTTTGAGAGACCCAGGTAGACACCCTGATCCGTGTTCTTAGACCCGTAGCGTTTCCGCGGGATCATTGAGACGCATAACCTCGGACTGTTGTGGAGGGGAGAGTGTCATTCCCTAGGCAGCTTCCTTCCCCATAAATCCTTCCCCCACCCTCCCCCCGCCCCAGCCAGCAAATCCTCGGGTCCCTTCTGCACCTGGCACGGACTTTCGCGCCCAAAGCTACCCGCGGATCCTGGGGCCGGCCCACGGCGGGCAGGGGCCCGCTCTCCGACCCAATCGGTTCCCCCTCCTCAGACTCTTCTTCCAACTTGGCTCGGGCGGCCAGAGCGCGGGCCGGGGGCCTTGAAACAGAGACAGGGCCAGAGGCAGGTCCCGTGGCCCCGAGGCTCCAGTCCGGCCTGTGCAACTGCCCCAGGCCCTAACCGGGCCCTCTCGTATCCGCGGATCCCTTCGACTCCTCAGGGAGAAACGGTGACGGACCTCCTGAGGAGGAGGACACACTTCGGTGGGCGGAAGGGGGAAAAATCTCTAGGTGTTTATTTGAAACAGGAAGTCCCACCCCCGCCCAAATCCCGCCTTCTGGGGGACTGCGACCACCGATTAGCTAATGCCGACGTCTTTCTCAACAGGGGCTTTCCTGATTGGACGACGAAGTATTCCCTCACCCCGAGCCGGGCCGGCAGGACTTGCCCGCTCGCCCCAGGTTCCCTTCCCCCCTTCCCGTCGCCGCCCACGGAAAGCCGCTGCCCAGAGCGGACACGGTGGCCAGACCCCTTCTAGAGCGAGTCCTACCTCCTCTCTGCCGCCTGCCGCCGCCACCACTACCACAGTCTCCCGGGTGGTCACCGCCTCCTCCCCAAGCGCTAAAGCCGCCGAAACCCGACCAAAGCCTAGAAGCCGCCACGTCACCCACACGTAACTCCACCCCCGGTGACGAGAAGGCGGTGCCACACCTTTTGGAGCACAGCAACCAGAGAGACACGCCCCCCCACCAAAACGCAAGAGCAACTCCGCCCTCCCATTGGCTACGCCGCCTGTGACCCCGCCCCTGAGGAACCAGAGCTGGGGCCCAGGGGGCTGGGCCAGCCTCAGGGGAGGGGCCTTAAAGAGCCCCGGCGGTGTCCAGTGCGCCCAGAGCCGGCAGCGGAGACAAGCAAGATAGGAAAGGTACACGTTAGAAACTTTATTCTCCGGAGGCTGGGGCAGATTGAGAGCAGGTTGGGGTCACCCCTTCTCCGGCTCCTCCAGGATCCCCTCCCGCTTGCTCTGCTGTAACGCATGCTTTTGACTCTGGACTGACTGCCTCTTGTTTGAACGAGAGCCCCGACGGCTGCACAGGGATAGCCGCCGCCACAGCACGGTGATCAGAAGGCTTTCGTTCGACTTGAGAGTCTTTTGGTCCGGCGAGTCCATATCGACCTCTTCGGTGCCTGCGGGGATGACGAGGCCACTGAGCTCTGCTCTACCCTCCCCGGTCCAACCTCCCGGGCGATCCCCTTCGGCGCAGCCCCTTCTCCCGCTCCCTGGGTCCCACTAGTGTGTCTTGGGTCTCACCTTCGACTTCCTCCGAATCAGCCTCCTTAGCCTGCTCATCGGAGGTCTGAAAGTCCTTGTCTTGGCAGCAGCCCATGGTCCCGAGCGGCCCCGTACTCCGTGCCACCCACGCCAGCCCACCAGGCTCCGCACCTGGCTTTTGTGACATCAGCTATCCCGCTGCACCAGCGCTGGGAGCAGCCAGTCCTCTTTCCATTCTCCCATCACAAAAGGCTCAGGGTCATGGTGGGTGTTAAACTGTTTATTTACAAAGTGAGCACAGGCTCTTCAGGTGCTGGTGGATCCAGGCCGCTGCTTTTTTCTCCGTCTGGTTTGGAGAGCCCCTTGGGTCTGCTCCAAATCAGGGAGCTTCCGCTTGGCGGCTGCCTCCAAGGAGGCCCAAAGTTCATCTGTCTCTGTGTCTTGTAGGGCCGCCTTTTTGGGCTCTTGAGGCTCTTGGGGCTGATCCTGGTGAGTGGGAGAAAACTTAGGAATCAGGGGCACAGTAACAGAGGCCCGGGGAAGGAGGATCTAGTTGGGAAAGCACTTTCATTTCCTGCTCCCGGACACTATTCCCATCCATGCTCCTATGTGGCCCTTTGCAGTAGCCCTGCCAGGATTGTAACTGTTAACCCCCCTCAGAGAACTTAAGTAACTTGGCTGACAGGCAGACAGTTCTGGCTGTGTTCCAGCTGTTTCTTTTTTCTCTCCATGGGGAAGTGCTCACATCTGTGCCCTTGCTCCCACATTCCAAGACCCAGCTGCTTACCTCCCAGTCATCCCTGCCTGACAGGAGGAGGCAGTTCAGTTGAGACTTGAGATAAACCTGCAAAACAAGAGGGGCCATAAGGAGCTAGGGACACTGAAACGGAAACGTGGCTTGGGGCACACAAGGCAGCCAGCTCTCACCTTATGCTCTAGACCCCGTGGATTCCGGATCCTGTGCACCCTCAAGACTCTGTCCAAGCCACAGGAGGCTAGTAGGGGCTTTGAAGGGTGGCACTGTAATCCTCGGACACTGCCTGCCAGCCCCTTCAGACAGCCCAGTAGGCGCCCTGGAGGAGGAGGGGAGGCATCAGCACTAGCCGGCCAGCCAACAACCATTGTTTACCGTTTCAAGTCGCTTTATGTTTCAATATTTATACCTCAACATAAGGTGGGGACAGGAGTTGTCATTAATATCTCCATTTTACAGGTGAAGGAGCTAATGTCACAGAGAACTGAAGTAATTTGTCCGAGACCCCACAGCTTCTGGTGAACCAGGATTTGAACCCAGGCAATCGGCACCTGAATGAGGGCTCCACCATGCCACTGTACCCCCTCAGAGGGAATCTTGCCCTTCCTCCCCCCTCTTCCCCTCCTGCAAGGCTCCCTAGTCCACTCACCTTGCCGAAGGTCAATTTCTGCCAGCTGCCCATGAGTGTTGCCCACGATCACTGAACTAAGGAGGAGACCAGAGGTGGGTGGGGTCAGCAGGAGCCTCCTAGAGTCCTCTCCGAGCCCCACTCTGTGTCCTCTCAACACTTACTTGCCCCCGGGAGTGAGGGTCATGGCCGTAAGTGGATACTCTCCATAGGTGGCCTCTAGGACTGGCCGACGCTGGGGAGAGGCTGGATCGTAGACACGGACCTGGAGAACACCGAAGCATCACGAGAGCACCCTCACGCCACATACCCGTCCCTGGATTGTCCGTATCTTCACTCCCTCCTTCGTACACTGCTTTCTTACTTATGACCCACTCTTAGAGAAACTTTCTCATCTGAAACGTACCCCCCTCTTGCTCTGAGTGTCAGGGAAGAGTGGGCAGAGGAGATCTGCTTAGGGAGAGAGGTCCCCCAGGTTAGGGGGGGTGACAGCATTTCCAGGGTCCGCATGTGTGGGCATTCCACCCCTCCATACTCCCATCTTGGCATGAAAAGGCAAGCCAGTCCAATTTTCAGAGAGTACTGAATTTCAGGCAGAGAAATTTAGCCTGAGCAACAGAGGAGACAGTAAGCCCTCACAGTGTGTTTTGAACAGCGACATATCCCCAAGATCAGACTTCAGTATGCAGGAGCAAAGGAAATGGGACAAACACAGGGACCCAGTCCTGCCAGGGTCTTAGGACTTCAAATGAGGCCAGCTGTAAAGATCCCCAGTCGGGCCCGCCTGCCCTCCCTCCCTCCTATAAAGCTGAGCTGAGGGGGCGTCTGGATGGCTCAGTCGGTTGAGCGTCAGACTTTGGCTCAGGTCACAATCTCGCGGTCCTTGAGTTCGAGCCCTGCGTCGGGCTCTGTGCTGACAGCTCGGAGCCTGGAGCCTGCTTCAGATTCTGTGTCTCCCTCTCTCTCTGCCCCTCCCCTGCTCATGCTCTGTCTCTCTCTGTCTCAAAAATAAATGAAAACATTAAAAAAAAAAAAAAAAAAAAAAAGCCAAGGAATCGAGGATGCAGAGGAGTGGGTCAGGCCTGGGTCCCAAAGCAAATCAGAGGCTGCATCAAGACCAGAACCCCAACCCAGTGTCCTCTCATGACACCTGGACCGTGGGATTCTACTGTGAAAGAAGCAGAATTCTCCCTTCTTCTCTTCTCCTTTCCACATTGGAAGCGAAGGAAGGGTCACAGTTCAGAAAACTCATCCTACAATGTACCAGAAGGTCTCTGGCTCAGCCATGGGGCTGGGATGGCCGGGGGGCCGGGGAGTGGGGGGGAATGCTCCCTCTGGGAGCTCAGAGACAGAGGATGAAGGGTCGGCCTGTCCCACCAGGCAGGTTGTTTCGTTGTTTCTCTAGGAGGCTGCTTAAGCCCCGGAAGAGGTAGAGGTGGGGTAGTACCTCACCTGATGGTACCCTGTGCAGGTGACAAGCTTCTGAGATTCAGGAAGGAACTGTATATCTTGATCCCAGATGGGAACCCGCAGGTCGAGCCAGTCGTTCCGTACCTGGTGGGGTGGATAGATGGGGGACAGGTTGCAGGAGGGCTCATAGGCCCTGTCCTTCAGCTCTTCATCATCATCCCCCAACTCAGTGGCCTCAGCCTCCTTGAACCTCAGCCCCAGCCCCTCCCACCACTGTCACTCACATTCTTGGCCCTGAACACAGGCTCCTCCGACCCCTGTAGGTCCCACACCTTCAAAGCATTCTCTTTCCCACCCGTGGCAACCACGTGCGGGCGTGCTGGGTCTTGGCGCATCCTGCACACCCCAGGACCCACACTCAGCTCCAGGAGCTGAAAGAGACAGGAGATGAGAGTCAGTTCCGGAGTCCTTAATCCTATTCCCCCATGGGAATGCAAGCTGGTGCAGCCACTCTGGAAAACAGTATGAAGGTTCCTCAAAAAACTAAAAATAGAACTACCCTACAACCCAGCAATTGCACTGCTAGGTATTTATCCAAGGGATACAGGTGTGCTGTTTCGAAGGGACACATGCACCCCCATGTTTATAGCAGCACTATCAACAATAGCCAAGGTATGGAAAGAGCCCAAATGTCCATCGATAGATGAACGGGTAAAGAAGATGTGGTATAGATAGATAGATAGATACAATGGAGTATTACTCGGCAATCAAAAAGAATGAAATCTTGCCGTTGGCAACAACGTGGATGGAACTGGAGGGTATTATGCTAAGTGAAATTAGTCAGTCAAAGAGAAATATCATATGACTTCACTCATATGAGGACTTTAAGAGACAAAACAGATGAACATCAGGGAAGGGAAACAAAAATAATATAAAAGCAGGGAGGGGGACAAAACAGAAGAGACTCATAAATATGGAGAACAAACTGAGGGTTACTGGAGGGGTTGTGGGAGGAGGGGATGGGCTAAATGGGTCGGGGCACTAAGGAATCTACTCCTGAAATCATTGTTGCACTATATGCTAACTAATTTGGATGTAAATTAAGAAAACAACAAAACAAAACAAAGAAACAAACAAACAAAAAACCCTCTTCCCCCAAAGCCCTCCCTCGGTTCCCACCCGGGCCCTCATCTTCCCCATTACTGGCAGGGCATGGGGGGCTTACTGGGTCAGAGGATGCTTCCTTGTCATTGTTACGCCAGACCCGGACAATCCCAGAATCCACACATGTGATGAGGGTGCTGTGGGCAGAGGGAGGTTAAACAACAACAAAAAGTAAGTATGTATGAAAGTGTTCTCTGGGCCCTAGTCAACCCACCCTCAGATTCACATTAACTAGACTCCCTCCTCCCATGTTTGTTATTTAATATCCTCAACGGGGGATGGTTTCTCAGTTTTGTAAGTGAGGAAACTCAAGCTCTGAGAAGTGTAAAAAGATTTGCCCACACAGCTCTAAATGTCAGAACCAGAGCTGGAAAGTCAAGTGTGTGATACTCCAAAGCAGAGTGCCTTTGCTATTATCTGGGGGCAGCCGGCCCTGCCGGTTTTTCTGAACCTTGGGTGGGTCACCAGGGGTCAGGATCAGTAGCTCTGAAAGAGCTGAGGTGGGACTGGTCTCACGTTCGGGTCTGGCCAAAGTCAAACACTAGCTTCTTCTCTCAAGTTCCCTGTTTGGCATTCCAGACACTAAATGTCAATCTCTCCCTAAAACACACACCCCCTCCCATGAAGCCCAAGCAAGCCTCCCCCAGGATCTGTGTAAAGCCTGAGCCTATGTTCTTTTTCACATCTGCCCACCCTCCCTGCCTTGGTTCAGGCTGTGGTGGTGCTTGCCTGGGCTTTGGCAAGAGGTTCTCAACCATTCTTTCCAACCCATTCTCCACACCCCTCCTCGCTCAAAACCACCTGCAAAATCATAAGTGCAAATCTCTCAGTCTGACGCTGAAAGGCCTTCACATTTAATCACTACCTACCTTGCCCATCTTGTACTAAAATGAGCCCTCGGTTTCCACCCCCAAATGCTGTTTACCTTGCCTGAAATTACCATGTAGTCTGACACCAATCCTTGGCCTCAGCCCAGGCAGCAGTCTCTTTCTGAAACGCGCTTACTCCTTTCTCCTCCTGTCAAAATTCTACCCATCCTTCATGGCCCAATTCAAGTGACTCACCTACACAGGCACTTCGACTAGTCAGTTGTCAGAACACCACCAAACCCACACAGCCTGTTCACAGCCTTCTCCCTCTTTGGAAGAAAGCTACCCCCAGTTACTTAACCACTAACCCTTCCCTATCCTTTCCTTTGGGAACTTCACCGTATCGTTGGTGGTTGTTAGTCTCCATTTTCAAACATACTCTAAACTATTCAGTGACCTGCTCAGGGTCATCCAAAAAGCTATGGAGCCAGGAAAAATACCCTTGATGCAAACTCATGAAGGCAGGTACTGCACGTGTCTGGTTCGCCTGCAAGCCTTTGCATTTCGTCCAATGCCTATTAATAAGCAGGTGTTCAATAGCACCTGGCCTGTCACTCAGCCCAGGCTGGGGTCCCTAAGGGTTGATTGCCCATTATTCGGCAGTCCCGCGAGAGCCTCCACGCTGTCCTTACGACCTGAGCGTTCAGCGAGGGGCTCGGTCTTACCCGTCGACCTGGGCGAGGCCTCGGAACGTGCCCTCCCCGCCGGGGCAGTGCTTGTGGCCCTGGAATCTGCCCTCCTCGGTGCTGAAGTACCTCACTGTTTTGTCGGCGCAACCCATCAGGATCTGCGGGCAGAGGAGGGCAGGATGGCGACCAGAGCGAGGCTGCCGCACCGTAGATCCCCCCCAGCTCGGGACCGACCAGCGGCCGCTCACCTGAGTCTCGCCGCCCGCGCCCCAGCACAGGGCGCTCACCGCCTCCTCGCGCCGCGGCTGTCCTGCCGCCGTGAAGTTCGCCGCCTGTTTGCGCTGAAGGTTCACCCCTGCGGGAGGCGGGCGTCAGTCGCGCCGGGGTCGCGAGCGAGGGACACCCCCCCCCACTTCCCGATGCTGGGCCCGGCCACCCACCTTTCAGGATCCCGGTCTCGGTGCCCAACCACACATGGTTCCAGCGTGCCCCAGCAGCCGCCATAACGGAACCCAGCAGCCTACGGCTCGCGCTTCCGGCGCAGCGTTGCGTCACTAGCGCGCCGCGTTTGATCCGGATGAACGCTGCCTCTTGCAGTTTAAAAAGCCGGAAGATGGGGCGCCTGGGTGGCGCAGTCGGTTAAGCGTCCGACTTCAGCCAGGTCACGATCTCACGGTCCGTGAGTTCGAGCCCCGCGTCGGGCTCTGGGCTGATGGCTCAGAGCCTGGAGCCTGTTTCCGATTCTGTGTGTCTCCCTCTCTCTCTGTCCCTCCCCCGTTCATGCTCTGTCTCTCTCTGTCCCAGAAATAAATAAACGTTGAAAAAAAAAAATTAAAAAAAAAATAAATAAATAAAATAAAAATAAATTAAAAAAAAAAGAAAAAGCCGGAAGAAGGGCTCTTGGCTGGCTGGGTGGAAGGAGTTCCTGACCTTTGATCTCCGGATCGTAAGTTCTAAAGCCCCACGATGGGTGTAGCGATCACTTAAATAAATACAAACTTAAAAGGAGAAGAGTAAAGATCCCCTGGTCCCCTGCCTTCTGCAGCTGGTTTTGCTTTACGAACTCTGGAGGTGCTTGTGGAGATCTGGAGAGTAACTTGACAGTTGTGTACTTGGAGTGGAAGGCGCCTCCCTGCTCCAAAGCATCGTGTAATATGTTTTCTGTACAAGACAAGAAAGACGAGCACACCTTAGGGGAAAAAAAAAAAAAAATCACTGAGGCGCAATGGCTTCAACCTCGAGCGTAAAAGCCACAAACCGACGAAGGATGAGGAAAATGAGACCGATGATCTTAAAATAGAAACTAGAAAGTGAAGGTAGCCGCGTCGTTTTTATTTCCTCGCATTGAGGTTTGGTGATGGTAAAAAACATCAGCTCCAACTGAGAATAAAACTGCAAAATTAACAGTATTTCTCCCAGGTACAAGCTGCTGCTGCATAAATGTAACCACCCTTCCTGTGAATGACTACAATTTTATTACAGAGATTTTGTTCTCTGAGATTAGAGTACCAGAAATTTGCCCGTTTAAAATTTTATCAGTAAGAAATAAAGCATCGCACTCTTGCCTGCACAAGGCCTCACAGAGAAGCAGCCACGATTTCCAGCTCAGCTGCAGAGCTGTGAATGAGGGTTCTGAGCACAACATTCCACACTTATGTAAACGTTATTACCAAGGTAACAAGCACGATGTCTATTTCACAGGGTACACTGGATATTGACCCCTTTGTCTTCCCTCCACAGTCCTAGTTTGTATTGAACCTATCACAACATTAAATCAAATCTAAACTCCACCTTAACCTTAAAAGTCTTTCTTTAAATTACTCCTTTATTTTGTGAGACGTCTCCTTTGTTGGTGGGTGGTTTCCTCTCATTGTAAACTCGGGGATACACCTGGGGTTTAGGCTAGGCTGGGCTGGGCCGGCCCCCTGGGAGTTCCCTTTTCTAATCCAGGATAAAACAGAGCTAAGCAGAACCAAACTACGCACGCTCCCAAACCCTGCAAATCGTTTTTGAACCCTTTAAAGAAAGCATTTTTTACAAGTGCAAGAGAAAAAAAAAGTTGCTACTCCAGCTCCCAGACCGAGAAAGTTATTTTAGCAAATAGAAACTGCCTTGGGGAGAAGCACATCCTAAACATACCAGGAAAACAATTTCTGCACGCAGAGTAAGAAACAACGGGGATTATTCTCTAGTTACTTTACTTGCTTGTATCAGAACGCTCCCCGCTGAGCAATATATTATTCTTATTAACGTTGGTACACTTGTATTTGACAAAGACAGGGTACGACCGGCGGAAAAGACACAAAACCCGAAAAACACTCCAATTACTGAGTTGTCAGCGCAGAGCCCGCGGGGGGTGGGGAGAAAAGGAAGGCAAGCATGCTCACAAATCGCATAAGTCATACCTTGGGTTAAAACCACACACCAGAGAAGCTCTTTAGCAGCCCCACTAGTTTAGCAGGCTTAAGACAAAACACCACTCTCCGAAACCGGAGTCAAAACTCTCCTAAAAATAACAATCTTTTTTTAGAACCGTTTTTGTTCCCCCAAAAGGGGGGGTGCACCGTTCCTGGAAGTACTGCAATACCAGGTCGATGCGTGGAGTGGACGGAGCAAGCTCCTATTCCATCTCCTAGTTCCAAAAATCCATTTAATATATTGTCCTCGGATAGAGGACGTATCAGATATTAAACTGATAAGAACAGATACTACACTTGATCTTAGCCAAAAGGCCGAGAAGCGATGCCGTTGCTTTCGGCTCCTGGCAACCCTTACCCTTACTATAGCTTTTAAGATTGTGGCGATTTTTATGACATAATGATTAGTTTACCTTGAAATATGTAATATTTCTCAAATTCAACGTCTCATTATTCTTCCTTTATAATAATAGCTAGATTTTTTTTAAAAAGATCTTAAATAGTTGTCTTTGCCGCATTGCCTGCCTGTACACTCTCCGCTTGTTTTACATAACCCCGCCCTGCCAATGATTTTCTTTCTTGGGATTGGTCCACATACAAGTCTGGATTTCAATATGGGCGTGGTCTCTTTGCCTCCCAGACTCGGGCCTGTCTGCCCGCCTGCAGGCCGCGCGGCGCTCTCGGTGAGTGTGTGGAAGGCGTTTCGGTAGGTGGTGGCGCCCTTCCCCGGGACGTTTGTTTATCGATCCCAAGTACAGGCTTCGGAGTCCGAAGAACTGGATTGGGATCCCTGCTCGCCAGTTCCTAACTTGATGACATAAGGCCCGTTGCTTGGAATCTCCTTTTCTGTTAACTGGGGACTAATAACGCGCTTACACGGCGGTAGTGAGAACCCAGTTGAGGTTGGGCTTTGGGGCTGCATTCCCCTCTCATTCTAGGGCTCCCCTCCCTTCCGCGCCTCCTCCTTGACTGTACCATCCACCCGCAAACCACTTACATCTTGCCGTTTACGACGCATCGTCCACCGTGCGCCCTTCACACAAGGGAAGAGATGCCCGGAGAAAGGCGTTTTGGAGGGTCCCGATTCCTAAACCCAGGTGGGAGAGACAGGCTGAGACCAGTGTAGATAAAATGTAAACGAAGCAGTTCTTTTGTAGGCTCAAGGCGAAGTCCGGCTGTATGAAAAGGATTGATGAGGCGGGAACTGAGAAAGGACTTGAGGTCCCGTTTCCTTGGAAACTATATTAATATAAATGTGGAGCGTTCTTTTTTTTTTTTTTTTTTTCTTTTTCTAATGTGGAACGTTCTGTTGTTGGAAATCCCCTTCACTGAAGCTCTACGCCCGGGCTGGAAATAGAGGCCGTTGTCTCCGTGTCAAGGTGACTAGGTGGGACCTTCTGTTCTCACTGACAGGCTTTCAACTAGCAAAATTTCTATAATCTATGATTTTAGAGAACAAGGTTCTCAGCATTGTGTCCCTGATGCTAATAAACAGGCAGTTTGTAAAGGTTCCCATATGTAAATCCAGAGCCTCCAGGGAGGGCTGAATTAAGGAGGTGTGGCCGGTAGAATACTGCCCCCAATAAAGATACTCCCGTGCTAATTCTCAGAACCTCTCAATGTGTTACCTTCCATGGCAAAAGGTACTTTGCAGATGTGGTTAAATTAAGAGTTGGGGGAAGGAGAGTTTATCTGGGATTATCTAGTGGATGCCTGTAATCACAAAGGTCCTCATCAGGGTCCGAGGGGGGCAGGAGCCAGCGTCAGAGTGATCGAGCACGTATAAGGTGGATGAGCCATTGCTAGCTTTGAAGATGGAAGGAGGTCATCAGATGGATGTGGGCAGCCTCTAGGAGCTGGAAAAGGCAAGGAAACAGATTCTCTTAGAGCCTCCAGAACGGAATGCAGCCCTGCGGACCCAGCTTGATTTTAGCCCACTGAGACCTGTTTTGGATATCTGACCTCCAGGACTGTAAGATAATAAGTTGTTATGTTTTAAGCCACTGAGTTTGTGGCAATTGGTTTCAACAGCAATAAAAACCAATACAGGGGCAAAAGCAACGTTCAGTTTCTTTCGATCTGAACCTTCTCCAAATTCTACTGGACCCAACCTCGGGCAAGGCCACAGTCCCCTAGCTGAGTGGGCTTCACCTTCTGCCCCAGGCTATGTACAGCCAAGTATCGCAGAACACAGATCTGGTGGCCGGTGCTTCCTCAGCTCGGTCTGCAGTCAGCAGCAGCCCTGTTCCTCCTCTGAAGCCAAGGCAAGTGGGGAGTGGCTCCTTCACCCTCAGTCTGCTATTACCCTGCCCCTTTCCATACAAGTATGGGAGACTGACAGTGCAGGCACCATAAGAACTTGGAAATTAACCTTTGCTCCTGGGAGGCCATGTGTCCATTTGTTTATGCTTATGGAGCACATACTCTACAATGATAAAATCAGACAGGACCTTTGGCTTCGTGAGTTCGTGGTCTACTGGGGAAAACTGGGAGAAGGCTCCTGTGATTCTCCAGGCAAGAGCTGGAGGGGATTTGGGCAGGCTGGCTGTGATGGCAGAGGTGAAGGGAAGTGGAAGGGATCACAGAGAATCACTGGCTTTGATGACAGGCAGAGTGAGGCCAAGGGAAGAGTATTCTTTCTGTGTGCATACATTTTAAATTTGATGTCTTGGGGGCACCTGTGTGGCTCAGTTGGTTAAGCTTCTGACTTCTGCTCAGGTCATGATCTTGCTGTTTGTGGGTTCGAGCCCCGCATTGGGCTCTGTGCTGACAGCTCAGAGCCTGAGCCTGTTTTGGATTCTGCGTCTCCCTTTCTCTCTGCCCCTCCCTTGCTTGCGTTCTGTCTCTCAAAAATAAACATTGAAATAATAATAAAATAAATTTGATGTTTTGTTTTCACAAAACTGACACACTATACATTGTCACATGCTCAAAGGCTTATAACATCCCCCCCCCATAAAATGTTTTAATGGTACTTTTCTTGTTGTTTATAAATTGATTAAACAATTTTAGACTTTCTATTTGTGTGTGTGTGTGTGTGTGTTAAGAAATGGTATAAACTTGGGGCGCCTGGGTGGCTCAGTCGGTTGAGCGTCTGACTTCAGCTCAGGTCACGATCTCGCGGTCCATGAGTTCGAGCCCCGCGTCAGGCTCTGGGCTGATGGCTCAGAGCCTGGAGCCTGCTTCCGATTCTGTGTCTCCCTCTCTCTCTGCCCCTCCCCCGTTCGTACTCTGTCTCTCTCTGTCTCAAAAATAAATAAATGTTAAAAAAAATACTAAAAAAAAAAATGATATAAACTTAAAAATCAGCACAATATAGAGCATGTCAAAGAACAGCCTAGTCAGTTTGAAGAATTTGATTTTAATGTAACTGCATCTCCCAACCCTTCTGAGAATCTGTTGAAGCTTTCCTCAAATGAGTTGCCTTACACATGTCTTGCATACCATTTCCTGAGGGGATTCTTTAGGGCTCCCTAAGCCCATTCATTAACAACCACAGTCCTAAAGAGACAGGAGAACCTGACTGAAGGCGTCCAAACACCTAATGAGGTCATATCAAGTTGGAGGTACAGGGGCGCCTGGGTAGCTCAGTGGGTTGAGGGTCGACTCTGGATTTCAGCTGAGGTCCTGATCTCACAGGTTCCTGAGTTCCAGCTGCGCATCAGGCTCTATGCCGACAGTGCAGAGCCTGCTGGGGATTGTCTCTCTCTCTGCCCCTCTCCCCAAATAAAGAAATAAGCATTAAAAAAAAAAAAAAAAAAAATGGAGGCATAGATGGGGATGGTCCTGGAAGCCCTGCTTCGGCTTGTGGCAGGGCTGTCTGAGAGCACAGTCTCCTGGACTCAGGGCTGGCTCCACTGGGCCCACTTTCCCGTGGCAACTCGGGGGTGGATTTGGACAGCTCCTGCAGCTCCTGGAAAAGAAGCACCAGTTCTCCTCTTGGCCACCAATTCCACCACCCCCTTTGCTAATTTGTGTGAACCGCCCCCCCGCCCCTCGTCCCCCAGCTCTCTAGAAATTTGAATTCACACTTTCTACTGAAAGCCTCTCATCTGGTGCCTGGGCTTTCGGTGCTATGGTGACAACGGATTCCGTCTCCAGCCTGACTGGTCAGTGGTGCCAGGCACCATTCCGAGTGCTTTGTATGTGGTAACAGCCTTAAGAGAGAAGTGGTGACTGTCATGTTCCGCTTTTACAGGAGAAACTGAACCACTTCAGGTCACACAGCTAGTAAGTGGTGGAGACTCCAGCCTCAGGCAACTCCTATACCATACCACGTCTGCTTGACTCCTTGGGTGTCAGGGAGGCATCTGAGACTCATGCTATCCAAAAGCATTCCCTACTGTCCCCACTGGAATGTCCTTTATGCTCCCTTCACTCACCCCCACATCCACTCTGTCCGCTAGTCCTGTTGCGTCTACTCCAGAACACATCCTGAGTGACTCCGTTTCATCCCATCAGCTGTTCCTTCCTTAGCCTCCAGAACTCCCCATCTTAGCTCAAATGTCACCTCCTCAGAGACGCTTTCCCTGACCACCTTCTTACCAAATCATGGATTCTTGTTCCCTGCTGGCATTTCTCACAGATCTCAGGGTGTCTTCAACTTAGCACTGTTGACATTTTGGGCTGTATGATTCATTGGAGTGGTGGAGAGGGAGCTGGCCTGTGCATCGTAGGGTCTCCCCACTGGATGCCAGTATACCATCCCCAAAGTTATAACAACCAAAAACGTTTCCAGGGATTGTTAAATTTTTTCTGGGGGATGAAGTCACTGCTGCTTGAAAACCACTGTTATTTCAAACTATCTTATGCACTCACTGTCCTATTTTCCCTTTCCCTCCCTCCTGTAAGAATGTAACTAAACAGCAATCAACAACCGCAAAAGCAAGGCCATGGCTCTTGTGATCAGTACACTGCTAGGTTTGGGACAGAGCAGCTGCTCAGTGCTGTGACCATTCATGGAGGTGGGGAGACGGGGTGTTGTGTCAGGGGGGAGCAGACCTGGGCAGGACAGGGACTCCAGGGACTGTGTCCAGTTAGATAGATCAGGGAAGGAGGTCAAGGGGCAAGTGGATGTACCTGAAGCTCAGGGGAACTGTGGTCTGAAGCATCAGGAACTCGAGGAGCCAGGCCTCAATCATTCCAGCCCTCTCCCCCGTTCCTCCATATTGTCTGTTATCTCATCTTTTAGCCAGAGTAGCCATTGACTTGGATCTTAATTTGAATTCATTTGCCAAATGGTGAGAATAGTATTCCTGGAAGGCTTCACTGTCAACCAGACTCTTCCAGTGAATACCTTCTGGCCCCTGTACCAGCCTAGATCTAACTTTGGTTCCATCGTCTCCTTGCTGAATCCCTCGGCTGGGTTAGAGTAGAAGCAGCCTCCAGACTCCTACAGATAGCACCCGGCCTGATGGCTAAGTTCCTAGGACCTTGAATAGTAACCCTCTCCTCCCCTGGTATTCTGTGACAGGGACAAGTCGCTTCTTTGCTAGTTCCCCTTTATCCAAGGATACTTCTGGCAAAGACCTCCCACAGTAAGTACTGGGGTGAGAGGTCGTGTGCATAGTGGCTGGTCTGTAGTAAAAGCTAAACACTTGCTTGCTGTTTTGTTTCAAGTCCACCTGACCTTAGTGGCTTTGACACAAGTGATCTGATGTTTCCTGGTCAGCACTGCAGATTCTCACTGCTTGTGGTAGCTCACTGTTTCTCCTGTGTTCCTCCCAGGCTTTTTTTTCCCCCACCAACTTTAAAAGTTGGTCCCTGTCTCTTTTCTTATGCAACCTATTTGCATCCCACTTATACATAAGTATAACTATCCGCTCCCCAACAGCGCCATAGGTTTGTGGGCTTGATGGCCCACCCCTAAAGCTGGCTTGCCCAGGGCCAATTAAAAAGCAGACTTGAAAACATTAGGTATGTGTGAGGCGACAATCCATCTGAATGAGATTGTAAATTTTCAAGTACTCATTCATGTACCTTAACTCCACTTGCTAAATTTATGCTCAGAAACAATGGCACATGTAGATGGAAAGATGGATGTTTGATGTCAATTCAGGTGTTCACTGAGCATTCCTACCAGATGTCCTAAGTGAACAGAAGTTCTGGTTTCCCATGGAAAGAACAAATGGAAGACAGACACAAGCAGGATTATTCTCATCAAGTTATATTTACACCAACAGGATAAACACAATAATTGGCCAAAGTAAGCCTTTTAGCATTGACTTAAGAAAAATTTTTTTAGGGGCACCTCATTGGCTCAGTCTATTATATGTTGAACCATTGAATCCAGCTCAGGTTATCTCAGTTTCAGAGTTCAAGTCCTGCGTTGGGCTCTGCACTGGACAGCATGAGGTCTACTTGGGATTCCGTCTCCCTGTCTGAAAAATGAACATTCACAATTAAAAAAAAAAAACTTTAGAAGTAGGCTCTGCCCAAACATGGGGTTGAAACTCAGGATCCTGAAATCAAGATTTGCATGCTCTGAGCCAGCCAGGTACCCCCTAGCAGGGACTTTTGAGTGGCACCCTGAGTTACCTACAAGAACCAGGACAATTCCAGATAAAGGGAAGAATGTAGAGACCCAGAAACTCATTAGAGGAACAGAAATTCAGGGGCTACTGGCCTGATCCTACAGAAAGCAGACTCCACTGAAATGTTGGGAATTTTGTATGCAGAAAAAGGGCACTGAAATACCAAAATCTGACAGCCAATATTTTGAGTCTGAGTGGTCCTTAATGGTGATTATGCCTTATGGCTCTTTGTGCCTTATGAACCAAGCCTGCCAAAGTTAAGGCAGAGCTAAGGATCACCCAAAGCCAGGAAACTTTTCATGCAGTGAGGCATGTATTGGGGAAGGAAGATCTTAGAAGGCTCCTTGAACAATGCTTCCCTGAGCTAGATACCATCAGGCAAAGTGCCACATTAAATTGGATACTGCCAACTTCCCCAGGATTATTTCCTTCTATCCGGCTACATGCACAAGTCACAATGAAGGTTAAACCTTTATTTAGAAAGAGTTAAACAATTATGTTAATTGCAATAACTAGGTTGTACAAAAACAGGACTTGAAAATTCCCTTTTGATAAAGAACTGAATTCCTGTACAGAATAAAGTGCATTTTCTTGGTAGACAAGAAAAATGTATGTACTACACTGAGTTTACAAGGGACTACCCTTTAAACTAGTTCACACTGGAGAGCATCAATAGCTCGGTTGGTTGAACATGATTCTTGATTTAGGCTCTGGTCATGTGGGTAAGCCCCACGTGGGCTCCACACTCAGTATGGAGCCTGCTTAAGATTTTCTTTCCCTCTGCCCCACTTCCCCTACTTGCTTTCTAAAAAAACAAAACAAAAAAAACCCCTAGCATACCTACTTTCAGGTATACTTTTGTTTTTTGTTAGCCTGCTTCAGATTCTGTGTCTCCATCTTTCTCTGCCCCTCCCCCACTCACATGTGGTCTCTCTCAAAAATAAACATTAAATAAACACCAATATTTGGACAAATACCTACCCATTATCTATGCCTTGTTCCTTCTTCAGACCTGGAAAAAAAAAAAAACAAAAAAAAAACTCTACGTCAAAGTGACTTTCCTTCCCTTTCCCATCTTTAGAAATCTCTTGTAATCCCTCAGACTGTTCCTTCTGGAACAAGCTTCCTCTTTTCCCCCAGCCAGTCCCAGTGGGTTCACCTTTACAGGCTCTGGGACTAGAACAGGAAGTAAGACATGTGACTGTTTCTTCACTGGGAAGTTTTAATTTGGACCATCTAGTATCTAGGTTTACCCACCTGACTTCAGGCTGGAGCTGAGCAGAGAAATGGCTGAGGGTACCTGTAAAAGAATGATTGGGAATTATAGGCCTCTCAGTCATGCCCCTGGGTCCCTATTGCTTAGAGGGAAGGCACAGTATAAAAGTTATGTAGTATTCTGCATGCACATTTTACATAGAAATCACCAGCCAACTTACCACTTCTTACTCTAAGATAAGCTCACAGCTCAGAAAATACCTTTCAGTCACAGTGTTCAGACTGGGGCGGTATTGCATTCATCACTGGTGAGTGGGAGCTTGTCACAGATGGTTCAGGGTGTCCACAGACAAGACTGAATTAAGTCAGTAATGTCTTCTTCGAAGAGCTACCCAGACCAAAGTGTCGCCCCCTCCCCGTTAAAAACACCTAGTAAACTTTACATAATGGCTATAAATGACAGCATTACAAAGGCGTTTACCTCAAATCATTCTTGGGCTCCAGAGAAGGTGCTGAACCTGAAACAAACCAGACTGGAGTCAGTAATGCTTACCTTCAGCAATAAATCATTCCCCTTTAAAACCATCATTTCTAGGAAAATCAGATTTCCAATCTCAACAGCAAGTTATCAGCCGAACGAGATTCCATGTAAGTCATCATGTGTTTAGACCCCAAAGGGTGTTTTTTTTGGTACCCAATATGCTTCAGGTATCACGTATGGAAACTACTCACCTCTGAGCAAATGAGCAGGTTATGGGTAACCATACCTAGAGAAAGACAAAGCTGTGGGTAATGAAAAGTCCTTCCACGTGGCATCCCCCCCATTCCTACTTTTTCCAGTTTCTCAGGTGTTCACATGTTTTCATTCTGGAGTCATAGTGAGCTAGTTTTATTCATCATGGAAACTTGCCTATTTGGTGGCATGAACCACAGACATTAACCAACTAACCTGTTAACTCTGGAGGCCTTTTGGTAGTATACACGAACAAGCTGCTCCTGAAGAAGATCATGTAATTAGCCAAGCAAGTATCTAAAACAGCCAAAGCTATTCTAGCTATATAATTAATGGGTTTAAGTGAAGAAAACCCAAGCAAATACTATTGACAGGGATACGCTGTACCTCAGACAGTTTCTTATGGAACAAATTCTCATCCTCTCACCCAGTTAGCCCCAGTGGGCTCACCATTACTGGCTCTGGGGCTAGAACAGGGGTAAGACAGGATGCTTGCTCTCTTCATTGGCATTATACTCTGGGGCAAGCTGTAATCAGCAAGGTACCAAGTACTCACCATCCTTAACTCTTTCCACGAGTTCGACCCTGAGCACATCAGTGGGCATCTAGAGAAACAGATCAAGAAACATCACTACAAGGAAAAAGAACCAGAAAGCTATACGGGCTGATCAAGTCTTTAGTCACAACGACAAGACAAATAAAAACCACACGATGGAGAAAAAAAAAAAAAAAAAAATCACCCTTTGATGGGTTCACATATATGCTAACAAAATAACAGTATTGGGAGAAGCTACTCACCATAAGGTAAATCAACATATTACCACCATCAGGACGACCTGCAAAAGGAGACCAGATGATTATCAAGAAATACTAGGCTAGAACAAAGTTTCTTTATTAATAGAAACTGCCATCAGAACTCTAACATGCTATTAATTGTTGTACCTCACAGAGGATCAGCATATCTATTCAAATCATCTGACAGTGACATATGGGTGAGGGAGAGCACACCACCTCAAGAATTAACTGTACTGTTGGGTTGCTCTCTCCCTCCACAGGTAAGTCATTCTAAGAGGAATATGCTGCAAGAAGCAAAAAGGCAAAACTGCTCACTTTGCTCTCCTGGTTGTAGGCCAAACAGGAGAGGACACCCCAATCCCCTCATTTGGTCAAAAAATTACCTGTCTTCACCCTTGGAGGCAGCTGGATTCCTCAGGCCTGGGGAGGAGACGCTGGAAACAGAAAAGAAGGCATTATATGTACCTAAAAATAGCCATTCATAGGTCCTTGAATACTCTTGGTCCACTTCTCAGCAGGAAGATGACATCACTTTTAAGATCAGCCATATGCTTGTCTTTTTTATGTTCATCACAGAGTGGCCAGCATAATCTGAACAAGAACAAACCCCATCTAGACACAGTGCCCACCTTTAACTGCGGTAAATCACTGCATACCCACCTGGAGCATCACTGGAAGCTTACTTTGCAGGGATGGGTCTTGTCCCATCCTCCAACCCGGAAGGTCTTTTGAGCTGAACCACATCTGGAAGGAAAAAAAAAAGGGGGGGGGGCATCTCTCACTTAGTTTCATACTTTGCAGTCGGTCTTACCTCCGCGCTTAACACCCGAACATTCGCTGCGGGCTGGTGCTACTCAGAACTCTTAGGCTTTCTCCACTACTCCATCAGAAAGAGAGAGTTCAATCCTTAGTATCATCCCCGTAGCACTTCCCACGGGGCCCCCGTACACTCGGAGGAAGAGGGGGTAAAAGAGGGCCACCGACTTACCCTAACAGGTCGGCTCTTTTCCATTCTAGCGTTCAGACGTGCGCCTGAACCCTGCAGACAAGAAGACATTAAATCAACACCGGCTTTTTCACAATCGTTTTGTCCGCCGGAGCTACGACTGTGTCGCATCTCGGCTGTGCAAGGCCCGTCTCTTCAGAGTTTCTTATCCTCACGGAGCTCAGTACAGGTCTGTGAAAAGGCTCTCATCACAGAGAGGGCCGCCGGCACGGCCCGCCATCGCCATCTTGTCCTTCACAAAGCGCCGCGGCTGCTTCGTGGACTCAAGGCCGTGGCCGAGCTCTTACCCCTCCCCCACCAACCAATAAATGCAATGTATTAGTGCTCAGGCAAGCCACGCTCACTTTTTATTTTTCCCTCGCTTCACCTTTTAAAAAAGATAAAGTAGACAACCCACATACTTACCTGACACCGTGAAAAAAAAATGAGGCAGACGGGCCGCAGCGAGATACTTAAATACCACCTCGCAGAGGCCCACGGGATTTATGGGCGGGACTATGGCGGGCGCACGCGCATATGGAGACAGCGCGCGAGCCTGGGGAGTTGTGGGTAGGGAATTCCAGGGAAGGCGGGAGTGCAGTGCGCACACTCAGCCTCTGTGGCGCGAAAAAAGACGCGCATGCGTCTCAGGGAGTCGCGCTGGCGCTCATTGCAGCCGGGTTCGTACCGCCGGCTGTCTGGGACGAGAACGCAGAGATCCTGGCTTTGCAACGATCTTGGGAGACGCTCCGTCCCGGTCACGACCGCCTGCTCCCACACCACTCTCTGTGCCCCCCCTTACCCACACACACCCTAAACTGGTGTGCAGGCTCCGCCTCCCCGTGAGGTTCCCCCTGAACCTCATCGTGAAGTCTCGACCGGCGTCATCCCGGTTACACGCCTGCCTCCCGGCGCGCCTCTGCAGGCCTGGTGCGCAGGGTCCCTGCGTAGAGGGCGGCTGTGGGGTACCGGGAGCGGAAGGCCCTTTGTACGGAGCCATTTTGGGAATGTGAATCAGGCCCTCAGTGCTCCTGCTCCGCTTGGATCTTCTGACGGGGTCTGATTTTTCCCGAGCGACGGTTTTTCCCGTCCGATGTCGTTAGGAGCTTGGCTTGTAGCAGGGCGTATACATATACAGGTTATATATAAAGTAGGCTCCACTGTCCAGCGTGGGGTTCAAAGTCACGGACCCTGGGATCAAGAGCTGCGTGCTCTACCTGCTGAGCCACCCAGGTGCCCCTGAATCCCAGGTCTTTCCACAGACCAAATGAATCAGAATTTTCATGTTGACAAACTCCCTGGCTGATTTGTATATGCCATGTCCACTGTGCTTTCTCAAGACTATTTTCAGTCACTTTCTTGACCTCTCGGCAACACTACCCAGTTGATCCATTCCCTATGTCCTGAAACACTGTGTTCCCACAGTTCTTGAGACCCTGTCCTCTCCCACTGTTGACATTTCTCATAATGTCTTGTAAGGGTTAAATTGTAGTATAGGGCTAACGCTTAGTTTGAAAAATAACAGCTTTGTGTTGATACTGAAGGTTAAGAGATAACAGCCTTGCTTTATTCTTGAAAACGATGCCTCATACTCTTGTAAATTAGGCTTCACCAATTAAGGAAACAAAAGTCCAAAGAAAAGAGCATCAGAGGCAGGGTCAAGGGGATCCACTGGTTGCAACTTAGAGGCAGAAAGTCTAAAATAAACACCTCGTTAGGCAACTGTTTCTGACTCATCTGGAAACTTTCTTTGTTCTGTTCCAAGGTGATGATAAAACGATGTGATCGGTTATAAAAACTCTGTACCCCGGCTGTTCGGGGCGCACTCTTATCAAGAGTGTTGGTCCCGATCGGTCAGCCTTGCCTCTCATTGTAATAAAGTTTGTTGTGACTGTCACTGGTCCCCATAGCATTCTGTTTCAGGAGTCGTGTGGATGCAACAGTCTTAGTGATCTCTTGAAGTAGATAGTGTAGCCATTCCTTAAACAGTAATGTACCCCCAGTTGGGTGCCACACCCAGCTATTTTTCTCACTCTGCCTGGGCCACCTTATTCACTCCCATGATTTTA
>NC_064808.1:7908583-7934338 GCF_023721935.1 Panthera uncia | reverse complement strand
ATTTTTCTCACTCTGCCTGGGCCACCTTATTCACTCCCATGATTTTAATGACCAGCATTATGCCTATGACTCCAGCCCAGGCTCTTTTTCCTGAGCTTCACAGCGGTAAGTCCAGTTGCCTTCTGGATGAACGTTATCACTTGGTTGGTCCCCAGACTCCTCAACTTTTCCAAAATGGACTTCACCTCACTATTCATTCCACCCAATTGTCCATGCCCCCCACTTCTGCTACCCTAATTCAAGCCATTCACCCTGAGGTTTTTACAAAAAATTTAACCTGCTCCCTGGGTCTGGTTTCCTCCCTTCTAATCAATCCATTCTCCCCCTTGCAGCCAGAGTGATTTTTCTAAATAAAAAATTATGATCAAGTCTCACTTCTCAGCTCATAAAACTTCAGTGCCTTTCCATCGTCTTTAGGACCCATCAGTATAGCCATTAAGACCCCTGCTTTCCTTGCCAGCTTTTTTTTTTTTTTTAACCACCACTCCCTCCCCAAGCCTGATTCACCTTGCCTCCCACTATAACTCTTTTTAATTCAAGATCATGCCCGTGAAAATCTTCATTGTATCCCTGTTGCCTGGCAGAATGCAAGACACTAAGTAGGACTCAGTATATATCAGTTTATCTCCATAAATTTTGAATGACCTTTTTCCAGCCCCAATTCATTGCCCTACATATCACAGGTGCTCCTTGCGTACAGAGGTCCGGGAGGGTTTGCTCAGGGAGCAACTCTGCCCTCACCTGGCTACAAGAGGCACTGCCTCGCTTAACGGAGGCGGATATACAAATAACTACCGCTTTGCCAGGAATTACTAGCTTCCATGGAGAAACAGTCCCAATTTGATGACAGAATTACTGGATTGTGGAGAAGCGTGACACTGGGGAGGATTAGCCTGGTCTCAGAGGAGACGAGAATGTTGAAGGTTGTAAGGACAGGCTCATATGCTGTATTTGTGGACCTGAGGGAGGAAGGTTTGGGATAATAGGGAGTTGATACGGGTAGGAATTGATCTTTTGGCTAAGCTCAAGTGTGGTATCTGTTCTTATCAGTTTAACATCTGATACCTCCTGTATCTGAGGACAGTGTATTCCATTGATTTGGGGAGCGGGGGCTAGAATAAGAGCTTGCTTTGGGTACTCCGTTCATCGTTTCCCTGGTCCCCGGGGTGCTTAACGGGGTTGATATACTTGGGGTTGGAGCGCATTACCACCACATCAGGTCTTTGGGCTGGGGGAAAAAAGCTATCACAGTGGGAAAGACAAAGTAGGAATCTCTGAAACTGCACCGTCCCCATTCCAGCGATGACCTTTTCTCCCATTCTGTCCTTAACCCATTGCACTCCAGCTCCTGTACCCGCCCCTCCACGGAGGCCACTACTGACCTCATTCACTTAATCCCGGAAGATACTTCCATCTTTCTTGACCTCTCTGTGGCATTTGACACTGGTGACCTCCCCCTCTTCCTGAAGTGCTCCCTACCTTTGCTTTCTGGGACCCTGCACCCCCCTGGGTTTCCTCTTCCTTCTTGACCTTTTTCACTATCTATTCCTACCCGTTCCTCAGGGTTCTGTTCCGGGTCCACTTGTTTTCTCCCTCGCTAGACTCTGCCTAGATAAACCAGCTTACCCATCACCTTGGGCCTCATTTACCATATATATGCTGCCATCTCCCCCACTTCATCCCAACACAAGATCTCCTGGACTGCACATCCTGGTATCTAACTGTCTATCAGACATCTTCACTGGGATGGCCCATAAACAGCTCAGCTCAACTTGTCCGCAGTGGAATTTATCATCTTTTCCTACAAATCTGTTCCTTCCCCGACGTGCCCTCTTTGACTCGATTGTCTAAGCCAGAACGTGGTCATTATCCCTGCCGCTGATATGCTGTAAATCCTCTCCGGCCAAACACTTCGGGAACGTATTTGTATCGGAGCAAGTTGGTTATTTGTTGCAGCGAGGAAGAACACACCCCGTGGGGAATCACGGGGTGTCTCAGTAAGAGGGTGTTAGAAAGAATTTACTGCAGGATTTGGGCTTGTGCTAAGTGATTTGTGGGAGATTTTAAGCAAGTGAGGCTTTACTCTGGACTTGATGTTTTCAGGAAGTGACATCATTTATTATTGGGTATCTTAATAAGTCTTACCTAGAAGGACGGAAGGATAGAATGAGACTGACTTATGATTGGTAAATAAACCATCACTCATATTAGCGAGGACAGGGAGCAGTTTGGACTTTTGCTATCTGGACGATGTTCATGCTTTTTTCTGTGCTCAGACGTATGGGATGGACTTGTTTTGCCTTGATCCACCATGATCACAGAGTGGCCTTGTCTTATGTTGATATTCTGAAATTACGTTCAACAGGAGACCACCAAGGTCTAGGTGTGAATCCCAGGCCAGCTTCTGGATGTCAGTAGATGCTTTTCTCCTTCTCAGTACCCTAGTGTAAGCCATTCACCCCTGGATTTCTGCTACAGATTCCCAAACTGGTTCCCTGGCTTTGACTTAACTCTCTTTTTGTGTGTGTGTTTTTTTTAAGTTTATTTATTCATTCTGAGAGAGAGTGTGTGTGGGAGGGGCAGAGAGAGAGAGAGAATCCCAAACAGGATCTGCACTGCCAGTGCAGAGCCCGATGTGGGGCTCAAACCCACGAACCGCGACATCATGACCAGAGCAGAAATCAATAGTTGGTTGCCTAACTGACTGAGCCACCCAAGCATCTCATGACTTCAACCCCTTATAACCCATTCTCCACATTATAGCCAGAGTGATCTTTCTAATTTTTTTTTAAATTTTTTTAACGTTTATTTTTGAGATAGAGAGAGACAGCATGAATGGGGGAGGGTCAGAGAGAGGGAGACACAGAATCCGAAACAGGCTCCAGGCTCTGAGCTGTCAGCACAGAGCCCGATGCGGGGCTCAAACTCACGGACCGCGAGATCATGACCTGAGCCGAAGTCAGCACTCAACCGACTGAGCCACCCAGGCGCCCCTGATCTTTCTAATTTTTAAAACATGTTTTATTTTTGAGAGAGAGAGAGAGAGAGAGAGAGAGAGAGAGAGAGAGAGAGAGGCAAAGAGACAGGTAGACACAGAATCCGAAGCAGGCTCCACGCTCTGAGCTGTCAGCACAGATCCGAATGCGGGGGCTGAAACTTACGAACTGTGTGAGATCATGAGCTGAATGGAGCTGGATGCTTAACTGGCTGAGCCACTCAGGCGCCACCAGAGCGATCTTTCTAAACGGAAAGTCTGATCTCAGCTCAAAATCCTCAGTGCTTCTCCTTTGCTCTTAGGTTAAAATCTGTACCTACTGACAGAGCCAACAAGGCCCGTTTTCCTTTTTCAGTTTTAATATCACTACTCATTCCCTCCCTTGCTCTACTTGACCCCTTCCCTATATAAACTCCCTGAGGTCAGAAATCGAGTCTGTATAACTTATTTTATCCCTATCGTGTAGAACAAGGCATGACACTGTAATGCATCCAGTGCCTGCCCTGTGCTATGAAGGAAGCTCCTGAAGAGGCTGTTAGGAAAAATGCAGTTGAACTGTCGACAGCTTCCTGGCAACAGGAAGCTCTCTCAGAGGATGGAGGCTGCGTCTGCCCCCTCCTGGCAGCAAGAGGCACTGCCTCCATTCGTGGAGGAAAAGGGATCCGCAAATGAACAGGGCTCTCCTGGGATCTGGGTACAGTAGGGCATTCACCTCTGGGAAAAATTCAGTTTGAGGACAGAATTTCCTTATTTCCTGAACTGTGGAGAAGTATGCCAGGAGAAGCTCTCTCATAGAGGGGTGAGACTGGTTTTTGGAAGAGTTGAGGATGTGGAATTTTATAAGGGACAGCTGGGAAGCGAGTTCTGCTGGGAATCTTAATTGTAGGTTGTTTCTTTGTTTCTTGGCCCAAGATGAAGAACAGTATGTGTTCTTTAAAAAAATGTTTTTTTTTTTAAATGTTTATCTTTATTTTTGAGACAGAGAGAAACAGAGCATGAGCGGGGGAGGGGCAGAGAGAGAGGGAGACACAGAATCCGAAGCAGGCTCCAGGCTCTGAGCTGTCAGCACAGAGCCCAATGTGGGGCTCAAACTTGTCAACTTTAAGATCATGACCCGAGCTAGTTGGATGCTCAACCGACTGAGCCACCCAGGCGCCCCATGAATAGTATGTGTTCTTATCATTTAGTATCTTGTAAACCTGTACCTGAGGATACTTCATCAAGTTTATTATTATGATGATGATGATGATGATGATGATGTGGGTTTTTGGAACAGAGAGATTGAATAGGGGCTCTCTCCATCTATTCTACAAACCAACCCGATATTGCAGTACCCCCATGAATGGTATGGTTCTCCCTTTTGGAGTCAATATCAGTTAAAATGCAGACTGTTGCATTCCACTATGTCTTTTGGTTTTTGGGAAAAAAATTTAAGATAAATCTGCTCTTTCCCCTCTTTCTTTAATGCTATATTTTTGACACATATTTTACTTGTCTTTTATGTCCTGGTTCTTTAATATTTATTTATAGCGCTCTATTTAGAGATTTTCTACAGATGATCTTGTCCCTTAGTGATAGAACATTTTTCAGGTTACCAGATATATATTGGTGTAACTGACGTGGCAGTGAAATCTTTCATATGTTGATTTGTGCACACGTATGAGAGTTTCTCCGGGGTATGCATCTAGGAGTGACATTTCCAGATAACAGCAAGAGTATTTTCAGTTTTATAGACTGTTGCAAATTTCCCACATGTCCTGAATTCAATTCTCTGGTATTCCTGAATAAACTCATTTTTTTTTCTGGTAAGATAACTGACAGTTTTATTTTTAAGGTTAACAGTTGCTAGTATAAATGGCAACTTAAAAATTGTTTTTTTCTCATTGTTTGCTACTGGTATACAGAACAGAATTGTTCTGCATCTAGTTTTTTAATTGAACTCTTAATCTAATAATTTTTAGATTCAATTGGATTTTTTTAAAGAATTTATTTTGGGGGCACCTGGGTGGCTCAGTGGGTTGAGCATCCAACTTCAGCTCAGGTCATGATCTCAACAGTTTGTGGGTTCAAGCCCCACGTCGGGCTCTGTGCTGACAGCTCAGAGCCTGGAGCCTGCTTCAGATTCTGTGTCTCCCTCTCTTTCTGTCACTCCCCCGCTTGTTCTCTCTCTCTCAAAAATAAATAAATAAATAAATAAATAAATAAATAAATAATTTAAAAATTACCAAAAAAATTTTTTTTATTTTTAAAGTAATCCCTACACCCAAAATGGGGCTCAAACTTACCACTTCAAGATCAAGAGTCACACACTCTCCCAACTGAGCCACCAACCGCCCCTCAATTTGGACTTTTTTGTACAGAATTTTCTATAAGTAGAGCAAAACATTTAGGTCTCATTCCCTACCCCCCAAATTGAATGTTAGTTACCTATAAAAGTATTTTGTAAATTACTGATAGTAATTTAAATTTGAGACCTGAAACCATAAAAATCCTAGAAAATAACACAGCCAGAAAGGTCTCTGACGTCAGCCATAGCAACATTTTTCTAGATATGTCTCCTGAGATGGGGGAATAAAGCAAAAATAACCTATTTGGGACTTCATCAAAATAAAAAGATTCTGCACAGCAAAGGAAACAGTCAACAAAACTAAAAGGCAACCAACTAAATGGGAGAAGATTTTTGCAAATGACATATCCAAAAAGGGTTAGTATCCAAAATATATAAAGAACTTATACAGGGGCACAAGACTAGCTCAGTTGGAAGGGCATGCGACTGCTGATCTTGGGGTCGTGAGTTTGAGCCTCACGTTGGGTATAGAGATTGCTTAAATAAATAAAACTTAAAGAGAACTTATACAAATCAACACCCCCAAAACCAAATAAACCAATTAAAAAATGGGCAGAAGAAATGAAAAGGCATTTCTCCGAAGAAGACATCCAGATGGCCAAAAGACACATGAAAAGATGCTTAACATCTCATCATCAGGGAAATGAAAGTCACAACTGCAGTGAGATATCACCTCATACTCATCAGAATGGCTAAAATTAATGACACAGAAAACAACAAGTGTTGGCAAGAACTTGGAAAAAAAGAACACTCATGCACTGTTGGTGGGAATGCAAACTGGTATAGCCACTAAGGAAAACAGTAGAGTTTCCTCAAAAAATTAAAAATAGAACTACCCTATGATCCATTAATAGCACTACTGGGTATTTATCCCCCAGAATACAAAAACACTAATTTAAAGGGATACATGCACCCGTATGGTTATAGCAGCATCATTTATAATAGCCAAGTTATGGAAGCAGCTCAAGTATCCACTGATAGATGAAAGGATTAAGAAGATGTAGTACATATACACAATAGGATATTATTCAGCCATAAAAGAGAATGAAATCTTGCCATTTGCAACAACGCGGATGGAACTAGAGCGTATTATGCTAAGTGAAATAAGTCAGTCAAAGAAAGACATATGATATCATTTCACTCATATGTGGAATTTAAGAAACAAAACAAATAAGCAAAGGGGAAAAAAGAGAGAGAGACAGACCAAGAAACAGACTCTTAACTGTAGAGAAGAAACTGATGGTTTTCAGAGGGGAGGTGGGGAGATGGGTGAAATAGGTGATGGGGATTAACAAGGGCGCTTGTGATAAGTGAAAGAGCAGACCTAGGCCGGCCAACTAGTGACTATGTCCCTGACATGGCCGCAGGAAGAGGTTCCCGCTCAAACCTCAGACCACGCCTCCTCCCCTTGAGTAACTTATGTTTTCTAAGAAAGCAGGCTACCGATTGATGCATTCTTCCGAAGTCTAAGGTGGGAGGAAGGGGAGTATGAGAGGCGTGGAAAGTGTGAGTAGAAGAGGGAGGGCTTCTCTCAGGTAGGGGCCAGAGGCAGGAGCCCTCAACCCTGTCCAGGCTTAGAATGACCTGGGAGCATTTTACCCCTCCCCAAACCAATTATTCAGAGTCTCTGGGGATGGTGTTTGGTGCTAGGTATTTATATAGCACAGCAAGGCTGACAGCCAATGGTTAATAGGTGACCAGTGAGAAACGTTCTGTATACACTGAGGCCAAACATGTTGAACAACCTCAGACACAGTGGTTCTTAAACTTCAGGTGCATCAGAATCTCCTGGAAGACTTGTTCAAACAAGTTCAAACAAGATCTGTTCAAACAAGATCGCTGAGCCCCACCCCTAGAGTTTCTGATTTAGTAGGTCTGTGACCACCAGGCCCAACCTTTGCATTTTTAACAAGTTCCAGGTGACGCTGATAATTGCTGATCTGGGACCACACCTTGGCAGCCATTGGTCTATCCTTCCCCAGCCAATCAGCTGAGGCCACGACCCTTCCCCAGCCAATCGGCTAAGGCCATGATCCCTATAAAACCTTTGTGCTTTTGAAACGCACCCTCTCCAGTATCTCACCGCTGCCTCGGTGCAGGTAGGGGATTGAGCTCGAGCTAGCTCGAATAAAGGCTCTTTGCTTTTGCATCGGACTTGGCTCCCTGGTGGTCTTTGGGGATCATGAATTCTGGGCATAACAATAAGCACCTGGTGACATGGAATTGTTGAATCACTATATTGGACACCCAAAACTAAGATAACACCATACGGTGACTATGCTGGAATTAAATTATTGATAGTACTATTTAAAAAAATTTTTTTAAATGTTTATTTATTTTTGAGAGAGACAGAGACAGAATGCAAGTGGGTTGGGGCAGAGAGAGAGGGAGACACAGAATCTGAAGGAGGATCCAGGCTCCGAGCAGTCAGCATGGAGCCTGACGCGGGGCTTGAACTCACGAGCTGTGAGATCGTGACCTGAGCCGAAGTCAGATGCTCAACCGACTGAGCCACCCAGGCGCCCCTTGATAGTACTATTTTAAAGAAACTGGGTAATCAGTTCTAATGCTGCTAATTTGAGGATGAAAGGGAATCTGTTCTAAACTTGCTAGAGGATCCATTTCTTTAAAGTTTTGAGTTTTAGTTTTCTCTGTAGTAAACACCTTAATTTATTCAATATAATTTATTTCTTGAAAGCAATTTTAAGTTTACAGAATAGTGGACAGGAAGAATGGAGTTCCCATATCTTCCATTACCCTCTCTCCACCTCCCACCCTTTCCCCTATTAAAATCTTGCTTTAGTGAGGTACACCTGTTATAGTTGATGAGCCCATACTGATACATTATTATTAACTAAAGACCATGGTTTACATTAAGGTTCATTCTTTGTGTTGTACATTCTGTGGGGTTTGACACATGTCTAATGACATGTATCCACCATTACAGTATTGTACAGAATAGTCTCCTGGTCCTAGAAATCCCCTGCCCCCCGCTTATTCACCCCCCCCCCCCCCCCCCCCACTCCCAGAACTCCTCGCAACCACTGATCTTTCTACTGTCTCCATAGTGTTGGCTTTTCCAGAATGTCATATAGTTGGAATCATACAGTATGTAGATTTTTCATATTTGCTTCTTATGCATTTAAGATTAGCAATATGCATCTAACATTCCTCCCTGTATTTTTGTGGCTTGATAGCTCGATAATGTTCCATTATCTGGATGTACCAGTTTCTTTATTCACCTAGTGAAGGACATCTTGGTCGCTTCTGAGTTTTAGCAATGATGAATAAAGCTGCTATAAACATCCGTGTTCAGGTTTTTGTGTGGACACAATTTGTTGTACAGCTCATAGAACTCAGGGAAACACTTTACTTACTATTCCCAGTTTATTAAAAAGGACGTTATAAAGGATACAAATGAATAGCCAGATGAAGAGGTACATGGGGTGATGTCTGGAAGGTTCCAAGCATAGGATCTTCAGACCCCGTGGACTTGGGGTGGGTTACCTTCCTGGTACATGTTCATCAACCTGGAAGTTCTCCAAACCCCATTGATTGGTTTCTACAGAGGTTCCATTACGCAGGCATGATCATTGGCCCTTGGTGATTAACTCAGTCTCCAGCCCCTCCCCCTGCTTGGAAGTTGGGGGATAGGACTGGAAGTTACAACCCTCTAGTCATGCCTTGATTTTTCTGGTAGCCAGTCTCTACCCCAAAGCTACCACCAAGAGTGGTCTCTTTGGAAGAGGCTTTCTTATCACCCAGGAATTCCAAGAGATTTAGGAGCTCAGTATCAGGAACTAGGGACAAAGGTTCATGCCCTTTCTTGTGCCCTCGTGTTCTCTCTCTCTGTCTCTCTGCTTTTATCATATCACAGTTACCCATTTATAAAAAAGGTGAGGTTGGCTTTTACCATAAATAAAAAATCAATTAAAGGTGGATTAAAGATTTGAATGTCAAAAACAAAACCTTACCTTCTTGCATAGAAAATGTCGACGAATATCTTTCAGGCCTTGAAGTAAAGAAAGAATTTTTAGGGGTGCCTGGGTGATTCAGTCAGATAAACGCGGACTTCAGCTCAGGTTATGATCTTAGGGTTTGTGAGTTTGAGCCCCACCTCGGACTCTGCACTGATAGCTCAGAGCCTGGAGCCTGCCTCAGACTCTGTCTTCCTCTCTCTCTGCCCTTGCCCCACTTGTGTTTCTCTCTCTCTCTCTCTCTCTCTCTCTCTCTCTCTCTCACAAATAAACAAAAAGAAAGATTCTTAAAATAACACACCAAATAATATTTTCCAAAACAAATAATACATTACAATTTTTTATAAAGTTTATTTATTTTGAGAGAGACAGAGAGAGTGTGGGTGGGGGAGGGGCAGAGAAAGAGGGAGAATCCCAAGCAGGCTCCACACTGTCAGCACAGACCCCACGCAGGACTCAAACTCGTGAAACTGTGAGATCGTGGCCTGAGCTGAAATCAAGAGTTGGATGCCCGACCGACTGAACCACTCAGGTGCCCCAATAATACATTTTAAAATAAGACGTCAAAAGTAAAAATGTGGGCCATAAGAGAAAACACTCATTTATCTATCTATCTATCTATCTATCTATCTATCTATTTATTTAAGTAGGCTCCATGCCCAATGTGGGGCTTGAACTCACGACCCTGGGATCAAGGGTCGGATGCTCCACCAACTGAGCCAGCCAGGCACCCCTATTTTTTCAATCCCAGCCATCACACCAAAACTGGTAACATTCTATTTTTTTTTTTTTTATTTTAGAGATAGAAAGAGAGAGAGCACATGAGGTGTGGGGGAAGAAGGGCAGAGAGGCAGGGAGAGAGAATCTTTTTTTTAAAAAAAATTTTTTTTAACGTTTATTTTTGAGACAGAGACAGAGCATGAACGGGGGAGGGTCAGAGAGAGAGGGAGACACAGAATCTGAAACAGGCTCCAGGCTCTGAGCGGTCAGCACAGAGCCCGACGCGGGGCTCGAACTCACGGACTGTGAGATCGTGACCTGAGCCGAAGTCGGCTGCTCAACCAACTGAGCCACTCAGGCGCCCCTAGGGAGAGAGAATCTTAAGCAGACTCCACACTCAGATCAGAATCCAATGTTGAGCTCGATCCCACGACTCTGTGATCATGACCTGAGCCGCAATCAAGACTCAGACACCCAACTGACTGAGCCACTAAGGTGCCCCCAAGACTGATAACATTTTTGATGGATAACTTTTGTTCGTCAAAGGACACCTGAAGGGTGCCTGGGTAGCTCAGTCAGTTAAGCATCCCTTGAGTTGGGCTTAGGTCATGATCTCACCATTGGTGAGATTGAGCCCTGTATTGGGCTCTGTGCTGACAGCACAGAGCCTGCTTGGGATTCTTTCTCCCTCTCTCTGCCCCTCCCCTGCCCTTCCCCCTCAAAATAAATAATAAATAAACTTGAGGAAGGAGAAGGAGAAGGAGAAGAAGGTGGCATCTAAGTGCCCAGATCTTGGTTTCTAATACCATTCTCCCAATAAAAGGAACCAGGGCTCTTTGGAGATATGGCTGATTCTAGGGCTGGGGCCCTAACATACATACAAGATGAGCCTGGACCATTTTGTAGTGCCAGGAAGTAAAGACGTGCTCAAAAAAACTGTATGTGGGGAGAGGCAGGGGGACAGCAGAAAGAGGAATGTATTAAAAGAGCCAACCTAAAAGAGCTCACAGCGGCCAAAGCTGTAACAGTTTGAGCAAAACCCCCAGTAATATAGTATTGAATTCTAACCCAAAGGATAAAATACATATGCACAAGTCCATACTGACAAAAAACAAATAACCAGATAAATGAGGGAGAAGAGATAAATCTCCTGTACAGAAAATCTCCAGTAATTCACGTCAATACTCCCTCCCATCCAGGAGGCAGAGCTTAATGCCAGACCTCGTGAGTGTGGCTGCACTTAAGAGATTTTCTTCCAAAGGATGTGATGATAGAAAGTTTTGAAGGTCACAGGGGCTGGAAAAATAGCAATACCCACCAGTATCGTGTGACCACAATGGTAGAAAGAGCTGATGTTGGGGGACTTCAGTCACCATTTTAAGGATAATTTAATCCCTTATTACTATGTAGCCTCTTGGATGAGATCAGTATTCTGTCTCTGATCAGCTAAATATCTGATGTCATCTGTCCAAGGATACTATGTTACAAATGCTTCTCTGTTTCTGCCATAGGTTGATCTGCTATATCTCTGATGTTACTCTTTTTTTTCTACTTTTTAAAAGTTTATTTATTTATTTAGAGAGGAAGAGAGAGAGCACGAGAGGGGGAGGGGTAGAGAAAGAGAGAGCGAGAAAGAGAGAGAGAGAGAATCTCAAGCAGGCTCTGCCCTGCCAGCACAGAGTTCGATGGGGGGCTCATCCCGTCATCCCAGGAACCATGATATCATGACCTGAGCCAAAATCAAGAGTCAGATGCTCAACCAACTGAGCCACCCAGGCACCCCATGTTTCTCTCTTTTACTATCTGGTTGCAATGAGAGAGAAAGGCTTGCTGCTGCATTATTGTTCACTAATTTACTTAGAATCAGGTACTTTTGAGATGGCACATTTATTTCGCTTCTAAGTGATGGCTTTGGCTGTATTTCCTCTCCTCTTTCTGGCTTTTATCCCCCCTCACGTTCCCCATCCTCCACTGAGACAACCCTGACGGTTCTCTTCTTTAGAAGCCAGCGTCCCTCCTGCAGGATTCGTAATAACAATATTATTCCAATGTCACTTCTTCAAATGACAGTTGCCAAGTGAGCCCCTTTGGCTGAGGGTCGGCCTCCTTCTCGGCTTTCATCTCCATAGCGCTTTGACCTCCAAATGCTCAGTTCTGTAACTTTCAGCCATCATCCATTTTTCAACTGTCTGAACTCCCCAAGGTCGATGGACATGTCAGAAGCAAAATACGTGTTAATCAGCTGCTTATGTTATCGGTAAGGCTTTTGGTCAACAGTAGGCTATTAGTAGTTAAGTATTTGGGGAGTCAGAAGTTACACGCAGAGTTTTGACCGTGCCACAAATCCCTATGCTGTTGAAGGCTCAACTGTAATCCTTATTTGTTGGGAAACATGTGACATGGACTTTTGCAACAGGGATTTAGAAAGGAATTTTCTCTGTACACTTAGCGCTCTGCGTTTCAGGGCCCAACCCTCATCTGTCTGCCTGAGCATAAAGTATTAAAGATGTGTAGCCTCACGTGGTCTCTGGATTGTTGAGCTGCCTTTTCTCTTTGCGTTGTCTCAGTCTTTTTTTCTTTTTTTTAGTTTTTTTAAGTTTATTTATTTTGAGAGAGAAAGAGAGTACGAGTGGGGAGGGGAAGAGAGACAGGGAGAGAGAGGCAGAATCCCAAGCAGGCTCCACACTGTCAGCATGGAGCCCAATGTGGGGCTTGAACGCCCGAACCGTGAGATCATCACCTGAGCTGAAACCGAGTGGCGGACGCTCAACCGACTGAGCCATCCTGTCCCAGCCTTGTTTTGAGAGCTTAATTCTTCGTGACAAATCATATACTTTTCCAGACACCTGGCTGGCTCGGTCAGAAGAGCATGTGACTTTTGATCTCAGGGGCATGAGTTTGAACGCCACATTGGGTATAGACATTACTTAAATAAAACTTAAAAAAATACTTTTTAATGATCTACTTTGCGTTCCTACAGTAAATATTAAGTCTTATATGTTTTTATATCAAAAGGCATTGAAGGATCTGAGGATCTCTAGCCACTTTCTGCCTCTTTCTGTACAGTCTTTCCATGTTTTCCGGTCATCTCCTTCCCCCAGATTTATTACTTTCTTTTGGTTGAACAGTAACAAGTCTTGGTTTCCTTTTTTTTTTTTTTTTTTAAATTTATTTATTTTTGAGACAGAGAGAGACAGAGCATGAACGGGAGAGGGTCAGAGAGAGAGGGAGACACAGAATCTGAAACAGGCTCCAGGCTCTGAGCAGTCAGCACAGAGCCCGACGCGGGGATCGAACTCACATACCGCGAGATCTTGACCTGAGCCAAAGTTGGACGCTTAACCGACTGAGCCACCCAGGCGCCCCTTGGGTTTCCTTTTTTTAAAGAATTTGGTATTTGGGGCACCTAGGTGGCTCAGTCGGTTAAGCAACCAACGCCTGATTTCACTTCAAGTCATGATCTCATGGTTCATGAGTTTGATCCCCATGTCAGGTTCTGTGCTCACAGCATGGAACCTGCTTGGAATTCTCATTCTCCTCCTCTCTCTCTCTGCCCCCCCCCCCCCCCCAAATAAAAAAACATTAAAAAAAAAAATAAAGACTTTTGTTTTTAAGTAATCACTACACCCAACCTGGGGCTCGAACTCACAACCCCAAGATCAAGAGTGCTATGCTCCACCGACTGACCCAGCCAGGTGCCCTTGTTTTCCTTTTTATGATATAATGTGGTGTTGTTTACATTTCTTTTCACTTTTATCCCTTTATCTTCACACGCTACTTTTGTTGTTTGTAAGGAGGGAAGTATTTGGGTTCGACTGGTATAGTTCATCCACTCATTTTCCAAACACTCATGAAGTGCCTACTATATGTTATCTCTGAACAGGCAGGTCCATCAGCAAATTGGACAAGGTCTCTGCCACTCGTCTTGAAGTGCAAACAGACGCTCAGAAAAGGAAATGCAATAAACAAACAGGATATGTGTTGTGGCAGAGGTAGATGGAAAATAGTTCTTTGGGAGAAGTTGAGAAAAACTGTCATCTGAGCTAGGTCTTGAATGAACGGGAACTAATGAGGCCGAGTGGCAGAACAGGACGGGAAAAACACAGAATGGCATGTCCAGAGATGCAGAGGCCTGACAAAGCTGGCTGTACTGTAAGACTGGCAGGTGTTTGAAGGCTGATGTCACTGGGGGCGGGCCCGGGGAGGGGGGGGAGGGGCAATCCCTGTGGAAGGCGTGGGGATCATACATTTTGGGGGGTAAGTTGTTAGCTTCTTTACTGCACACAGATGGAATTGGCTTCATCTGTCTGGAACCACAGGGCTGTGAGTGAGATATTAGGTTTCTAGGGGTGTAATGCCGGACAATCTCAAGGAGAGCTCTTGAACCCAGTTCTCAACCTTGAACTTCAACCCTGTTAAAGTCTGTTCAGAGCCTCTGGTTGGCACTTATCTGCCATGCCCAGGGTACCTTGGACTTATCATCTTTGCGCAGTAGTCTGAACTCCACCCTCTATCCACTCGCCTGCCTCCCTCTAAGAATTGGTTCTGGCTCTCTTAGGGTGGGGGTAGGGTATGGGCTTTGGCATGCAGAAAGGGAATGGCAGAAGATGAGCCTTTTCACACCCTTGACTCTCCTTGGGCCCCCCTTCCTGTCTGCTGTTTCTTTAGATTTGGCTTCTGCTTTCTTCCAAACACACAGCTACCTTGGCTTCCAGCCCAGGTGGGAGAGGGAGAAAGAACTTGTTTCCTTCAGCTCCTCTCTGAAAATAATCCAGCTGGCACTGGTCAGGAACAAGTAGTTCCTGAACGTCTGCACCCCATGGTGTTGATGTCCAGCAGTCCCTGCTATGAACCTTGTCTCTGCCCCACTTAGTCTCCATCCCAGAATCTCTGTGGAGGGAAGCTGGGTGGTCTTCAAGGCCTCTGTGATGAAATTTTGGGGTGACGGTGGGGTGGTCTGGAGCCGACGACCAAGAAAGAATTCTTGAGGACGTCTTTGATGCAATAATTTTACTACAGCATGGGGACATGACCCGTGGGCAGGAAGAGCTGCACTGGGGTCATGATGGGTAACTCATTATATACCCTCACCTTGGGAGGTGGTCAGGGATAGAGTACGTCTCTAAGGAATTTTGGAAGCAAGGTTTCCACGACCTTGAGGGGCTAGCTGTTGCCAGGGAAATTACTGTTTCACTTATTACCGTTTAATAAAATCTCAGTCATGAGATCCTTCAAATGTATAAGGGGGGGTATAAGCTTGCAGCATGATTGCCAGCATATATCCTGGGGCAGCTGAGATAAAGGAAGTAGACTTACAGGATCCTGGTGGTTGGGATAATGTTAAACCAAGGTTCTCTTTGGCCCCAGCAAAGCGTCATCCTTGAGGCAGCTGAGCTCCTAGAGGGAGATCACTCTGTCGGTCTCGGGTCTCGAGGACTTGTCATGGGCTATAGGCAGTAAGGGAATTAAATTTTTCATTTGCTTTAGTTTCCCTCATTACCATGGCAAGCACTTAAACCCCTTTCCTTTGTTCTCTGGTAGCCAGGAGTGTCCGAGGAATATCACATGTATCCCACCTGAAGGGGTGGGGGGCGGGGTGCGGGGTGCTAGTTTATGCTTTGCCCTAAACTTGTCTCATCATCTGCGGCTGCCTCCAAGGCTTAGCATAGTGAAGTGATAAGGAGGTAAGGGAATCCTGGCACCCTGGGGAGATTGGGCCAATCTGTCGGAGGCCCTGCAACAGTGGGGAAGAGTCTGGTCTGTTGTAAGAAAATGGTGGGTGCCTCCAATTGAGGCCCAACCTTGGAATGTTTCCTACAGCCCATCAGGCTTTTGGCTCTTCTGTCGGATTCCTAGCTGCCCGACATCCTGGCGCCAGAAACTGGCGGTGGGGGGTTGGGGGTGGGGTGGGGTAGGGGAAGACGGGCGGTGGGGGGTGGGGTCAGCTTCAACTCTCCTGTCCGAACAGATTCATCTTAAAACATCAGGGAGAAGACTGCATTACAGTTAACTCAATAAAATTAATACAGCAAAGTATTGTAGCGGGCACTTAATAGTTGCTGCATGATGGATTATTTGAAATGAACTCAAGATGAGTCTTGAAGGGCGAGTGGGAGTAAGCCCTGCGGGGAAGCAGAGATCCGGCGCCAAGTTCCAAAGGCTTGAGGAGACAAGGCTAGGTGGGGGAAAGGGGAGAAGCTGAGTTTGGCTGGCTCTGAGAGCGCCAGCGGCCGTGCGAAGTTGGGCCCACCACGCGGTGGTTTGAGCCCAGGGCCAGGGGCGAACGGAGCACGGCGTGGGGGCCCAGCCTTCGACGGTGGCGAAGAGGGGCCCTAGGGACACCCGCGGTGCTGGAAGTCCCCTCCTTGTCCACTCCTCGGGGCGGGACAAATCAGACTCCGCCCACCTGGAGGTGGCTCTGCGCTCAACCCTCTTAGCGTTCGACTAGGAGGAACTTTAGGGGTAAACAGGTTCGAGAACGGGGAATTGAGGCGCGCAGCGGTGGGAAGCGTGCTCCGGAGCCTAGTCCCCCCACCGCCGCCCACCCGTGTTGTCTCAGAAAGAGCAATCGGGGCCGTTCCTCTTTAAGGGGCGGGCAGGGGCGGGGCTCCCCGTCTCTTTCCGGTAGGCTGCGCCCTTCCCACCGCAGACGCGAACACTGTAGCCCGAGCTGCGCGTGGTCGCGAATTCTTCGGAGGCCGAGTTGGGGCGGGGAGGTCGGGGCCGGAGTCCAGCCACCGCTTGATCGCAGACTGCATCGTATCGCCGGTTCCGCAGGCATCATGAGCCAGGACACCGAGGTGGACATGAAGGAGGTGGAGCTGAACGAAATGGAGCCCGAGAAGCAGCCGATGAATGCGGCGTCCGGGGCAGCCATGGCCGTAGTCGTGGCGAGCGGCGCCGAAAAGAACGGCCTGGTTAAGATCAAGGTGGCCGACGACGAGGCAGAGGCAGCGGCCGCGGCCAAGTTCACTGGCCTGTCTAAGGAGGAGCTGCTGAAGGTGGCGGGCAGCCCCGGCTGGGTGCGCACCCGCTGGGCGCTGCTGGTGCTCTTCTGGCTCGGCTGGCTCGGCATGCTGGCGGGTGCGGTGGTCATCATCGTGCGGGCGCCGCGCTGCCGCGAGCTGCCCGCGCAGAGCTGGTGGCACAAAGGCGCCCTCTACCGCATCGGCGACCTGCTGGCCTTCCAGGGCCACGAGGAGGGCGACCTAGCGGGTGAGCTGTGGGCGCGACCCTGGGTTATCGGGCCACTGGCTCCGATCCTGTCCCCAGATTGACGCCGACGGTTGTCCACCCCATTCTGTACTCGGTCCCGCACCCTCAAGCGGGAGATGTAGCTTCTCCATTCTTTCTTTGAAGAAAACTGCCCCTACGCCCTCTTCCACGAGGATGGCTGACTCAGCGTCCTCACTTACCCTGCGAAGCCTGTAGCTGACGGTTTCTGAAGTAATGCACCGGGCACCTTGCGTCAGCTCCTCTGAGTCTCGTGATTCAGGCTCACTTCCCCCCAACACTTAGTTCCTGCCGGAGGGGAGAAGAGGGGCCATCAAGGCCCAACACTTAGTTCCCCAACACTTAGTTCCTTCGGGAGGGGAGAAGAGAAGAGGGGCGATCAAGGACCTCTCAGAGGGCCTTCACTTTAAATTTTTTTTTTTAATGTTTATTTATTTTTGACAGAGAGAGAGACAGACAGAGCGGGGGGGAGGGGCAGAGAGAGAGGGAGACACAACCTGAAGCAGGCTCCAGGCTCTGAGCTGTCAGCACAGAGCCCGACCCGGAGCTCGAACTCACAGACTCTGAGATCATGACCTGAGCCGAAGTCTGACGCTCAACCGACTGAGCCACCCAGGTGCCGCTCAGAGGGCTTTCACTTTAAATCTGCTTCCCCATTTCAGGCCTGAAGAGGCACCTCGATTACCTGAGCACCCTGAAGGTGAAAGGCTTTGTGCTGGGCCCAATTCATAAGAACCAGAAAGATGACCTCGCTGGGACCAACTTGGAACAGATCAACCCTGTTCTCGGCTCCAAGGAAGATTTTGACAATCTCTTGCAATCGGCCAAGAAAAAGAGTGGGTGTCCCAGAGTTGCCAAGGAAGCAGCTGGGAAGGGCTTGGCCTTCTGGCCACAGAAAAGACAGGACAGGGTTTTTGTTTGGTTTACTCCTGTCTTGCTGAGTTTTCTAAGGCAGGTACAAGCTCCCTGCAGTTTGTTAGGCTTCAGCCTAAAATTAATTTGCCAAGTGGTGCAGAGACTTTCTACTTGGATGTGTGCGCATTCACTTACCTTCTGGGCTTCAGTGTCCTTATTTGCGAAATGTAGGCTTTTGCTGATTCAGTGTTCTTTAAACTTGTAAAGGAATGGATCCTTTTGAGAACAATATCCAAATATAATCTTGTCTTATTTTAAGAGGATTCACTTTGGGGGTGGGGAGCCCAGGGCCCCCTAGGTTAGCCTTCTCAACTACATTACATGCCTTCTGCCTGATAAGATTTTCAGCCCGTCCACTCACATCTTTGTTTCAATGGAATAGGTTTTGCCGGGGTTCAAATCTAAGCTATTTGTGCCAAATGATACATAGGGAGTAGTCCACCAACTTGTATTTGTTGATTTCTTCCTTTCCTGACACCCCAACGTCTTTCTCCTGACTCCCTTTTTTCCTCCGTTGTTCCAGGCATCCGGGTCATTCTGGACCTCACTCCCAACTATGAGGGCCAGAACTCATGGTTCCTCCCCACTCAGATTGACACTGTGGCCGCCAAGATGAAGGTAAGTGTGTTGGTGCCCATGGCAGGTGGGAGTTGGCTGCTGGGGCTGTGCTGATCCTTCTAGCAAGCCCTTGTAAACTAGCCTGGCTCCAGCTGAGGGGCCCGTTGCTCCTTGGAGCCGAGCTTGCCCACCCCTCCCACAGGCAGAGGGTAGGCCAACAATGCACCCTGGTTTTGCTTGTTCCTTTTCTGGTCACTCATTTTCCTTGTTTCCTCGACTCTGATGGTAACAGTGCCAGGAAAGGAATTTCTCAGATGGCGATCTGGGTTTGACTTTTCTTCCTTTGGGGAAGAGGAAGCTGTTTCTCTGTGGGAATCCTGCCGTGTCTGGTTTCCCAGTTCTTGTTTGATGTATTTTGGAGGGGAGCCCAGTCTGACATTGTAAGCATTGTGGTCTTATGCGTCTGGGACCAGGCCAAGTATTTTGGATATGTGTTCTAAGTTTCTCTGTAACCACACAAGGTCTCTTTCATCTCTAATCTGTCAGTGAAGAAGCTAGGGTTCAGAGGGGCTTGAGGTGCTTAGGATTTGAAGTCTCAAGTAGTCTCATTTCTGTAACCTGCTTTCCCTGAATACAGGTATAGGCTCAAAGACTGTAAGTGGGACTTTGTCATCCAAGCTCCTAATGCCTGGGTTCTAGGACACTGGCCAGTTCAGCAGGGGTATAGAACAAAATAAAATCTCTTAAAAGTTATTGATGAGGGGATGTTTTCAGATGGTATGGCTTGAGGACTGGTAGCCTCGGGTGAAAACGGAGATAAGAGGTGAGACAGAAAGGGGAAAAGGGGTCTTGGGGGTGGGGTTCCATGTCTTGTGCCCACCAATGCCAGGACTTCAGGCCTGGGCCTGTTTTGCAGAACTGGCTTCTCTTCTCAAATCTTCATCTGAACTGCCCTGGGGCTGTGCTTTGAACTTCACTCTTTCATCTTTGGCCTTGCTCTGACCTGCTCTCTTACACACACCCTCCCCTGGCCTCAGGACACCGGGAGAGGAGTAAGTATACTTGTCTTCTGATCTTGGCTAGAGAGAGAGAGAGAGCCGAGCCTGCAAGCGAGCACGTGAGCAGGGGAAGTGGCAGAGAGAGAGGGAGACAGAGGACCAGAAGTGAGGTTCTGTGCTGACAGCAGCGAGTCTGATGTGGGGCTCGAACCCTTGCACTGTGAGATCATGACCTGAGCCAAAGTCCGATGCTCAATGGACTGAGCCACCCAGGCACTCCTAAGTGAAGTTATGTTTATCAACATACTTTTTCTCTTAGGCCTTTTCTATATCAAAGGAGAAGCTGTGTGATTTGTAATGGGGAGGAATACGGAAGTGAAATGCTATAACTTTAAGAATCAGTGATGGTGAGAGGCGCCCGGCTGGCTCAGTTAAGCATCTGACTCTTGGTTTGGACTCTGGTCACGACCTCACCGTTTGTGAGTTCGAGCCCCCCATCAGGCTCCGCACTGACAGTGTGAAGCCTGCTTGGGATTCTCTCCCTCTCTCTGCCCCTTCCCTGCTCATGTGTGTTCTCTCTCTCTCTCTCTCTCTCTCAAAATAAATAAATAAACTTAAAAAAAAAAAAAAAGAATCAGTGATGGTGTAGAATGGGAGGGAGCTGAAGGCTGATGGTTAAGGGAGGCCAGTCAAGGCAGGTGACTCTTCCAAGGTCATAGGGAAGTGCGTGGTAGGTGAGGTTTAGCATGGGCTGGATTTTCTAAGCCTTTGCATCAGAGTGTTGAAGCCCTTCCTCTGTTGTTTTGCCCCCTCCCTATAGGATGCTCTGAGTTTTTGGCTGCAGGCTGGTGTGGATGGGTTCCAGGTTCGGGACGTGGAGAATCTGACGGTGAGTTTCTTTCCATGTGAGAGGCAGAGCCTGGGTGAGAGCAGAGGGACTCGTCAGGGCTCGTTGGCGTTCTCTGTTCCTTGACTTTGTTTCTTTTCTTCTAGGATGCGTCTTTGTTGTTGGCCGAATGGCAGAACATCACCAAGAGCTTCAGCGAAGACAGGTAGGTGCCAGACCTCCCCTGCCAACTCAGCTTCATGGTGGGAACCCCCCAGTAGAGTGCCAGACCCAAGGAATGGGCGATTTCCTAGCCCAAAGAACTTTCTTCACTTTCATTCTTTGCTTGTTCTTTACCAACCTTGTCCCCTGCCTTGCCCTCTGCAGGCTCTTGATCGCAGGGACTGAGTCCTCTGACCTTCAGCAGATTCTGAGCCTCCTTGGATCCACTAAGGACCTGTTGTTGACTAGCTCATACCTGTCAGACTCCATTTCCACCGGGAAGCATATAGAATTCTTGGTCACCCAGTATTTGAATGCCACTGACAGTCGCTGGTGCAGCTGGAGCGTGAGTACCACAGTCGGGGGACGAGGCGGGGGAGGAGGCCTTTTTGAGGAAAGGTGTGGGCAGACGGAGGCAGAGACGGGCTTTGGGGCTCACCAGTGCATCCATCCCTGCAGTTGTCTCAGGCGGGGCTCCTGACTTCCTTCGTGCCGGCTCATCTTCTCCGCCTCTACCACCTGCTGCTCTTCACCCTGCCAGGGACCCCGGTTTTCAGCTACGGAGATGAGATCGGCTTGGAGGCCGCCGCCCTGCCTGGCCAGGTATGGCTTGCTGCCTCCCTGGCGCAGTGGGGGAGGTTGTGTTCCCCCATCACGATGCTTCTGAGGATGGCAGCAGGTAGACGTGAGCCTTGGGGGGGACTGCCTTTGACTCCTGGTCAGCCACGGTAGCCGTGTGGCCTCGGCAACTTATTTCACGGCCCTAGTCTTGATCACGTCTTCTGGGGCCTTGCATTTCTTGGAGGGAAGTTGGGATTCAATGAGAGCATATCTGAAGATGCGATGCCGGGTACCTGGTAGGTGTTCCATATGGGAGCCATCCGTTGGTTGGTTGGTTGGTTCGTTCATTCTCATTCATGTGTTCAGTGGGCAGCAGGTAGGTATTCAGCTGGGCCTTGTGCCCTCCAGCAACTCCTAGTTTAGTGGGGGACCCAGAGGAGTAAGAGAAATGCATGGTAGCCAGTGCTGAGATGGGGTAAGAGCATGAAGGTGCTCACTTAGCTCTAGCCGCAGGGTTAGAGGTTGACACCCAAGCTGATATTTACAGAACTGGTCGTGCGGTTATTCCACGGTTTTCTGGAGTAATTCCTATATGCCATGCACAGAGGACACAGCAAGGCACAGAAGAGCTGGAGGTGGGGAAGTTAGATAATAAGCAAAGAGAATAAAGATGCCCAATGCTGGGGCGCCTGGATGGCTTAGTCTAGGTTAAGCACCCGACTTCGGCTCAGGTCATGATCTCACGGATTGTGAGTTGGAGCCCCGCGTCCGGCCCTGTGCTGACAGCTCAGAGCCTGCAGCCTGCTTTGGATTCTGTGGCTCCCTGTCTCTCTGCACCTCCCTCACTTGCGCTGTGCCTCTCTCTCTCTCAAAAATAAGTAAATGTTAAAAAAAAAAAAAAAATTTAAAGATGCTCAGTGCTGCTAAGTGCTGTGCAAAAGAGAGCAGGGTCAGGGGCCTAGAGAACAGGGGATGGGGGATGTTTGCCATCGTGTGGCCACAGAAGATCTAGTGAGACACCTGAGCCAGGGAGTGGGGGGCAGTGAGGGAGCTAACCCTGTGGCTGGGAGAAAAGCCCTCCACGCTGACGCGATAGTGCGGGCAGGGACCTGACTCGGGGGCCGGCCTTGCTTATCCAGTAGAAGTTAGGCCAGCGTCGGGGGGAGGCTCTACACGGATGGGGCTGGGAACAGAAGGCGAAGGGAGAGCAGGCCCAGGCCTTTCCCAAATCCTGTTTTCTTGGCTTTTCAGCCTGTGAAGGCTCCAATCATGCCCTGGGATGAATCCAGCTTCCCCAACACCTCAGAACCTGGAAGTAACAACATGACTGTAAAGGTAAGGGTTTGGGGTGGGCCAGACCTGCTTGGCCGAGGGTGGGCAGGTGGCGTGTAGGAGGTTGTGCCCAGGGGTGTCCTTTATCCTTTCTTGCTGTGACCACCACTTGCAGGGCCAGAATGAAGACCCTGGCTCCCTCCTCTCTCTCTTCCGGCGACTGAGTGATCAGCGAGGCAAGGAGCGCTCCCTGCTGCACGGGGATTTCCATGTACTCTCCTCCGGGCCTGACCTCTTCGCCTACGTCCGCCAGTGGGACCAGAACGAGCGCTTCTTGGTAGTGCTCAACTTCGGGGATGTCGGCCAACCAGCCAGGTTGCCGGCCACTGCCAGCCTGCCAACCAAGGTCAATCTGCTGCTCAGCACCCACCTGGGCCGCGAGGAGGGGGCCTCTCTTGAGCTGGGGCACCTAAACGTGGAGCCCCATGAGGGGCTGTTGCTTCGTTTCCCCTATGTGGCCTAACAGGACCCATTACCCCTCCCCTCCCCAGGCCCTTTGGGTCCTGGTTTCTTTTCTTTTCTTTTTTTTTTTTACGGTCACAGATTACAGTTGAGAGGTGTTTTCTGGCTTCAAATAAAAGTCACTCCTGCCTGGTGAGGTCTTGTCTTCCCTTACTCGGTCACAGCAGGAATCTACCCCCTCCTCCGTGCACGCATGCACGCACACACACAAAGACGGTGATCAGCGCTAGAGAGTTCCATGCACCTGCTCCAGCCCAGAGAGGGAGGGGCCTTCCAGGCTCATAACAACAAGGAGGTATGAGGGCCAGGGCTAGCGTCTGGGTCAGGGTCCTCTCCTGGAGGTCTTCGGTCTTACTGACTCTTTCCTTATCCCCCTCAGCAGTGGTCTCCAGCCAAGTGTGGTCCGGTTTCCTGTTTTTTGCAGACTTGGCCTCTCAGGGAGAAGGAGTGGGAGCCGGGTGGCCTGTTTCCTACGAGATGCTTCTAAAGGGTACTAGAGGTCATTCATTCAACAAGAATCTGTTGTGCACTCAGCATGTGACAGGAATCGTTTTAGGTCCTGGGGTCACAGGAGAGGACGAAGTACAAGATCCCTCTCTTCTAGTCTTCTAGGGCTTCTAGTCTAGTGAGGGAATGGAGAAGAAATAAGGTGAATACAATTTCGAGTGCCGTGGGTATAGTGATGGTGTTCCAAGAGGACAAAGTGAGGCAGGAAGAGAGGCAGGGGCTTGGGGTGGAAGGGAACTGGAGGAGGGGGGAGGGGAGACCTCACCAAGTGGATGCCATGTGAACGAAAGGCCTGAAGTAAAGGGGGTCGTTGGCAGGGGACTGGCAGGGAGGAAGGGGAGGCTCCAAGTGTGAAGCTTCCAATGGATTGTTCTCTCGCAGTGGGGTCCTGGACCTGAGACCCCCTGGTTTGTAACACACGGTGTGGCCAAGCAGGGAAGCTCGTCCGAGGCTTGGTGTCCAGAGTTCCTGGGTGTGCCCATAACCGGGTGCCCATGTGCCCGACCTTTACTCTCCAAGTTCCCCCAGAGGGCATGTGTCCCAAAGCACTCCTTGCAAATCACATTGTTTGACAGATGTCTGAAGTCCTCAGACAGGACATTCCAGAGGCCTAGAGATCACCTCCCAGGAGCTGAAGGCAAAGGCCAGACTTGGAAGGTAAGACTAACTCTGAGTGATGGGAGGGAGCTGGAAGGCTGTGAGCAGCATGGGTGGGCTGATGGGTTTTCACTGACTCGATGTCCCGCTAGCAGGGAGGCTAGTTAGGGTGGCTGTTAATGGCTGTAGCTTAACAGACTTAGCAGGATAACAGCAGTGGAGGTGTTTGGGTCCTGGACTTGTTCTGCAGGTAAACCCACTGGATTTTGTGTTGAATCTTTCTGTTGTAGTCATGATTCTCAGACTGGCCTCACAGACCTGGGGGTGAAGTCTGGCCCCCATGGCTTTCTTATGGAAAGAACACTGGTTCCTGCAGAATGGGGCTTGGGTCAGGCCTGAGCCTCTAAGGGGGTCTTGGTGTAGGGGACAGGTCAAGAGACTAGATGGAAATTTTTCCTATGCGGGGCTCGAACCCATGAACCGTGAGATCATGATCTGAGCCAACGTCAGACATTTCACCAACTAAGCCACCCAGGTGCCCCGACTTTCACTTTTTAAAAAGCTCTTTCCCTGCAATGGAGTATTACTTGGCAATCAAAAAGAATGAAATCTTGCCATTTACAACTACGTGGATGGAACTGGAGGGTATTATGCTAAGTGAAATTAGTCAAAGAGAAATATCATATGACTTCACTCATATGAGGACTTTACGAGACAAAACAGATGAACATCAGGGAAGGGAAACAAAAATAATATAAAATCAGGGAGGGGGACAAAACGTAAGAGACTCTTAAATAGGGAGAACAAACAGGGTTACTGGAGGGGTTATGGGAGGGGGGATGGGCTAAATGGGGAAGGGGCACTAAGGAATCTACTCCTGAAATCATTGTTGCACTATACGCTAACTAATTTGGATGCAAATTTATTTAAAAAAAATTTTTTTTTTTCAACGTTTTTTATTTATTTTTGGGACAGAGAGAGACAGAGCATGAACGGGGGAGGGGCAGAGAGAGAGAGGGAGACACAGAATCGGAAACAGGCCCCAGGCTCCGAGCCATCAGCCCAGAGCCTGACGCGGGGCTCGAACTCACGGACCGCGAGATCGTGACCTGGCTGAAGTCGGACGCTTAACCGACTGCGCCACCCAGGCGCCCCTGGATGTAAATTTAAAAAATAAAATTTAAAAAATAAAAATAAAAAACCCTTTCCCCATTCATACAGGGGTACTCATAAGCCTAGGGGGGCACTCAATAGAGAAGAGTCAGGATGATTATAAGATTTTCTTCTGGGGGCGCCTGGGTGGCTCAGTCAGTTAAGCGTCCGACTTCAGCTCAGGTCACGATCTCACGGTCCGTGAGTTCGAGCCCCGCGTCGGGCTCTGGGCTGACGGCCCAGAGCCTGGAGCCTGCTTCCGATTCTGTGTCTCCCTCTCTCTCTGCCCCTCCCCCGTTCATGCTGTGTCTCTCTCTGTCTCAAAAATAAATTAAAAAAAAAAAAAAACGTTG
>NC_064808.1:7891300-7908483 GCF_023721935.1 Panthera uncia | reverse complement strand
AAAAAAAAAATAAGATTTTCTTCTGGAGCAGCTGGGAGACTGGATTTGCCTTTACTGAGGTGGGCAAGGCTGTAGGTTTAATTTTATAGATATCATAAAATTTACCATGTTAACTGTTTTTAGGTGCAGTTCAGTGGCATTAAGTATATTTACATTATGGGGCGCTTGGGTGGCTCAATCAGTTCAGCGTCCAACTCTTTTTTTTTTTATTTATTTATTTTTTTTTTTACATTTATTTATTTTTGAGACAGAGAGAGACAGAGCATGAACGGGGGAGGGGCAGAGAGAGAGGGAGACACAGAATCGGAAGCAGGCTCCAGGCTCTGAGCCATCAGCCCAGAGCCCGACGCGGGGCTCGAACTCGCGGACCGCGAGATCGTGACCTGAGCTGAAGTCGGACGCTTATCCGACTGAGCCACCCAGGCGCCCCCAGTGTCCAACTCTTGATTTCGGCTCAGGTCATGATTTCACGGTTGGAAAGTTTGAACCCCGCATCGGGCTCTGTGCTGATAGCACAGAACCTGCTTGGGATTCTCTCTCTCTCTCTGCCCCTCCCCCACTCGTGATCTCTCTCTCTCTCTCTCTCTCTCTCTCTCTCTCTCTCTCAAAAAGAAAAAAAAAAAAGAAACTTAAACAAATCTATATTCACGTTGTCTGATCATCCCCACCATCTACCCTCAGAACTTTTTTGTCTTCCCAAACTACTGAGACTGTACCCATCAAATACTAGCTCCCTCCCTCCATATTTTTTATTTATTTATGAGAGAATGCAAGCAGGGGAGGGGCAGAGAGAGAGGAGACAGAATCTGAAGCAGGCTCCGTGCTGACAGCAGAGGTCTGATGTGGGGCTCGAACTCACGAACCGTGAGATCATGACCTGAGCCGAAGTCGGACACTCAACCGACTGAGCCACCCAGGCACCCCTCTCCATAGTTGTTTTTAAAATAGCAAATGAATAAACCAAAAGTCAAATGCAGACACTGAAACCCCCAGAGATCCTGGGTGAGGTCCTTCTTGGTAAGACTCGGACCTCTGTGCTGCGGGAGAGCCGACGAGGTCAACGCGTGGGTCCTCTGAATCTGCAGGCTGTACCATTGAGGACCTCAGCTTCTACTTCCCACGTTAAAGAAGGAAGGAAACAGAGGCAGATGCGGTCACAGAAGCTGTCTCGTTAGCCCCTCAACTACTCCATGAAGGAGGGACTCGCACCCCTATTATCATAGTTGAGGCAAGTGGCCAGAATGCCTGTCCCAAGTTGCCAGCTGGACTCACCCGAGGTAGAGGGAGCCAGAGTTAGATGCGCCTCTGCTGTTTCCTTCCTTCATTGAATACAGTTTCTGATTCCTGCTCTGCTCCTGGTACCATTCTCAACTTCCTGGAGTCAGGGTGAACAGGACCCTGCCCTCACGTGGCTCCCAGCCTCCACAAAGGACCAAGTGCTTGGGATTTTAAGCACTGGGGGCTGGCTCTTAAGGGCTAAGGGCACTTTTAAATGAGATCATTCGGGGGCTTCTGGGTGGCTCAGTCAGTTACGTGTCCGACTTCAGATCAGGTCATGATCTCACGGTCCGTGAGTTCGAGCCCCGCGTCGGGCTCTGTGCTGACAGCTCGGAGCCTGGAGCCTGCTTCGGATTCTGTGTCTTCTCCTGTCTCTGCCCTTCCCATGCTCATGCTCTGTCTCTCAATAATAAATAAACATGAAAAAAAAAAAAAAACCAGATCATCGGTTTTACGAGATTTCCCTTTTTGTTTTCTTTGAAGTCACTGTGATGTACACGTGAGGACGTTGTGGATCTGGTTTACAGAGCAGGCCGAGGGCTCTGAAGTAAAGGGCCCCTCTAGGGCCGAAGTGAACTAGGCTCCGTGGAGGACAGAGGAAGAGTTTAACCCAGGGGAGGTCAGGAAAAGCTTCTTCAGGTCTTCATTTGAACTGAGACAGAGGCATTCGTGTGACACATTTGAGGGACAGGGCCACCTGGGCAGAGGGGACATGATGTATAGCCACTCCGTTGAGACAGCGCGGTGAGCATAAGGACGAGACACCATGGTGTCGTACATTTGGAAATGATGAGAGCCAATCAGAGGCTGAAGCTTGAAGGGCTTTAACAGCCGTGCTCAAGTTGTCTATACTCTGTAGGAAGAAGATTGGTCCCACTCATCCTCTGGGAAAATCTCTCACATTCCACTGAATCGGCATCTCCAAGGGGGTGAGCCTGGGAGGTTTTTTTTTTTTTTTTTTTTTAATGTTTATTTATTTTTGATGGAGAGAGAGAGAGGGACAGAGAGGGAGAGAGAGGGAGTATGAGCGGGGGACGGGCAGAGAGAGAGGGAGACACAGAATCCGAAGCAGGCTCCGGGCTCTGAGCTGTCAGCACAGGGCCCGACATGGGGCTTGAACCCACAGACCGCGAGATCATGACACGAGCCGAGGTCAGACACTCAACCGACTGAGCCACCCAGGCATCCCTGGGAGTTGGTTTTTAACCAGCTTTCTGAAATGATTCCCACAGCAGTTTGGGAATCACCAGATCAATGTTTTCCAAACGTGCTGAGTTATGCCTGAGGACAACGATTGGTGGGGGGGAATGTCCCCGGTTTTTTCCTGGGTGTCCTGTTTCAGCAGGTCTGGGAGAGGACACCAGATCTTTGTATGAAGCTCAGAGAAAAATGAGAAAAGAACACTGCTCTCACTGGATAGAGAAGTGCTCGGTAGGGAGCGACATGGTCAGGTCTGAGTTCCAGAAAGCTCCCTCTGGCTCTGCTGTTGTAGAAGGAGTTGAGGGTGGCCAGGACCCCTCTAGGAGGCTGTCGGAACAGCCCAGGAAGATGTGGAAATTAATGAGGCAGAGGCTGTGTGGTGGGAGAGGAGGGGATGGCTTGGAGAGATGTTTCAAGAGAAGAAGTTCCAGGATTCCACAAACGCCTGGGAGGGACGGACTCGGAGGGAGAAGGAAGCTGTGTGGTGACTCCTGAGTTTCTAGCCTAGGTGGCTGGGGAGCAGGCTGGGGCCCTCAAGCCGGATGGGGGAGGCAGGGAGAGAGGCAGCTGTGGACGGGGAAGCTGGAAGGGGGTCACTTCCATGTAGATGTGCTGGGTGTAGGTGCCCTTGGACTGCACCAAGGGCAGGTGGAGGTTTCCAGCAGGGGATGGTCTGCAGCCTAGCAGAGGAATGAAGGCAGGGCTGCATCTTGTGAGTGTGAAGGACGCCCCGATGAGCTTGTGGGGTGAGGAGGGCAGAAGGAAGAGCTTGGATACCCAAGGACTGGCACCATTTACAGGACAGACATGGAGGAGGGACCCGCAGAAGGGAGCAGATCCCTGGGGGTGGGGACAGGGAAGCAAGAAGAAGAGACCTGGTTTGTGTCCCTTAGAGCAGGGCTGTCCCAGCTGGCCTTGAGTTTGGTGGCATCTCTGGCGGTCTTCTCCGGAGCACTTCCAGGGGACGATGGAGGAATGAAATTTTTTACTTCTAAGGGTGGGAGGGATTTCTACAGGTTTCTAGATGGTATCAGTCGGAGTTCTTGGTTTTCTTAAGCAGCGAAAAGAATTTATTGAAAAGCCGTCAAGAACTACCAGGAGGGGGCAGGACCAGACTTGGAAAATGGGCAGGAAGCCCAAGTGCCAAGCAGCAGGAAGTACAATTGTCTTTTAAACTGGAACAGCCTGGGAGGCCGCCACCAAGGGGACACACTGCCAATGTGCGTGTGGTCGGACACGGAGCTGTGGGCTGTGGGCACGTTAGCAGGACACCCTGCTCCGGCATCGGTGCCACGACGTGGGCTGGGGGCTCGAACCTGGGAGTCGTGTGTATGGCTGGCTTGCAGAGCCACAGAATGACAGGAGGGGGCCCGCAGGGTAAGTGTAGAGAGGGAAGGGAAGAGGATGCCAGCCCTTCCCCGGTCAGAGGCGCGGGCAACAGAGACAGAGCGAGGGGGCAGTGAGGTAGGTGGGAGGGTGTGCCACGGAGACCAAGGTGACGGGCCAATGCTGGATCCAGTGCTGCCAGTGGTAGTACTGGGGGGGAGGGCATGGGGGGAGGGGATGGAGGCTTGGCTGCCCGGTTTATCAGCATGGAGGTCTTTGGTGACCTTGGCAAGGCTGGGGCAAGGGCCAACCGGAAGGGGCTTAGGAGGGTCAGAAGAGACAGGTTGGAGTCAGTGCCCAGAGAGAGCAGAGCAGCTCAGGAAGGGAGAACCGAGGCAGTAGCTGGAGGAAGAAGGGGCCTGAAATCTTTGGTGTCTAAGATGGGAACAGTGACAGCACACTTGCTTAAGTCGAGAGGGGAGAGAGGACGCACGCTGGGTGGGTGCCTCTGCTGGAGGGAGAGGGGACGGGGTCTAGGGTAAGGACAGGGGGAAATGGGCTGGAGTGCAGCAGCATCATGCGGGCGACGCACAGACGAGGACAGAATTGCTGGGTAGATGTGGTGAGAGCTTGTGGAATTCTGCCCACAGATGGCTTTTTATTTTCTCAGTAAAACAGGAAATGAGGTCATCGGCTGAGAGTGAGAACCGCGGGGCCTGGGGGTGGGGGTGGAGGTTTGAGAAGAGGGGAGAAAATATGAATAAACACCCAGGCTCCTCCCATTCAGTGTCTGGGGCCCAATGGCAACCACTGCACCTACATGTTAGACATGCAGGGTCTCAGGCCCTACCCCGGACCTTTGGAATCAGAATCTGAATCTGCATTTATTCATTCATTTATCTACTTACTTACTTACTTATGCTTATTTATTTTTGAGAGAGAGAGAGAGAGAACACCAGCAGGGGAGGGACACACAGAATGAGGGCAACCTGAAGGAGGCTCCAGGTTCTGAGCTGACAGCAGAGAGCCCAATGTGGGGCTCGAACCCACGAACCATGAGATCATGACCTGAGCTGAAGTCGGACGCTTAACCGACTGAGCCACCCAGATGCCCCTGAACCTGCATTTAAAAATTTTTTTATTGGGGCGCCTGGGTGGCTCAGTCGGTTAAGCGTCCAACTTCAGCTCAGGTCACCATCTCGCGGTCCGTGAGTTCGAGCCCCGCGTCGGGCTCTGGGCTGATGGCTCGGAGCCTGGAGCCTGCTTCCGATTCTGTGTCTGCCTCTCTCTGCCCCTCCCCCGTTCATGCTCTGTCTCTGTCTCAAAAATAAATAAACGTTAAAAAAAAAATTAAAAAAATTTTTTAAAAATTTATTTTGATGGTGCACCTGCATGGCTCAGTTAAGCATCTGACTCTTGATTTCGGCTCAGGTCATGATCTCCCGGTTGGTGACCTCGAGCCCCGTGCTGGGCTCTGCACTGACAGTGTGGGACCTGCTTGGGATTCTCTCTCTTCCTCCCTCCCTCTCCAAATAAATAAATAAATACATTTTTATTTTTTTAATATTTATTTATTTGAGAGAGAGAGAGAGAGAGAGAGAGAGAGAGAGGATCCCAAGCAGGCTCCATGCTCTCAGTGGAGAGCCCGACACAGGGCTCGAACTCACAAACCTGTGAGATCGTGACCTGAGCTGAAATCAAGAGTCCCGTGCTTAACTGACAGCCACCCAGGTGCCCCTGAATTTGCATTTTAGATTCCAGGTGACTCATGCACACTCAAGTTGGACAGGGCCCGCTGTAGGCGAATGGTAAAGTCACTGCTTGAAGGAAACGTAGATGGACGGCCAGGCGATGTGAACAACAGGCTTCAGACCTGCCTTTGTTTCTTTTGGTGCTAACTAATGGAATTTCAGCACTTGGCCTTAAAAATTCCAGATCCCCCCTAACTGGTGGTGCCCAAAACAAAACAAATAAAAAAGTCCTCCCCAAACCACCAAAAACCCCTCCAAAAAAACAATACGCCCCCCCCCCTTCCATATAAGGAGAACACGTTCCCTTTTTTTTCTGAAGCCACAGAAATGAAAGCAGATTCCTTCCCGGAATCATGAAACCATCCTTGCAAATGTTATTGCTAACAAGGGAATCTTGTCAGACAATCAAATTTAAGAGGCGGTTGCTTTGTCCTGTGACAGCAACCTTTAACTTTTAAAATCTTGCGATGCTGATCGCTTGTCTTCCTTAAGAATGTGTTGCCCTGGCAATACTATTTAAATTCACAGCTTTGTTTTCTAGAAGGTATAAATACCTGTGAGTTTTTTTGTTAAGCCAGAGGGGGAGCAGGCGCACATCCCTCTCCTCCCACGTGCAGGGGGTGAAATAATCCCCCCTGCGACTGAGACTGCAAGGTTTTCTTAAAGAGTTGGAGAGTCTTGTCTCATTCAAATGAACACGCGGGAGGGAAGGACACCTGTTGTGAGTGTGGAGGGGAGGGGGCATGAGGAGAGGTGAGAGCTGAGGGCACCTTTGGGAATAAGGCCAGGCAGTTGACTGAGGACAAGCAGAAGGATACGTGGATGGCGTAATGATGCCCATTAGCTGAGGTCAGGAGTCCTGCGTTTTTTCTGGTGCCAGTCTGTGAGGTAGCAGGATTTCCCCCCCAGCTGTGCTCGAATGTCCCCATGTGTGGGATCAGGGAAGCTGGATGGTGGGGTTGATCTGAGTGGTGCATTTGCAGTGGAAGCCAGGGGCCAGGGGTCTGCGGACACTTGTGGTGTGGATGAAAGCCGGCATGGTTCAGGCTTCTCGGGGGAGGACGGTTGATGGTGGGGGGAAGGTTCTCAGTGGGGGAGTAAGGACAAGGGAGTGTAAACAGCAGTTGAGGACTCTGGGATAGAAGTGAGGTCCCTGGGGCCTCGGAGATCATGATGCTGGCACTGCTAAGTTGAATGAGTTGCTCAGCCAGGGTGGCAGCCAGGGTGAAGAGGAGAGCATGGGCACAGAGATCATTTAGGGATGGACTCTTTGCTCTACCCCTGTCTAAACCTCAGTTTAGACTCAGTTTCCTCACAACACTATGACACCAAATGTGTTTATTTATTTTTTTCTCATGCCAACCAATTCTCCTACAATTCAATTCAACTCATTCAATTCAATGCTGGCACCTGTCTACTGGAGTCTGCATCAGATCCCACAGGTTAAGGGCTCATTCCCACAAGACTGCCCTCATTTGAGATGCCAGTTGCAAGGCTCGGGTTGTCACTGGCACTTCTGACCAAGGGATTATCAATTCAAAGAGTCCCTCTAACATCCTCCTCCGGTTCTATAATTCTCTAGGACGACTCACAGAACTCAGGACAGTGCTTTTTTTACTATTAACAGTTTACTATTATAAAGGATACAACTCAGGGACAACTAACTAGAAGAGATGAATGGAGCAAGGTTTGGGGGAGGGAAGGTATACATGGACCTCCCATGCCCTCTCCAGGTGCAATGGCCTCCCGGCACCTTGACGTGCTCATGACCTGGAAGCTCTCTGTTCTCTGTCATTTAAGGGATTTTATGGAGGTGCCATTATGCAGGCATGACTGATCAAGGTCATGATCTCACAGCTGGTGAGTTTGAGCCCTGTGTCGGGCTCTGTGCTGCCAGCTCGGAGCCTGGAGCCTGCTTTGGCTTCTGTGTCTCCCTCTCTCTCTCCACTCCTCCCCCACTCACATTCCGTCTCTGTCTCTCTCAAAAATAAATAAACATTTAAAAAAAATCACAGAGACAATGACATCCATCTTGAGGGATTTTCAAGATCCAAAGAGAGTGTTGTCTGCCTGTCAGAGCAGGGAGAATACTGATAGGAATCTGAAAGGAGTCCGTGAAACTGATGGGCTTCCTGTCTAGTTCTCAGTTGTCTAAGGCAGCAAAAATATAATGTAATAATGATCTCTTATTGTCCACTGTATCGCAATGTGCCCAGGACTTTACTGATCCTAAGGGGCCATGGTCTTATGTTCTAAGTCCCTGGATTTGACTGGGCAGAGGCAGAGGAGCATGGGAAAGGGACAGTGAAGACCATGGGGTGGGGGGAGTGGGGGGGGGAGGGGGGGAGGGAGGGTGGAGAAGGAAAGCAATGTTTGCTGAGTGCTTCATATATGACAGGAGATGACAGCACGATCATCTCCTTTTTATCGGTGAGGAAACTGACCTTGGAATAACGAAATGATTTGTTCCAATTCACAAACTCTGGCTCCTAAAGTCTTGGCCTTACTCCCAAACTTCTCTTGTGGTTTCCCAAGTGATAGGGATGTTAAGAGCATCTTTATTCTTAGCATTTGGTCTTTGATCCCAGTTCCTGACACAGAACTCCTAAATCCTTCAGCATTTCCTGGGCGATTTCTAATGCGATGACTCTTGATAGACTGCCAGATAGTTTCAGGGTGGGGGCTTAGAAGCTCAGAACTTTCCGTGCCTGTCTCATCCTCCGGGGAGGAGAGAGGAGCTAGAGATTGAGTTAATAATCGATCGCAATTACATGGTGAAGCCTCCATGAAAGTCCCTACAGTATGGGGTCTGAGAGGGCTTCCCAGTTGGTAAACACATTCATGTGCTGGCTGGGTGGTACATCCCAACTCCACGGGAACAGAAGCTTCTGTGCTCGAGCCCCTTCAGGACCTTGCTGCTCATCTGTTCATTCTCCTTTATTATATCCTCTATTATATAACCAGTATGCGTATTTGTCTGACTTCTGTGAACAATTTTTGTGTGTGTGAACAAATTATTGAACAAAAAAAACCCAAGAATATTGAACCTGAGGAGGGGATCGTGGGAATTCCCAATTTGTAGCCACATTGGACATAAGTATGGGTAACCTCAGGACCCACTACTTGAGATTGGCTCCTGCCGGGGGGGGGGGGGGGGGGGGGGGAATCTCGTGGCACTGAGCCCTTAACCAGTGGGATCTGATGTTAACTATAGGTAGTATCAGAATCAATTGTTGGGGGGTGCCTGGGTGGCTTAGTCGGTTGAACGTCTGACACTTGGTTTCGGCTCAGGTCATGATCTCACAGTTCATGAGATTGAGCTCCGTGCTAGGCTCCGTGCTGAGTGCTAGGCTTGCATTTTTATCTCACGCTATTGGCTAGCTGTTAGCAAGGGATTGGCCCAGCATCAGTTCTATGTTTTGGCAAGATCATTTTGGCTGAAACATGGAGAATGAATGGGAATGGGATCGATTAAGTCAGGGGTTGGCAAACTACAGCTGGTTGGCATGTTTTTGTACCCATTGTAAGTTAAGAATGGGTTTTTCATTTTTAAATGGTAAAAAAAAGATACAAAAATCAAGAGGAATAATATTTTGTGACACATGAACATTATGTGCAATTCAAATCTCAGTGGAATTTAAATAAAGTTTTATTGGAACACAGCCATGCTCATTTGCTTATGTATTGTTTATGGCTGCTTTTGCCTAACAACAGAAGAATTGAATAGTTGGGACAGAGACTATAATACATAAGTATCTACATAATATCCTTAATTTTGCCTCTTGGTCCACAGAGCCTAAAACATTTACTATCTGGCGCTTTATAGAGAAAGTTTGTTAACCCCTGAATTAAAGGACTTGCACGAGGATGCTGACAGTGGGGATGGAGAGCACTGGCTGAATTTGGGAACTGTTTGGGAGCTGGACTGACCAACTGGGTACAAGGAATGAAAAGGAGGAGTCCAAGATGACTCCGAGATTTCTGGATTGAGCGCTGCATGGGTGGTGATGGCCAGGAACTCTAGGAGAGGGGGGAATGGAGGAAGTAGAGGGGCCAGAAGGGAGAGTGACAGTAATTTTCAGGCCTCTTTTGTGTGATAGTCTGATTCCCGGAGTTGGGCAGTTTGTGTGTGTTACAAGGGTGCTAAGAACAAGGACATCATCTCCAAGTTTTTAGCATTTGAGGCTGGTGTGGGGCACTTGGCATTCAAAAGTGTTTTGTGCTGTAAAGGTGTGCAGGCATAGCTGCTGAATGTCCGGTTGGGTCAGCATCTGTTCTGTAAAATCAGAGCCAGCCTCCAAGAAAGGAAACTGAGGCTTCCTAAAGGCACTGCGAGAACGTGGGGCTGCTCTGGTTGCGGAGTCTCCTGCTTGCCTGGTGAAGCTGGTGTAGAGGAGAGAGGTCGGGCCTGCCTCCACAGGTTTAGAGTGGTCGCCAAGCGAACTGATCCTTCCGGAGCCCTGGGTTCCTGCCGAGGTGTGGGGGCAGTTACCGAGGTGGCCAAGACCATCATTGGCCCCCCGTGGTCCTGTTCTCTGGGAAGCAGCCAGGCAGGTTCTAAGCGCCGTGATTCTCGGCAGGGCTATTCCCTCGGTTGCCCGCAGATGGCGCTAAAGTAACACGATGGGAAGGCGGGGTGGCCGGGAGGGGGCAGTGGCGGGAGGGGTGGGGAGGCGGGGGAGAGTCCTGCCCCTTCCCCGGGCCTGCTCCAACCTGGTAGGGGAGGAGGTGACATTCACAGAGCCACCTCATTCTTTCTCTACTTCCCGTTCACGTATGACAGCCTTGTTTCTGGGGCCAAAAAGGACCCCCTCCGCGGTGTGTGTGTGTGTGTGTGTGTGTGTGTATGTGTGTGCGCGCGCGCGCGCAATGTTTGGGGTGGACTGATGCCATGCCCAGCCACTGAGCCTCCCGTCAGGCTCAAGTCATTTCCTCCACCTTCTGGCAGCTGGGTCTGAAGGAATCTTGCTTCAGAGGCTTGCAGGGCCCAGGCCCCATTTCTGGGATGATGCCTTCCAGGACTGCACACCCTCCTCCGACCCATGCTTGCCCCGTGATACTCCTTTCTTCAAGCCCGGTTTCTTCCCCCTGGCTGGGGGGTGAGGTGGGGGAAGGGACTCTGGACTCTGTGAAACCCCTGCTGCAGGTGGAGGGAAAGGTGTGGGTCTGGAAGCACTTGGTTTCCGGCCTTTACCTGAGAACAGCCTCATCCTGGGGTAACACTGCTCACAGAGCCGTGGAGATGCTTTCTTTTTAGTCTGTCTCGGCCTCTTCACTCTTCAGCGAGGAACTCATTCCCCTTTCAGAGATGAGGACACTGAAAATAAAAGGGTTGCCTGGGGTTGTGTGGTGAGGGGGGGGGCATGGGCAGGTAGGACCTGTGCCTGGGATAAAGGATGGAGTATGAACTGCTAACCCCATTCCTAATGCAAATACCAGCTCTGTCCTCCCACTCTTGGCTCCCAGTAGGAGCTCAGGCCAATCGGATTCCAGGATTTTCCCAACACCACTCAGGCTTCCTGGGTCTCTCCACCACCAGGACTTTAGTTCCAGTGCCTTCAGCACAGGGCAGGGCATTTAACCCTAAAGGGGGTTCAGGGCCATTAGGGAGCAGTGGCGAGGGAGGGGTGCTCCCAGAGTCTAGAGCTGACGCCCAGAAACCTATGCTGGAGGGAGAGGGGTCTAGGGTCAGTGTCCTGGGGCCACTCTCCACGGTGCTGTGCTCCTGTCAGCTCCTGGCCAGCCTGTCCCATCCACCTCTTCTGTGCATTGCCCCTGCCCATAGTGTTGGCAGCTTCTTTTCCAAATTCTTCGGGGGGCACCTGGGTGGCTCAGTGGGTTAAACATCCGACTTCGGCTCAGGTCATGATCTTGTGACTCATGAGTTCGAACTCCGCTTCGGACTCTGTGCTGACAGCTCAGAGCCTGGAGCCTGCCTCGGATTCTGTGTCTCCCTCTCTCTCTGCCCCTCCCCCACTCGCATTCTTTCTCTCTCTCTCTCTCTCAAAAATAAATAAACATTAAAAATAATTAAAAAAAAAAAAAGGGCTTCGGGAAGTCCCGACAGCTGTGTGTGGCGTGAACTTTCATTCCCTCTCTGCAAGCGTTTAGCCCCCACCCAGGACCTCATTCCTCTGGCTAGCATTCCTTCAACTTCAGCCTGCATCAGAACACCCGGAAGGCTCAATGAAGCACATGGCTAGAGTTTCTGATTCAGTAAATCTGGGGTGACCCTGAGAACCTCTAGTTCTAACAAGGTCCTGGGTGATACTAATGTTACCGGTCAGGACTACTGTGCCTTCAAGGATTAACTCAGGGGGTCTGGGTTGTCCAAACCCTGGTCATTCCAAAGGAAGGTTTGGCCCTTAGCTGGCTCCTGGGAGATCACCCCTAAACCCTTGGAATATTCTGCCTGATGAGCGTATCTTTGCATACCTACGGGCTTTGGGCCTTGTGGTATCAGATTAACCTCTGGAGGGGCTGGAGACTAAGTAACTGGAGTCAGCCATGCTTACACGAGCAGTTTCCAGTAGAAATATTGGACACCAAGGCTCAGGTAGGCTTTCTGGCAAGCAAACCTTCATGCATGTTGTCACATGTGGGCGAATTAAGTGCTGTCCCCATGACTCCACTGGGAGAGGACAACTGGAAGCTTGTCTCTTTTGGATTCAGCCCTATGTACGATTAGCTTTTGCTGGTTTTAATTTATATCATTAAAAAAAAAAAGATTTTAAGTAATCTCTATAGCCATTGTGGGGCTCGAACTCCCAACCCCAAGATCAAGAGCCAAATGCTTCTCCAACTGAGCCAGCGAGGCACCCCGAATTTATATCCTTTTTACTATAATAAATTATAACCATGAGTGTAACAGCTTTGCTGAGTTCTGGGTATCTTTCTAGTGAATCCTTGAACCTAAGGGTGGTCTTGAGGACCCCCAGTGGTAACCAGACTTTGAGAACCACTACTCTATGCTGTGGGACTAACCTCTCTGCGCTTCTTTTGTTTTAGGCTTTAGGGCTTCCCTAATCAACGAAATGCGTTAGAACCTGGCCTGAGGGTCACCTTTATGGAGTGCTTTGGCCTGGCGCCCCATCTCCATAGTCCAGGGGTCAGGAGGCTGTGAATTGCCTGGAAGCCTGAGTGTTGCTTGGTAGGGTAACGCTGAATAGTCCTCCTGGGTCACTGGGCCTTGGTCTCCCCATCTATAAATGGGGCTTTGGAGCAGTTCCTCTCTCCCTGGGTGTAACAGGGCCCCCGGAGCAGCCACATATGGCAAAGCTGATAAAAAATATGCTGGGCTATGGGCAAGGGCAGTTTATTTCACCTGGCCTCCCTACTTCCGGTATCCAGGCCTGCCCATTACAGCCCTACTCACCTGAGCCGGGGCCCCCGGGGTGCTGGGGCCCACAGGTTTCAGTAGATCCAGCCACTCAGTGCTGCCCCCTCCTGGGACCACCCTCAGGACAGTGGCCCACACTCCATGATCCTTGGGCCCTCCCTGTCCCATTCTGCCCTGGTCTAAGACCAGGCCCTGGATCCACACAGGGAAGTAGGCCCCATTGCGCCCACTAGTCACGTGGCTTTATTCACAGACTCAGCACTTGCTGAGGATGGAAGGAAAGAACATTTGGGGTCAGGCTGGGCCTGGAGATAAGGGCGGCTGGGAGGCCATGCATGGTTGGACTGGGAGCTCACAGGAGAGGACCCGTGGGCCGGGCCAGGCCTGTGCGGGGCAGGCCGGAGGCAGGCAGCATGCGGGAGGCCTGGCTAGAGCTGCACGGAGCAGATCCATCCAGGTGGTGGCTGTGAGCCAGGGAGGGAGGGACTGAGGGCATAGGTGTGGGGCTGGACAGCAGGGACCCCTGCCCCTCACTCCCAGGGAAACTACATAGTGGGACAATCAGGACTCCCGATGCCTGGTCCTGCGGCTGCCTTGGGACTTGGTGTGTGACTAGCCCATCTGGTCTCTTCTGATGTCATTGTCCTGCTGATGCTTAGACATTTGCCTTGGGGTGACCCATATAGGGACACTCTGGGGACATTTTCAGGGAGGCTGGACAATCCCAGAGAGTGTGCCTAGGGCCCCGGCAGAGTGGGCTGTGCCTGGGGAGGAGAGGGGGATCCCTGCTCCCTGAGAGGCAAGCTTGCCATCGCCCCAGGGGGTGCCGTCTCCCACAATCTGGGCCAGCCCCCTGGGGCCAGAGATGACTGAAATGTAAACCTTCTCTCTCCTGACCCGCCCCACTGGCTCCCTAACAGACTTCCTGCCTGAAGGCAAACAAGGGATCCAAAGCCTGGAGCCTCCTCCCCCAGCCTTCTTCCTGGTGAAGAGCCTATTCCCACCCAGCAGGGAACAGAAAAACCAGTTCCCCGGGTTCATTCCCTGGCTGGAAAGAGCTAAGTTTGGAAAGGTGGCAGGGTCTCTCTGGGCTGTTCAGGAAGGTGACCTAGGGGCCTGCGAAGCCCGGTGAGGGCTGAGCAGGGCCCTGGGTCTGAGGTCGCAGCCCCTGCCCGCTTTCCACCCGGCTCTCCCGGGGACTGGGGTGGCGGGGTGCAGGTGAGGGGCCATCAGCATTGGCGGGACGGGGTGCGGTGCACGGAACCGGGGCGCTTGGGGATCTTGCGCCAGCGACGCTTGTCCCAGCGGCAGAGCAGCAGCAGGCGGAAGGTGTCCCGGAAGGCTTTGTTGCAGAGTGCGTAGCACATGGGGTTGATGGTGCTGTTGACATAGCACAGCCAGTAGCCCAGCTCCCACAGGGTCTCGGGAACGCAGTTCTTGCAGAAGGTGGATACCAGCACCATGATGTTGTATGGTGTCCAGGTGAGGATGAAGGCCAGCAGAATGGCACTCAGGGTCCGAGCCGCCTTCTTCTCCTTGACCAACGAGAAGGTCTTCCTCTTGGCCAGCTGCTCCTTCCCGCGGGGCTTCTGGCCCTTGCCTGCTCGCTCACGCCCCTTCCGGGTGGGCCTCTTGACCGTATTGGGGGAGCTCCGGGGGGGCTGCTTGGCGGGGGCCTGCGCCTCGGGGTCCACCATGGGCATCTTGATCACCACCTCGGAGCCAGGCTCCTCACCCTCCGAGGATGTGAGGGACTCCATGGAGCCTTCGTCCTCTTCCTCTTCTTCCTTCCAGCTGTAGGCCTGCAGCAGCCTGGGGGCCCGGCAGCAGCGACAGCAGCGCCCCGGAGGGGTCTCCGGTGAGCCCTCAGTCCCCCGCTGGGACCGCTCTGAGCTGCTGCTGCTGCCGCCCCCCTTACCGGGCGTCTCAGAGCCCTGCAGGGCCGCCAGCTCCCGGGCCCGGTTCTCCGTCTCCCGGTAGATGCGCCAGTAGAGCGTGCACATGACCGTGACGGGGAGGTAGAAGGCGGCCATGGCTGTGCCAAAGGTGATGATGGGCTGGGAGAGGAACTGGATGTAGCACTGCCCGGCCAGCACCGTCCGCTCCCCTACCAGGTACTGCCAGAAGAGGATGGCTGGGGCCCAGAGGATGAAGGAAACCAGCCAGGCCAGGCCGATCATCAGGGCCGCCCGGCGGGGCGTGCGCTTGGCTCGATAGCTCAGGGGCCGGGTCACGGAGAAGTAGCGGTCGAAACTGATGAGCAGCAGGTTCATGACGGAGGCATTGCTAGCCACGTAGTCCAGGGCCAGCCAGAGGTCGCAGGCCAGTGTGCCCAGAGCCCAGTGGCCCATGAGCAGGTACGTGGTATAGAGGTTCATGGAGAAGGTACCGATGATGAGGTCAGCACAGGCCAGGCTGAGCAGGAAGTAGTTGTTGACTGTCTTGAGCTCAGTGTTGACCTTGAAGGAGATGAGGACCAGCAGGTTGCCCGTCACTGTGGCCAGTGACAGGAGGCCCGTGGTGATCCCAATGAAGGCCACTTGCCAGGGACCCTTTCCCGGTGCCAGAACCGTGATGTTGGGGCTGACGGCGGGTGGGGCCGAGGTATTCATGGTGGCCGGGTGGGGCTGGGCGGGCAGCCCCTTTCTCTAGTCACACTACAGGGCTTCCTCAGGGGGAGGTCATCACCTGAAAAGAGAGGACATGGCCTTCGGTTGGGCTGCTGGTCGTCTCTGACAGCTCGGGGTGCAAGGTGCCGGGAACACAGCCTCTGCCTCCTCAGATCTTTAGGCGAGACAGCCTCCCCTTTTCCCACCAGTGGCCCCACACAGTCATTTATAACGCACCTTCCCAGCCATGACTGGATGTGCCAGCGGCACTGGGGGGAGGGGGCTTGGAATCCAGAGATCAGAGTCCCCCTTCAGACTCCGAGCCTCGATTTTCTCATCGGGAAATTGCTGCTAATTCTTGCCTTGCTTAACTCATGTGGCAGGAGTTGGGAGACTCGCTTTGTATACACCACTGCCAAATTTTCAAAGCACTTCACTCAATTTTATTAAAGCTCTCATTTACCAGGGAGTTACTACCAGCCAGACACAGCACTAAGTGCTTCATTGAATTACCTAATTTAACTGTCGTACATCTCTGGGACGCAGGTCTCTTATGATCCCCATTTCACTGAGGCAACCGTGGCTCTGAGCAGCTACATAAACCTGGCCCCCAGTGACAGAGGAGGTGAGTCTGATTAGGACCTGCTTCTCTTTCTTACTCTGAGCATGTGGAGCGTCAGTGGGATTCTTCCATCGAATAAGATGGGAAGGCGAGGGAGGAAGATAAGGGGAAAGAGGTGTATGTTAGTGTGTCTGCAGGTTTCCCTGTGCGTGCGTGTGTGTCTGTGTGTGTGCGTGTGACAGAGATAGAGAAAGAGAGAGAGAGAGAAGGAAGGCAGCGTTTGAAGCTGGATCAGATCCTCCATGAGGGCAGCCGGGTAAGTTGTGCTGGGCCCGACTGCTCGCCTGGTGGTAAAAAGCCTGGAGTGAAAGCAGGCAGCGGGGACGAAGGCCTCAGCTCCCAGGTAGGCAGGGGTCTGGCCCCAGCTGAGGTGTGGGAGGCCCCTTCTATTTCCCTGCTCTGTTCCTGAGTCCAAACTGAGTGGGGAACGGCAAGGGCAAAGGGAAGATCCCCAACATTTTTCTTGAGCCTGGAGTCCAGCCCAGGCACCAAAGGTGGGTAAAGGGAAAACCCTTTCTCAGCAACCTACTGGCTGGGAAGGAGGCCCCCGCAGCTCAGCCGTGGCCTTGCTGCTGTATGTTTTGGCTGGTTCCTTCCTGTTCTGGGGCTCAGGTGTCCATCTGTCCATCGAAGAGCTGGGGTCTCCTCCCACCTGCAGCTGTGGCCTCAGGGACCGTATCATTGGAAAAACTCCAGGGTACCTGGGTGGGTCAGTTGGTTAAGCGTCTGACTTCGGCTCAGGTCACCATCTCTTGGTTTGTGGGTTCGCGCCCTGCATCGGCCTCTCTGCTGTCAGCGCGGAGCCTGCTTCGGATCCCATCTCCCTCTCTTTCTCCACCCCTCCCCTGCGCATGCGCTCCATCCTTCTCTCAAAAATAAACAAACATTAAAAAAAAAACAAAGAAAAGAAAAATTCCAAGGGAGAGATGTTGGGCAAGGGCCCACCAAGCCCTGGTGCTCCTCAGGACCTGGTCTGTGACAGAGAGACTAGTGTGCTGTGCCTGTGAGGAGGTTGATGCATGATAGGTGGCCTTGTGGGGGGGGGGGGGGGGGGGGGG
>NC_064808.1:7850829-7891200 GCF_023721935.1 Panthera uncia | reverse complement strand
GGGGGGGGGGGGGGGGGGGGGGGGGGGGGGGGGGGGGGGGCTGTGACAGGGAGGTCATCTCCACTGGTCACGGTAAACCGGTGTGTGAGAGGGACTCTCAGGATGGCAGTCTGGAGTGTGACAGAATGAGCGAGAAGGACTGGCTGTCAGTGCGTGCTTGTGTGTCGGGGGCAGTGTCCCCATCAGGGGGACATGGAACATCACAGTGGAAGGGCCTGGACTGTGGAGCTCGATGGCCTGCCTTTGAACCCAGGTAACACCATTTACTGGGTCTGTGATCCCTGCGAGTGGTATCATTGCTAGGTGCCTCGGTTTTTTCAGCTGAAAACCGGGAATGACATCAGCCAATGGGAATGACTAGCCACCAAAGCGAGGAATTATTGTGAGGCTTAAATGGGTCCCCAGATGCAGAATGCATGGAATAGGCCTAGCACACAGTAGGCACTAGATGCCTGTGGACTCTTAGCATGTGCACCCATGAGGGCTCCCCCCATGAACGTCTGCTTCTTTGATTAAACATCTCTTGGGGCACCTGGCTGGCTCAGTCAGTAGAACACGCGACTCTTGATCTTGGGGTCATGAGTTTGAGCCCCACGTTGGGCATAGAGATTACTTAAATAAATAAACGAATTCTAGGGGCGCCTTAATGGCTCCATCAGTTAGCATCCAACTCTTGGTTTTGGCTCAAGTCATGATCTCACAGTTCGTGGGATCGAGCCCTGAGTTAGGTTATGTGCTGACAGCACAGAGCCTGATAAGATTTTCTCTCTTTCTCTCTGTCTCTCTCTCTCTCTCTCTCTCTCTGGCTGCCCCTCCCCGCCTTTCTGTCTCTCTCAAAATAAATAAATAAACTGAAAAAAATTTTTAAAAATTCTAATACTATGACAGCAGCAACTGATAATGATAGTGACCATTGCTGTTTAGTGCTCCCTGAGGGGCAGTCCCTGCTCAAAGTGCTCATGTGCATTATTGCATTTAATCTTAACAGGGAACCTATGGCCCGGGGATTGTTCTTCTCTCCATTTCACAGATGAAGAAATTGAGGCTGAGAAAAGCAAGACAACTGGTACAAGATCACACAGGCAGGAACCAAGATTTGAGCCTAAGCAGCTTGTTCCAATGAAACATTATTTATAAAAACTGATGACTGGGGGCACCTGGGTGGTGTGTCAGTTGAGTGTCTGACTTCTGCTCAGGCCACGATCTTGCGGTTCGTGAGTTCAAGCCCTGTGTCGGGATCTCTGCTGACAGCTCAGAGCCTGGAGCCTGCTTTGGATTCTGTGTCTCCTTCTCTCTCGGCCCCACCCCCACTTGTATTCTGTCTCTCTTTCTCTCAAAAATAAAGAAAACATTAAAAAAATAAGAACTGATGGCTGGCCTGGAGGTCACAGTTTGCCAATTAAAATTTTTTCTTTTTTAATGTTCATTTTTGAGAGAGACAGAGAATGCGAGTGGGTTAGGGGCAGAGAGAGGGAGACACAGAATTCGAATCGGGCTCCAGGCTCCGAGCTGTCAGCGCAGAGGCCGACGCGGGGCTCGAACTCACGAGCTGTGAGATCATGACCTGAGCCGAAGTCGGACGCTCAACCGACTGAGCCACCCAGGTGCCCCGCCAATTAAAATTTTATTCTTTAAATTTTATGTATGTATGTATGTATGTATGTATTTAATTATTTATCTCTACATCCAACATGGGGCTCAAACTCACAATCCTGAGATCAAGAGTCGTATGCTCTACTGACTGAGGTGGCAAGGAGCCCTGCCAATTTGAATTTTATTTTATTTTATTTTACTTTATTTTATTTTATTTTTTTAAGAAAGCTTTACGCCCAAGGTGAAGCTTGAACTCATGACCCTGGGATCAAGAGTTGGACGCTGTACCGACTGAGACAGCCAAGCGCCCCTTGAATTAAAAAAAATTTTTTTTTTAATGTTTATTTTTGAGAAAGGGAGAGAGAGAGACAGAGCGCGAGTGAGGAGGGGCAGAGAAAAAAGGGAGACACAGAATCTGAAGCAGGCTCCAGGCTCTGAGCTGTCAGCACAGAGCCCGACGCGGGGCTAGAACTCACGGACCGTGAGATCATGACCTGAGTGGGAGTCGGACGCTTAGACGACTGAGCCCCCCAGGTGCTCCTGAATTTTAAAAGTACTGTGCTAAAATATTATTTGTCTTGCTTACTGAGTCCTGCTGCACCTTTTTCCTGTACCCAAAGTCAGGTGCTGGGCTGGAGGCCGGGATAGGACTGTGCACGCAGGGGTTTTCCCTGGTAAGGTGCTGGTGGATGTCACCTGGCAGGTTGCCCTGTGCAACTCCTGTCCCTCTGATCTGAACTCGGTGCTATTTAGTTCCCATTGCACAAATGGAGCAACTGAGGCCCAGAGAAAAGGGGAAAGAAGGCATTGTGTAGCCCAAAGTCTCCTGGCTCCTAGCCTGAGTGCTGCCTCCCTTCCCCGACCCCTCAAACTCCGGTGCTTTGGGGCAGCGATGTAGCCCCCACTGGTGCCCTGGGCCACTACCTGAAAAGGCTGAGTCAGACAAGAGGAGCTTGCTGGCCTCAGAGGCTGTACCTCAGAGCTGCAGGGACCTCCCGTCTGCCTGGGCACGGTGCAGCCTTCAACAAGCCCTCCACTGTGTTGGATTTGGTCCTACACCACAGCAGGTCTAGCCCTGGGGGGAGCTGAGACAATTTTGCCTTGGTTGCAAAATCTGAGGTGCCCCCAGACTCATTGATCAAGAAAACAATATTTTAATACAATATTTAAAGGCCTGGGGCGCCTGGATGGCTCAGTCAGTTAAGCATCTGACTTTGGTTCAGGTCATGATCTCGCAGTTTGTGGGTGCTAGCCCCACATTGGGCTCTGTGCTGACAGCTCAGAGCCTGGAGCCTGTTTCAGATTCTGTGTCTTCTTCTCTCTCTGCCCCTCCCCCACTTATGCTCTGTCTCTCAAAAATAAATAAATGTAAAAAGAAAATTAAAAAAAAAGAAAAGGAAATTGGTGGAAAACCCATCATGAACAATATTTGATATGATTTTTATTTTGTTTAAATTTTATTTTTATTTTTTATTATTTTTTAATGTTTATTTAAAATTTTTTTTAAAGTTTATTTTTGAGAGAGGGAGAGAGACACAGAGTGCGAGTGGGGGAGGGGCAGAGAGAGAGGGAGACACAGAATCCAAAGCAGGCTCCAGGCCCAGAGCTGTCAGCACAGAGCCCAACGTGGGGCTCGAACTCATGAACTGCGAGATCATGACCTGAACCGAAGTCAGATGCTTAACCAGCTGAGCCACCCAGGCACCCCACTGTTTATTTATATTTGAGAGAGAGAGAGTGAGCTGGGGAGGGGCAGAGAGAGACAGAGAGAGAGAGAGAGAGAGAGAGGATCTCAAGCAGGCTCTGAGCTGTGTGCACAGAGCCCAATGTGGGGCTTGAACTTGCAAACAGGGAGATCACGTCCTTAACCACCTGAACCACCTAGGTGCCCCTGAGCCAAATTTTAAACAAAGGCAGGATCTAACCCTGCACTTACACAAAACAATCCTATCACCCGTGACTCACCCTAATCCTGGCCTTGGTTCCAATGAAACTTTATTTACAAAAACAGACGGCCAGCCTCTGGGCTGTAGTTTGTTGCTTTTTTTTTTTTTTTTTGCCATTTGAATTTTTAAAATGTTACATTACAATATTATTTACCTTGATTAGTGAGTTATTTTGTGTGTCCTCCCTCAAAACTGTCTCTCTCTAGCCATCTGATCACTAGCAATCATTTAACCTTTCTTTCCCTGGCCACCCTGCATCTGCCAGCTGATGGGGCTGACAGCATCCAAAGTGCCTCTCTGTTATTACTCCTGATTCCTCATTCTGAGCCACAGCCCAGCCACCTCTTGCTGTGCCCTTTGGCCTTCCAGATCCAGGCATAGCCCCTCTCTCAGCCCCAGATTACTCATTTGTTTTTTCTCTTTCTTTCTTTTTAAATTTATTATTTATTTTAAAAATTTATGTTTACTTACTTATTTTGAGAGAGAGAGAGAGAGAGAGCGCACAAGCGGAGGAGGGGCAGAGAAAGAGGGAGACCCAAGCAGCAGGTGCACCGTCAGCGCTTAGCCCAGTGTGGGGCTTGAACTCACGGAGTGCAAGATCGTGACCCGAGCCGAGATCAAGAGTTGGGCGCTTAACCGACTGAGTTACCCAGGCGCCCCTAGTTTTTATTGTTTAAAGTAAGCTCTACGCCCAACGTAGGGCTCGAATTCACAAGCCTGAAATCAAGAATCACATGCTCCACCAGCCAGGTGTCCCTCACAGTGCTCATTTGCACAGTAGAGGAGCTGAACCCGCCTGGCATGTGGGGAGATTTTACAGGGTCCTGAAATCGACATCTCAAGACTCTGATCAGACAGGACCCATGTCCTTGAGTGGAGGCTGTAGAGGCTGAAGGCTCACTTAGGTTCTCCCAGTTGGGGCTGGAATCACATTTACTTGTGGCTGAAACATGGTGACCTCTGACCCTCACAAGCTCTTGTTAAAGCTAGCTATAGCTTTGATGAGTTTTAAAAACGCTTTCATGATGGGGGAACTATGAGAAATGATCCTTAGAAGTGAGGAGGCTGGCTGGGAGTCCCGCTCCTTAATGGCTGGAAGTCCCTCCCACCTGCTCATTTTAATAGCCACATTGATGGGGCACCTGGCTGGCTCAGCTGCAGGAGCCTGCGACTCCAGATCTTTGGGTCATGAGTTCAGGCCCCATATTGGGTGTAGAGAGCGCTTAAATAAATTAAAAAAACTTAAGAAAAAATAGCCACACTGATAGACCACCATAATTAATCACCTCTTGCATGCCAGGCACTTGATGTATGATATCATTTCCTTTAATCCATAGGGCACCCCGACGAGGGTTCTTATCCCTATTTCACAGATGAAGACACTGAGGTTCAGGGGACTAAGTGACTTGCTGATGGTCTCACAGGAAGCAGTGGAGCTGGGATTCTGCCCCTTGACCTGTGGGCTCCAGGGCCTGGATTCTTTCCACTTAGTGGACTCCTCTATGCCCCACTTACCAACTGGAGGGCCTAAGGCCTCCCATCTGGGACAACTGGGGGAAGGAGAAGGGTAGCAGTTCTGGGGAACTAGACCCCGATTCTTGCCACTCCCTGGATCTTCTGAGCCCCTGGGCCCAAGAGCAGAGCCGTCAATAACTCCGCTTTTCCTCCACAATCAGAAGCAAGGGTCTGCCCCCAAACCTCTCTTGGACAGTGATTTGCTCAAGAGAACATTCCTGGAGGCCTCCTCCAATCCCTGCTGTGTGATCTTGGGGAAGTCACTTCCTACCCTGGTCATCTGTAGGATGACTGTTTGTGTGCGAGGGTGTGTGCATTGCTGAGTGAGAACAGGAAATGGTGGGGGTGAGTCTGTAGCTTTGTGGAGTTGGGTTGGGACTCATCCTCTGAGGGTGTCATGTCTGGGGCACCGGAAGGGGGCAAGGAAGCAGGGAGGTGCTTTTTTCTCAGGACCATGGCCTCCGGATAAAGGTTGTTGGGAGCTTTTAATAATATTATTAATATTATCATAGCAACTGATATTTGCTGACTGCTTACCATATACCAGGCATGGCTCTAAAGATTATATTCAGGATTTAATTGACCTGTTACAACTCCTTGTGAAGCAGGTTTTATTATCCTCAATTTGCAGAAGGGACAACCAAGGCTCTGAGACTGTAAGGACCTTACAGCTCATCAACGATGCAACCAGGATTTAGACCCAGGCAGTCTGCTTCCAAGACTAACCTCTTGGACCCCTGCCTACTCTAAACTGCCCTTGTGGGAATCGTGAACTCGACAGCCTCCTCGCCCACCTTGACTGGCTTGGCCACAGTCTGAGTCAGTGAGGGAATCAGGCCTTCCTTTAGAATCTAGCTGTGCGTGTGTGTGTGTGTGTGTGTGTGTGTGTGTGTGGCAGTGTCTGTTGTCCATCTGCGTGATGTATGATGACAGCGCTGTGGGAAGGGGGAGGTCTAGCCATCGCTCTCAGAGAGGCAGGGTAGCGGGTGTGTCTGCCTCATTCGCTGCTTTATCCCAGTGCTTGGCACACGGAGTTGCTCAACAAATATGTGTGGAATAAATACATGAATACGTATATAAGGTCCTTCTGTTTGACTTCAGGCTCAGGGGCATGAGGATGAATCCACAGCGGTCAGGCTCCAGAGCACGGGCCCATCATCTGTAAAATGGACGAAGGGATCCCTGATGCACCTGCTGCGAGGAAGCAGCGTGAGGTGACAGGACAGGCACGGCTGTGGGTTGGGGCCTGTTAATGTTGGGAGAGGAAAAAGTCAGCCTGGGCTCAAAGAGTTAAGGGATGAGGTCAGAGCCTCTAGAACAGCTGCCCAGACTGTTGACCGCCAGAGCCTTGGACCAATCCCCAGGGGCTGGGGATCTGGCTGGCGAGAGGAAAGGGGAGGTCAGGAGCGATTGATGGGGAGAGGGATTCCTGAACACTTGGGCTTCCCGACTCTTACCACTGGCCAAGTTGTAGAGAAGGGGAGACAGAGAATGAGAGGGTGCTAGGGAAGAGATTCAGGAGGGAGGCATGAAGCCATCTTGTGATTCTGGGCCGGGAAGCTGGCAGAGCCCTGACTGGAGAGAACGGGTAATACTGGGGAGAAGGAGACACGAGGTGGGGCCTGTGGGGCTGGGCTTCTGGGATTTCACATGTGCTGTGAAGAGGGTTCCTTCTGGCTAGATCTCCTGACCGGTCCCTTCTGCTGGAGAAGCCAGCCTGTCAGAGGTGGCTCTCTTCCCCTGGGTTAACTTTTCTCTGAAGGTAGCTCTCGACCCGTTACAGGTGCACAGATCCCTACTTCTGATGCCTGGCCTCGGGAATCAGGGGTAAACAAATACAATTTACCACATTTTCAGGCTCAACAGTCACTGGAGTACCAAATGGTCCTGGGGAGGGCAGCAGCCATCAGTTAAATGCTCATAAATGCGCTGCTGAGCCGGAAGAGGAGCGTCAGCCCTGGAACCACTGCCAAATACACTCATTGCTGATGGACTTTAACCAGTTGCCCGACTTTAGCCAAACCATGGCCAGAGCCAGACAGTCAGCAGGCTGGGCCCTCGACGTCACTTTGCCAAGGTAGCATCAGAAGTGCTCCACCCCTCATCACTTGCCCCCTGCTCTTCAATCCTTGCGTTCTCCTCCCCATTTCCTTTCTTCTCTCTCCCTCCCTCCCCCATCCTTCTAAGCATCACCATGGCATCACAGCAGAGCAGAAACCCAGCGAGATATTCACCCACCTCTCCCCGCCCGCCCTCCCCTCCAGAGCTCAAGCTCCTGCCTCATAGAGCTTGCTGCTTCCCCACCCCGTCGTCTTGCTCAGGGAGTGGGAGTGCAGTGCTGCGCTGAGGGCAAGGAAAAGGGGTCCCGGCCCAAGAGGACCCCTACATATCCTTTCTGTGACCATAAGCATGTCCCTTCTCCTTTCTCAGCCTCAGTCTCTCTGTCTGTTCCAATGGGGAGGCTCCTTTTTAGGGCTGACGTGACCTCTGCCTAAACCCTTCTTGACACTCTGGACTCCTCTCTGCACTTTGGGATCTGGTTCTCAGATCTCCAGGCCCCAGAGTCACATCTTCTGCAGCCCCATCTCGCCAGCCCCTCCCCTGCCTGCTGTATCGCAGCGGTGATCACGGTGTGCCTAGTGGCTGAGGTCAGGGGGCAGAGAGCTAACTCTTATCTGACAGCTCAGTGAGCAGCTGATTACTCAAGGACAGGAGACTGTCCGGCTGTAGGAGACAATCAGACTCCTTCCGGCCAGTTGGATGGAGGGGGAGGGTGGTGTTGGGTCAGCCTGGGTGGAGCTGTGGTATGTTTTGTGGCAGGAGGTGAACCCTTCTCAGTAGCACCGATAACCCCTGAGCAGCACTTGTCTGAATGGCCCAGGGAGAGCTGACCACCCCCTCCGCAGGGGTGAGTCTGCAAGAATCAGAGCTCGTGGCCTCCAGCCCATCACTACATTGTGGAGTCTGGGGGTCCTGGGATGGGTGCCTGCATGGGTGCCCATTAGTATTCATGCATAACCAGGACACGGGACTGAGACCTGCTCCTATGGGAGCCCAAGATACCGTGGACACAGAGAGGGCCCTCTGGGCCCTTGCACACGTCAGGGCCACGTTTCCTGGCTGGGATGGCCTTCCATGTGCCCATCTGTTCCCCCAGAGCCCTGGGGCTCTTGGTCTGGTCTCCTGCTAGCTTCTGGCCTAACACCCACCTTGGCATCCAGCTTGTCCGTGTGGTCAGCAACCTGGTTCAGTCCATCTTGGGGGGGCTGAAGGTGGATGGGGGTGGTGGGATTCAGGGTTCCCTGAGGGAGAAGAGGAGGAGGTTCTGGGACTTGGCACCCCAATGTCGGGGGTGGGGGTCAACCTCCCGCGGGATGCTGGTGGCAAGGACTGCCCTCTGGTCCCCTGACCTTTCCACTCTGTCCCTGGGATTCTGGGGCCTCTGCCCGCTACATGGTAGCCTAATCCCTCTGGGCTCCGGGTCCAGTTTCCTAAGGGGGGGTCTCCATCTCCTCTGCCAGCTGAACCCCAGAAAAACATCAGGTGTATCTGCTCAAAGCCAGGAGACGGGGTGTTTGGAGTCGCCAAGGTCCAATGCTACACAGCCCCCGTGGCCTCTAGACCCCTCCTTGGCCCCCTCCGCTCTCTGGGGTTCATCCCCATTTCCCCCTAGCCCCGGCTTTGCTCCTAGGACCCTGCTTTTCCCGCCCCCACCTCAGTGGAGCCCCTCCCAAACCCTCCCAAATGTACTCACCATGGGACTGGAGAGGGGTCTGTAGGGTCCTCAGCCCCACTGCCTCCCCGGGGGCCGGCGGCGTCTCCAGGGACCCAAACACCTGGCTCCCGGGGGGAGCTGCGCCCTGTGCTGGCAGCCGGAGAGGCACAGCCAGTGATTGGCATGTCCCACCCCCTGGCACGCCAGCCTGGGGGGGGGGGGGGGGGGGGGGGGAAAGAGAGGGGGGGAGGAAAGGGAGAAAAGGAAGGGAGGGGGAGCTGGAGGGAAGCCTCAGGCAGCGTCTGGGGTTGGACTAGGCTCCTGGAGGGTGCCCCCCTCCTCCACTAGGGCACCTCATTCGAGCCCCGAGAGGGAGGGCGTAGGACACGGGGAAAAGGAGCCCAGGAAGGCTAAAAGTCCAGAACGGGAGAGAAGGCGGATACAGGGAGACAAACACCCACACCCACTGCACACAGACTCAGCGGCACACACACACACACACACACACACACACCCTCACAAAGGCACACTGTTTCCTGGGGCTCCTTCCCCCACGCAACACTCGAGCCCCCAACCTGTGTGCACCCTGCCCCGACACACACTCCCCGGCATTCACATGCCTGCTTCCCTCACACACTCGCCCTGCCCCCTGCACATGCCCACGCGCCCACCCACCCACCCACCCAGCCCCACACCCTGCTCTTCCTCCCTGCTGCGAAGGAGCTAGATTCCTTCTGTTTGGAAATGACACATTGGGCCTCACGTGAGAGGCTCCAACTTGGAACAGACCCAGAGGGCTGGCGCACCGCCCCAGGGGCTGGGCAGACGTGGCCGCGTGCTGGGCTGCGTGCTTCTGCGTCTGTCCACGCTGCACGGCCCGGGTGTGAGGGTATATGGGGGTCTGGATGGCAGGGATGGAGGGGGGCTGTGTGCCCACTGCACGTGCTGCTGAGTGCCCCCCACGTGAGTGTCCCCGAATACCACGCAACCTGTGTAAATGCAGGTGTCGCCCTGTTGGTCTGGAACCCGGACGCGTGTGTACACGTGTGTCTGTATTCGGTGTGTGTCTGAGTGTTGCCCAACTGTGGAACTTGCTAATTCTGACAAGTGAGGCAGCCTCTACCTCCCTGCCTGCTCCACCCCCAGCTTCCACTTGGAAGACAGACAGACAGGCAGACAGACAGCTCTCCTCCCAGCTTGTCAAACTCTGTCTCCCCTGACTCCCACTCAGGGCTCATAGGTGCGTACCCAAAGTGACAAACTTGCCCTCCCCCCGCCCCGCCTCCCTTAGCCCCACTGCTTGGTCAGTACCCTCCCCCCTTTTGAGATTTCTGTGTTAGAGATAGAAGCCCCGGGGGCCCTTTGCCATAGAGACCTGGGTTCTGCCCAGGCCTCACCTGGCCCTAGAGACCTCCTGGGGAGCTGACCGCAGAGGAGAGCCGGGGAGACTTCTGTGGGGCTGCTGTGTCCCTTGTCCCACTGGGCCATGCTGAAGCCCTGGGGCAGAAGGTGGGAAGGATAGGGATCATCTACTGTTCCCATTATGCAGATGAGAAAACTGAAGAGCAGAGGCGTACTTAACACATGGTGGACAAGTGTTTGGACTCAGGTCCCTTGGCTCTAAGCCAGGGGCTTGGGACCTGCCCCACTGCTTACCCACCCGCACATTTCCCCACCAAGCACCCCCTCTCAATCCTGATGCCCCGAAGGTTAACTTGGGGCTTCCTCCTCAGGCTGGAGCCCAGTTGCCAATGGAGCCAGATGGAACAAATCCGGAGTCCCTGGGGCTTGGCCAGCAGCCACGGGACGCCAGTGGTGGGCACACGTGGCAGGTACATGTGGGGGGGGGGGGTCTCTGCTTCTCCAAGCCCGCTAGAGCAAGCATCCAGCCCACCTCCCTTCTGAAGTCGAGGAGGCACTGCAGCTTAGAGAGGAAGGCATCTGCGCCCCCCACCCCCTCCCACCCCGGGGTCGGCCAGGGGGTCAGCAGTGGGGTCAGAACTTCACCGGTCCCTGTCCGTGGGCGCGGACTCCGGCTGCCCCCTGCTGGGCTGTCCTCGGTTTGCGGCTGCGGCCGGTGCGCGCGGTGGGGCGGCGGGTACTTGTGCGCGTACACGTGGCTGAGTGTGGGGGTGTTAGGCCTCCACGCTCCACATCCATTTCCGAGTCTGAATCAGGCTCTCTCCTTGCCCCCTCCCCCCAATCTCCTTGGTCTCCCTTTTCTCTTCTCCCACCGCCTCTGCACACGTCCCTTTAGAAATAAAAACACTTATTTTGTAGGCGGGAGAGGAGGGTGTCCAGCGCTCCCCTGCCTCTTCTCGAATGCCCCTCTCGGTCCCAGGCGGTTTCCTCCTCAAGTCCGCGAAGCCAGGGGGTTGATGCCCCCCTCCCCCCCTCCCCCCCACCCCCGACTGTATGACTCTTTTCCGTCCAGACTTGGCTAGGTCCCCTTACCAGATGGGGAAACTGAGGCAGGAAGGGAGGTAGGGCCAGGAGAAGCTCTCCCACCCGGCTCTCTCACCGCCCCCGCACCCGCGCCGGATTTAGCCGCAGGGAGGCTGGGAACATTGTCTTTATTTTAAGCCGCCGAGTGAGGCACGAACGCGGCTGCTCGCGACAAAGGGCTTGGCTAAGCAGCGGCAGGCGGCGCACGTGGGGGTCCAGCCCCACCCCCGCTCGACCCCCCAGCGGCCCCGGGAGCGGCCCGGCCTGACCTCAGCCGGTTCTGCCTTCTCTCTGGCGGGTTGGGACTCCGGCTGGCGCAGGACACCTGGGTCTCGGCTCCCCGCCGGTGGCTATTTTTGGTCCCTTTGGCTGAGGATTCACTCCTCCCGGCCACCGAGGGAACGCGGGGTTGTCCGCGCGGGGCTGGGCCCCTCGTTCAGCCCCCTCGCGTGGAGGAGGAGAGAAGCTGTCCTGGGTGCGAATCCAGCCCTGCCTCTTCCCAGCTGAAACGCTCTGAGCAAGTCGGCGTCCTTCTTGAGGTCCCCGTCATGGGGGTTAGAGATACCTCCCCGACGGGGGCTGTTTGACCAGGTTAAACGTGGCACTGTGGATTGCTTCACGTGAAAGCCATTCTCGTCGTTATTTACAACTCGTATTGAGCACTTACTACGTGCCCGGCGCTGTTAAACGCTCCACATTCATTAACTTTTTTTTTTTTTTTTTTTTTTTTTCTCACAACAGCTCCCAGAGGGAGTGTGTATTATTATTCCCATTTTACAGATGAGTAGATTTACAAGCAGCGTGCAATCCCAGGGCTCTGTGCAAGGGGGCGGTCAGTGCGTCTGGGGCCATCCTGGGGCTGGCTGGGGTCCCGGTGGCAACGTGCGGGCTCCAATTCCAGCAGACCTGTTGTGGGACAGAATTTTTTTAAGGCAGGGCATCCTGGCTGAGGGCTGCGAGGGGGTGGGGAAAGGAAGTGAGCCCGCCCTGGGAGTGTGTGCTGGTGAAGGTCAGACTCTCACCCTGGGCTTTGAACCCAAGTCAGAAGCTCAAACCTGGATAAACTTGCCACTTTTCAGTGTTGCTTCCTCTGTCCTGGGAGGAGGCGGGACTGAGCGATCCTTCCCACCAAACCTATGAAGCCAAGCTGGTTGGTCCTCAGTGCCCTTGGGAATGGGCGTGGGTTGGTGGTCTCACCCACTGTGGAGGTGGCCTCTATTCAGAACGGGGTGGGGAGGGAGGCAGCTGGTGGTCCTGAGGGCACCCCTCCTTGCCCACCCCCACCTCTGCTTTAGGACTTCAGCTTCCTTATGCCCCTTTCCTCGCCTCCCCAACGGGTGGGGGCGGGGGAGGAGCTCTGGGAGAGACTAATTCTCAGATCAAAGAAGAAACTAAAATCCAGGGCGGGGCTGCAGATAAATCAGGCCTAGTAAGGGGCCCCAGAGTCCCTGACACCGGAGGGCTCGGGAGAATGTGGTCACAACAAAAGACATCATCATGGGACAGGAAATCGAGGTTTTCCGATCCGGTTCCGCAGTTCAGGCCTCCTAGAAACAATCTCTCTCCATTTACGAGGTGCTTCACCTCCGAGGCTGGGCTCTGTTCAGGGACCCTCAGGGGGAAAGGGTGGAGGGCCCCTGGGCAGCCCTGCTCCACCTGCCCAGAGGCCTCGAGGTCGGCTTCTGAAGAATGGATGGGTTCAGGGTGGCCCAGACCACGGTTCCTCGCGCGGCCTGGACCTGAGCAGAGCGTCCCCTGGTCCTTCTAGCACGTGAGGTGACAGGGGTTGGGCAAGGTTGTTGGATGCTGGGGACCGAGGCCACTCATCCTGGATGAGTCTGTGAATCTTGGTTGCACGGGAGGCGCAGCGAGGAGCAGCGTTCCCGTTGGGCGTCCCTAAGCGTTCTCTATTCCCTCCTATAAGGACAGGACCTCAGAGTCCAGGCCACTTGCTGCCGTCTAGGATTTGGACGCATCGTGGGGTTGCGGCCCGGACGGAGGGAAGGGGCGCTCTCCCCAGCGTTATGGGGGTCCTTGCTTCCCACTCAAATCTCTATGGCCAAAAAATGGCTGGGAAAATCTGATTAACGGCGTCGACTTTGCTTTGCTTGGTCAGTGGACACCGGCTCCCCAAGTTTTCTGCCACTTGACATATGCACCCTGGCCCTGGACTTGACCGGATGTGAAACTGCTGGAGAGAAGTGGTGCGGAGCTTTGGGCGGGCACCCCGAGCTAGATCTCCAAGGCTTCTCTCCAGCCCTCCAAAGCTGAGTCTACGCGCCCCTGTGAGTGACCGGGGTGAGGCAGGACCGATTTCAGGGTCCCCTGCCCCTGGCCGGGCTAAGTTTGCTGCCTTGCCTCGTAGCACCTCTCCCCCCGACTTCCGTGACCGTGTACCTTGTTCCCACCCAGTCGGAGACTGAAGCTCGAAGCCCAAGGTGGCGTGCTGTGGGACGGAGCAGGTCGAGTGGAGCCTAAGCCCGCTGGCTCTCCCATTCACCTCTCCGTGAGACCTTCGTCCCCCCTGTGGGCTCAGCAAGTACGTCAGCGGGCAGGGTAGTTCCCCGCCATCCTCCGTCTGGGCACTAACCAGGGCGTTCCGGTGGTACCCACCGCCCTCCGTACTTCCCCGCGCCCTCTGGTGGCCGGGCTCTGGCCCAGGGGTGGGGGGTGTAGGGCGAGAGGTCTGACAGGGCAGGGCGGGGCGGCTGTGTGCCCGGCGCCGCCCCGGGAGGCCGTTTTCCTGCGCAGGGAGAGGAATAATAGTACCTCTTTCATGCCCTACAGTGCTGGCCCTTCGTTGGCAGGGGTGGGTGAGGGACGGCACAGATCCAGATCTCAGAAGGAAGCCGGAGTTGGCTAGGCTGGACTGCTGCCCTTGGCACTGGCTGTCGCAGTCAGGAGCGCTTTACGTGCGCTTTTCTCATTTAAGCCTCAACAACCCCAAGGTGCAGGCGCTGTGATGATTTCCATTTTACAGATAGAAAACTGAGGCCCAGAGAAGTTAGGTTAACTCAGTCTGCCCTCTGGACTCCTTCACAGTTTGCAGATTTTGGCCCCAGTTTGGAGCCTTAGTTGAGAACCCTGTGGGCCATTTATAAAGAAGGAGGGGCATCCCAGGAATTTGCTAAGCCGGTGTCTCCCCCAGCTCTTCATTCCACTGTCCCATGTATTTAACAAACACGTAGCTCTGTTCTCAAAGTTTTACATGTTTTAACTAATTTAATTTTTGTAATAACCCAACGAAGTAGATAGAATTATTATCCCCATTTCATGGATAAGGAAACTGAGGTATTGAGAGGTTCCGTAGTCTGAGGTCGCATGGCTAGTAGGTGACAGAGCTGGGCCTGTTGACTTCAATCAGTGCTTTGTCTCTATCCTATAAAGGCCCCCCAAATGTCCATATCAGTGAATCCACGCAGCCTTCCCGTTCTCCTCCGCCCCACCCCCGCATCCCGGACTGTGGGGCAATCAATCTTTCTGCCAGAATCTAGGGCCCCCCCTGCCTCGCCCCCTTGGCGCCTCCTGTCAGCCCCAGCCGCTGAAGGCCTAACCAGGGCAGGGATTGATGACTTTGGGCGACCTCGGAGGCCGCCTGTTTACTCCGCCTGTCCGCACACGCTGTGATTAACAGTGCACAATCGAGTTAGGGCCAGAGATCCGAGGCTGAGGCTTGGGGAGGGGGAGGGGCCTCCGGGCTAGAGTCCCCTCTCCCTGGGGCCATCAGGGGTTGGCCCGAAGTTGGAGCCCCCGGGGGGGTCCAGAGGGTGCTGTGCCCTGCCAGTGGGGCTAGGAAGCATGTGGCCCTCTGGAGCTGCGGACAAACCTTCGCTGCCCTTCTAGCCCTTTTCACTGAGGACTGGAGGCTCAGAAAGGGAGGGGGTGGGTGCATATTAGAAGGAAGGCCTAACAGAAAATGGCTGTATTACTGGGAGGGAGGGAGGAAGCCAGGCCGGATCTGGGGTTTGGAAGGTGGGAAGCAGCCCTGCTTGGGCCTCAAGTTGCTTACTTCTGGGGTGGGTATGTTTTTCTCTTAGGCCTGTTTCTCTCTTCCTTGAGCACACATCTAGCCTGCTCCAGCTTTCAGAGCAGGCTAGACATGCTTCCACCATGGAAGTGGGTCTGCACACCACCTGGGGTGAGGGAAGACAGGGGTAAAAGCCCAGACCCAGCTCAGCCCTTCTCATGGGGAGCCTTTGCTCCCCTACATTCCAGGGAGAGGCTTCCAGGGTTTTAAACCAGTAGTTGCTATTTAAAAACCACACAGTGCAGCCTATAGTATGTCCTACTTCCTCCAGATTGATAAGGCAGCCCCATCCTAAGGGAATAGTGTGGAGTCTATGCCCAGCACTGTGTTAAAGACAGGAAGGGAACAGGAGAAACCAGAGTCCAGAAGACAGGGGGTTGATGAACTAGTTGAGATAAGATGATCTTGGGAAAGCTACCAGGGCAGACCAGAGCCCATGAACTTCCTGGGGATAGGGGAAAAGGTGAAGAAAAGTACAGGGATGGTCAGTGGGAGCTGGCTCCATTGGGGGTGGGGGGTTACAGGCCAGGCTGGGGAGGATAATCTGGATCTGGAGTTTATGTAGTATGTCAAGACACCAGACTGTTTGAGTCAAGTTGGAGGCCCAGTCTAGAATCTTGTGTGAGGGAAGATGTCATGGCCTTCCTCCCAGCCTCAGTTTACCCATCTATAAATACGATGGGGACAGAGGTGTAGATGGACTAGGTGGTCCCCAAAGACTCTCCCAGCTCTGATGTTCTTTGCAGGTGGGACACCTGGGGTTCAACTCACTTCTGCCTTTCCTGGCCCTGAGACCTTGGGCAGATCACCGAGCTTTGGTTTCCCAGAAGTAAAACAGGCGATTAGGTTAGCCTAGTATTCCTCAGAGTCTATCTTGCAAGACATTAGTAGATGTAAGTTATGAGAAAAAAAGACCTCCGTGATAAAATGGGAAATTAATTCGGTTTTCTTTATTGCAGGAACCTATCAGAACCTTTAAATGGCAAATATACACTGACAATCTCTGAGAGGCAGAGAAAACGTGCAGGTTTCTCCAACTTATTTCACCACGGGAGTTTTTTTACATGAGCCTTTTTCTGGTTCCCAAAGGAACCATCTGGACTCTCCTGGCAGGGGTCAATGTGATGGCCACCCATAGCCCTGGATGTGGTTACCTGGTTCCCAATCCTGGGCCCCAGCCCCAAGTTTCCCCAGCCCAGCCTCTGGCCTCCAGTCCTCAGTCAACAGACCTCATTCCCTAGCTTACGATGCAGCCTCTGGCCCCAAGTCTCCTGGCTCCCAGCTCCAGACCCTCTACCTTGAACCTCATCTTTAAGTCACGGTCCCATTTCCCACCCATGGCTCCCAGCCTTCCTCTCCAAAGCTGTTTTGGAGACTTTGGGTTCTACAGGGTTAACGGGTAACACCTTCCCTGTCCCCAGCTGTCCCCTATCCCCAGCTGCATCTGCAACCCATTTGGTCTTTGGGCCAGAGCCACAGTCAAAGGAGAGCCAGGGCCCCAGGGGAGTGATTACACATATCACATATTGGTAGGTTGAGGGGTTGCACTCCACAGTGTTTGCATTAAAATCCCCCTCCCCCTGCACAAGCCTGGTCCAAGGAGAGGGAACCCCTTGGAGGCAAAAGTATAGATTATGAACTAGAACATTCTAGTCAGGTAAATGGGTGGGAGGTGGGAAGTAGAGATAAGGGCAGAGGTCAGGAGGAGACTGGGGGGGGGGGGGGGCGGTGTGTGTGTGTATGGAATGATAAGCCTGACTCAGCGGGTGATCCTAGGATGAGGCTGGGGACAAGGGCCAGTCCCAGGGTGAAAGGAGCCATTTTACAGATGTCGAAGCAGAGGCCCGGTGACTTCCCGAAGGCTAGCCAGCCATCCGATGGCTAGTGCCCACACCCACATTGTCTCCTTGTATTATGATCTCGGTTAACAGTTTTCAAAGTGCGGGGCACCGGGGTAGCTCTGTCGGATAAGCTTCCGACTTTGGCTCAGGTCAAGATCTCGCAGTTTGTGAGTTCGAGCCCCATGTCGGGCTCTGTGCCGACAACATGGAGCCTGGTTCAGATTCTCTCTCTCTCTCTCTCTCTCTGCCCCTCCCCTGTTTGCACTCTCTCTCTCTCTTTCATAAACAAACAAACAGACGTTAAAAAAAAAAAAAAACAGTTCTCAAGGTGCTTTCTCTCCATACTTCCTCCTAGAAATACTTTCTAGATGCCCCTGGGGCCACTCCCTCTCTTGGTTCTCCTCCTTCCTCCCTGCTCAGTTTCCTTTGCTGATCTGCATCTTCTCACCCTCTAAACTTTGGAGTGTCTGGGCTCAGTCCTTGGACCTTCACACCCACTCCCAGGTGAATGTATGCCACTCACCACACTGATGATTCCCAAATTTACGTCTCCAGCCCAGCCTCTCTTCTGAACTTGTATATCCAATATTTTTTCATCTTTAAAATGGGCGTGATAATAGCTCTACTTTGTTGGGCTGTCAGGCAGATTAAATGAGTTAAGGCATGTGACGTGTCGCGATGGTGCCTGGCTCGGTTTGAACATGATGCCTGGGGCTGCGATTACTGTTGTCACTGTCACCATTGCTGCCTGCCAGCTCCACTTGGGAAATCTAGAATCATCTCAGACACGATTCATCTCAAACCCCAAACCCGATCTCTGTGCAAACCTTGCCTGTCTCAGCTGATGGCAACTGTGTCCGGCTGGTGGCCTGGGCCCCAAATCTTGTAGTCATCCTTGATTCTATTCTCTCTCTCACATCCCAAATCACATTGATCAGAAACTCCTGTTGTCTCTTCCTTCAATATATCCAGGGTGCAGCCACTGTGGTCTTGGCCAGTGTCATCTCAGACCTGGATTACTGCCTCCACGCTGGTCTCCCCACTTTCACCCAGCCTCCTCTACAATCTGTTCTCAGCACAGCCTTCAGAAAGTTCCTTTTGACAGGGAAGTCAAACCATGTTCCTTCTCTGTTCAAAATGCTCGGACAACTCTTTCTCAGAGTAAAGCTCCAGGCCTTACAATGACCTACCAGATCCCGTGTGATCAGCCTCTGCTCCTCCCTCGACCTCATTTTCTACCACCGCCCCCTCACTACTCTGCTCCAGCCACAGTGGCCTTGCTGTTTCTGGAACATGCCAAACACTTTCCTGCCTCAAGGATTTGGCACCACTGTGATCTTTGCCTGGGTAATACTAAACACACCGGCAGGTCTCTACAGGACAGAGATGATGATTGTAAAAAGGGCTGGGGCTTGGGGCAGTGGGCACAGAGAGAGGAGCCCAGAGACCATGGCAGGGCCAGATGAAAGCCCCTGAATGTTCCTTGAGCAGTGAGCAGACAAGAAAGGAGTGCGTGCAGGGCGGGGCTGGAACTAGGGTGAAGCAGTGAAGCGTTTGCCTCAGGTGTGAAATTTAAGGGGGTGCCAAAAAAGTTAGTAATCAGGACACGTACTCTTTTATTTGTTAACGTTTATTTATTTTTGAGAAAGAGAGAGATAGAGAGAGAGAGAAAACGCGCACAAACAGGGGAGGGGCAGAGAGAGGGGGACAAGGATCCCAGGTGGGATTGGAGCTGACAGCAGGGAGCCTGACGCCGGGCTCAAACCCACCAACTGCAAGATCATGACCTGAGCTGAAGTCGGACACTTAACTGACTGAGCCACCCGGGCGCCCCATAATATTTTATTTTTTTTAAATTTTATTTTGAGAAAGAGACAGAGAGAGAGAGAGAGAATCCCAAGATTGACTCAGGACTCAATCTCTTGACCGTGAGATCATGACCTGAGCCCAAATCAAGAGCTTAACCGGCTGAGCCACCCAGGCGCCCCGGGATATGTAATATTTTAATGCAACATTAAAAAAATAATGCAAAAACAAACTCCGCAATGGACAAAATATCAAGTAAATACTTAAGTCGAGTTTTAAGTAAAGACGCGTGGGCACACCACTGCGCTTGGTGGTGGTGCCCACTGGGCCTGGAGGCACGAGGCACGCGCAGTCCGAAGAGGGGCGGAGCATGGGGGCAGAAACAGTTTGGGGCAGGGGTCACTCACGTGGCTCCCTCGGGTGAGGATGGTGCCCTAGGAGTCATCCGACCAGCAGGGGAGGAAGTGGAGAATCTCAGGGAGAAGGCCGGGTAGGTAGGTAGGTACCCGTGCGCCCAGCTGAGGTGGGACCAGGTGATGGGGCCTTGAGATCCACCCTGGGCACGGGTCTCAGGGCAGCGCCAAGGGCGAGAGGCGGAGCCAGAGTCGGAGAAACGCTGGGCTCCGAAAGCAAGGCAGACAGAATCAGGGGGCGGGGTCAGAAGTTGGGAGGCGGGGCCAAGGCTAAGGGGCAATCCCGGCAGGGAATAGGGTGGGTCTAAAACAGACACTTGGACCAATGGGGTTAGGGGAGGAGCCTGTGCGCTGGCCCTGCGGGGGCACGTTTGTTCCGCCCCAGCAGAGCCAGGTGCAAGTCATGCCCTCCTTCCTCCTCCCTTTCTCGGAGCTGGGACTATGTGTGCTTGTCTTTGAATACTTCTGGAGCTGGGCTTCTTGGGCCGGGGTAGCGTCCCATGAGCCCAGGAAGGAGCCAGAGCAGGCCTTAGGTGGGCAGATGCGCAGATGCGCTTTGCTTTCCTCGTTGGGCTGCCAACAGCCTGCATCCCCCCTGCTCCCACCTCTCTGCAGCCATTGTCAGAGCTCCTCATGGCCTCCACCTGCCCAGGCTCGGAACTGGTACCAGGACCAGGAAGTCTCCGTGCTGATCTGGACTGCAGGTCATGCCATCCCCCATCTCTCTCTCACGTGGTCTCCCCGTGCCACCAGTGCTAGCCCTGGCCAGCCCAGGCGAGGCAGGCGGGGGCCGAGGGGGAGAGAGTCACCAGATCTCAGTGACTCCCCTGGCTGTGCTTTGCCTTCCCGGAACTCGTCACTGCCAGCTCAGGGCTCGCTGGAGGCAGATCACAGAAGAGCTCAGGAGTCCAGCGGGGAAGCTTAGGTTAGTCAAACTTTCTGAACAAGAGCCCAATATGAGGGAGCACAAGCTACTGCAGCCAGGGTCTGGCCGGGGGAGCAGACTTGCTGCATCAGCACTGACCTTCCCCTTCGTCTTTTCTTCTTTGTTTCCAAATGCTTGCACCTGTCTCAGGAAAGGAAAGAGTTTCACAGCCTCCTGAGTGACTCCCTTCATTGCCACCCCTTCTCCACTTCCAGGAAGGACTGAATGGCCAGGTGTAAGTTGGGAGGGGGTGGGCAAGATTCATGTGGTTTTTCACTGTAACTATAAGAAAAGTCTTGAGGGGAGCAGAGAAAAATGGAGAGGAAGGTGAGGGTATGGTGTGTGTGTGTGTGTGTGTGTGCGCGCGCGCGCACGCGTGTGCGCACGGTGCAGTCCACTGCGAAGTCAACCGTCTGGGTTCAAGTATAGGCTCCATTGCTTTTTTTTTTTTTTTAAAGTTTATTTATTTATTTTGAGAGCAGGGGAAGGGCAGAGAGAGAGGGAGAGAGAATCCCAAGCAGGCTCTGCACTGACAATGCAGAGCCTGTTGTAGGGCTGGAACTCAGGAACTTGGAGATCATGACTCGAGCCAGGATCAAGAGTTGGATGCTTAAAGGACTAACCCACCCAGGTGCCCCAAGGTGTCTGATCCTTTGTCAGACAAGGCTGGATCAAGGAGCTCTGAGCTCCTTGTGGCTCTGAGGGTGGGGAGGCTAGGGGAGGGTGCAGCTACCTTCTCCCCAGGTCCTGTACTGTGTTGGGCAGAGGCTGGCCCAGAGTGTCTGGGAGGGAGGCAGGGAGGGTAGAACTCAGCACTCATGTCCACTGGCGGGCTCAGGATGCTGCCTATGTTGGCCAAGGTCATTGTCATGCTCAGACCCCTCTGCCTGTTGGTAGGATGAACACCTTGGGAGGCCACTGGGCTTCTGGGAGCCCTAATTCTGCCAGTTACCAGTGCTTCCTCTTTTCGCATTCCCTACTGGTAAATGCTTGCATTTACGTTGGCTGAAAGGGAAGTGGGAAGCAGATGGTTTCAGAACCAGGAAGCCTGAGTTCTGGTCCCAATCGAAACCTGCTTTGTAACTGTGAACAAGTTCCCAGCCAACCTTTGCCCTGTGCTCCAGACTATATGTCCAACTTCCTACTTGAAATCTTCATTTGGATGTCTGAAAGTCCCTTCCAATTTTACATGGTCAAGGAACTCTTCTTTTCTGTCTTCAAGTCTGCTCCTGTCCCAGATTTCCCCATCCTGGCACACAGCACGTCTAACCACACCACTGCTCAAGTTCAAGTATCTTGATGTCTCCTGTTCCCTTATTTCCCTACATCCAACATATGAATTTGGACGTTCTTCCTTTGAAACACATTCGGAGTCACACTCTCTTTCTCTCTCCATCTCCATAAACATTACCCGCCAGTCCACTCCAAGCCACTTTCACCTTTGCTGGGACTATTGCACTAGCATCCATTTCTGCTGTTGGCCCTGGCCCTCTATCCCCAGCCTATTGTCCACAGGAAGCCAAAGTGATCTTTAATTATTTTGTTTTCTTTTTAAGTTTTTAATTCCAGTTAGTTAACATACAGTGTTCTATTACTTTTGGGTGTACAATGTAGTGATTCCACACTTCCATACATCAACTGGTGCTCATCATGACAGGTGGCTCCTTAATCCCCATCACCTATTTCACCCATCCCCCCACCCCAAAGTGATCTTTGAAAGTCATAGCTCAGATCATTTCACATTCTGCTTAAAACCATCCAGTGATTTCTCATTGTGCTAGAATAAAATCTGACCTCCTTACAAATCCCTACATGATGGGTCCCTGGCTTCCTTGGTTCTTATCTTGTACCTTGTCCCTTTGCTTTCTCATTAAGGCCTTCGGACTTACTGTTTTCCTTTAATTTTTACTGGGGAGACCTACTTGATCGCCCTGATCTTCTTACCTAAAGCAGCTACCTAGTCACTTTCTTTTTCCTACACTTTTCTTTGACCTCAGGTACAAAGAGACTTCAGTTCACGACCCTCTATTATCATTTATCCTGGCAAAACCCCCTTATGTTCCACCCTTACATGTTTATTCCTCTTTATCTCCATGACCCAGTCCTACCCCTCCCTGCCAGTCACCTATTCTATTGTGTTTGATGTGTACTCTTTTATTTGTATATGTTCTTGTAAAACGCGTATTGTTTTGTGTGCAAATATTTTAATTGACCTCATTGGTATAGGTAGCAGATCTCCTTCAATTTCTCATTTCATTCAGCATCTGTTTTGAAGATACTTCCATGCTGACATGGTTTGCCTGCTGTGTATTACTCCATAGTCTGTATTGCTGCATGGTTTACCTAAACATCTAGATTGCTGCTACCACCCATGACCTCAAGCGACACTGCAATGAAGGTCCTTGTACCTGAACCCTTAGGGGCCTTTGTGAGAAGTTTTCGGAGATACAGGCCCGGGAAGGGAATTGCTGGGTCATTGTGTGTGTGTGTGTGTGTGTGTGTGTGTGTGTGTGTACGTGTGCGCACATGCACGTGCGTGTTGTCAGTTGCCCTGGAGAATGGTGGCACAGCTTTCACTCCCCCCAGTGGTGCACGTGGGCCATTTGGGGATATAGGGGTCCTGTATTCCTTCAAGGCCACCAGCACTTGGCGCTATCCAGCTTTTTAATGTTACCAGTTTTAATGTGTGCAAAGTGATGATCTCATGCTTCATGTGGTTAACCTTTTGGATTTCATTGTCTTTATTTTTAGGAAATATTTTTTTAAATGTTTATTTATTTTTGGAAATTATTTTTTAAATGTTTATTTATTTAGTTTGAGAGAGAAAGAGAGCGAGCAGGGGAGGGGCAGAGAGAGAGTGGGAGAGAGAGAATCCCAAGCAGGCTCTGGGCTGTTGGCATGGAGCCCTACTCGGGGCTTGATCTCTTGAACCATGAGATCATGTCTTGAGCCAAAATCAAGAGCTGGGGGCTAAACCTACTGAGTCATCCAGGTGCCTTGGACTTCGTTGTCTTTAAAATACCTAATTAATATTTTTTTTGCTCATGTTTCTACTAAAGTTCCTTCTTTTTCTTGTTGACTTGTAAGAATTTCGTGTATATTATTAATATTCTTTCTTTAAATTTTTTTAAACATTTTATTTTTTGAGAGACAGAGAGAGACAGAGCGCAAGCAGGGAAGGGGCAGAGAGAGAGAGGGAGATACAGAATCTGAAGCAGGCTCCAGGCTCTGAGCTGTCAGCACAGAGCTTGTTATGGGGCTTGAACCTTCGAACTCAAGAGCATGACCTGAGCCGAAGTTGGACAATCAAATAAGCCACCCAGATGCCCCTTAATATCCTTAATATTCGAATTTTGTCAGTGTTAAATGTTGCAAATGTCTTCTTTCAGTCTGTCATTTGCTTTTTAAATTTGTCCATTGTGTTCTTCAACAAGCAGAAGTCCTTTTCAATATAATCATATTGATATTGTTGCATATATTTCTGTCTCTGTCTTTCTCCTTCTGTCTCTGTCTCTAAGCCCTCTCTTCAATTCTGTTTGTCTCTTCTCGAACCAAGAAGTTCATATACATACTATGGCTTTGTGGTATGTCTTAGTAGATGGTATAGTTAATCTCTCCTCTTTGCTTTTGTGTTTCAAAATTCACTTAGCAATTATAGTCTCTTTTCTCCCACATACATTTAGAGTAAGTTTTTAGAGTTCCTAAAAAAAATAATTGAACTGAAATTCTGATTAGATTTCATTGAATTTCTATAAATTAATTAATTTGGGGATGATGAGCATCTTTATAAAATAATATTTAAACAAGAGCGTAGAGTCTCCATTTACTAAGATAATCTTAATAAATAAATATATATATATATATATATATATTTTTTTTTTTTTAGAGAGTGAGAGAGTATGAGTAGGGGAGAGGGGCAGAGAGAAAGAGAGAGAGACAGACAGAGAGAGAGAGAGAGAGAGTCTCAAGCAGGCTCCTTGCTCATCTTGGAGCCCGACTTGGGGTTTGACTCCACGACCCTGGGATCATGACCTAAGCTGAAATCGAGAGTTGGATGCTCAACTGACTGAGCCACCCAGGCTCCCCTAATCTTCATGATCTTAAAAGAGTTTCAAAAATTTTCTCCATGGAAGTCTTGGGTGTCCTATGCCAATTCCCTAATGATATCTAGCTTTTGGCATTATTCTGAATGGTTTCTTAATTTTCAAAGATTTTCTGGATTATTACTTCTAGGTTATTGCTATTGATATTTTGGTAATTTGATTTTGCATCCAGCATCTTTGTTGAACTGTTTTATCAGTATAAAAAATTTTTTTTTAATGTTTATTCATTTTTGAGAGACAGAGAGAGACAGAGCACGAGCGGGGAAGGGACAGAGAGAGGGAGACACAGAATCGGAAGCAGGCTCCAGGCTCTGAGCTGTCAGTACAGAGCCCAACGCGGGGCTCGAACTCATGAACTGCGAGATCATGACCTGAGCCGAAGTCAGGCGCTCAGCCGACTGAGCCACCCAGGTGCCCCTGTTTTATCAGTTTTAATTATTTGTTGATTTTATTGGTTTATTTAGGTAGATGATCATGTTCTTTCTAAATAAACAGTTTTCTTTTAAATTTATTCTCTTTTTTTCCTAGTACATCAGTGTTGGCCAAGACCCCCAGGACTATGTTAAACAGTTGATTCTGAGGTCAAAGAGAAGGCACACAACTTTTCCCATTCTGTATAGTGCTTGTCTAGATGTTTACCTCTCTGGGTTCCTGATTTCCCTTACTTAGATGGTTGGCCTCGTTTCCCCTGGCTCTTATTCCAGCTCTTTGGTATTTTTAAGGATATTTTAAAATACTTTATACTTTTTGGGGCTTATTTTCAGTGTTACTTTGTTATTTTAATGGAAATAGAAGTCCTTTTTTCTAATTGATTTCCAGAAGTTCGTTATAAATGCTGGATACAAATCCTCGCAAATACCTTCTTTTACTCATTTTGCATTATTTATAGTGAAACAGATGGCCAGAATCGAAAAAAAATTCAAAGCAGAAAAATTTATTAATGTTCCTGTTTTGGTTAGCCCTTTTTATGTCTTGAGAAATCCTTTCCTCTTCGGCAGGAATTAATTTTTGTTTCAGATTGAAATATCAGCTGCATTTTATTTATTTCCTGTATGGATGAGTAGATGTCCTGAGACCACTTACTGAATGGTCCATGTTTTATCCAATCATCTGCAATGCCTCCTCTGCAGGTTTCTCCTGTATGTGGGTCCGTTTCTGAACCCTGCTCTTCTTTTCCACTGGACAATTTGTTTTTTCCTGCTCCATCATCATTTACATAATCCATTACAGTTTTATAATGAGAGTTGATAATATGTCTTGATTTCTGGCAGGGCAAATCCTTCTACTTCACTCTTTGCTAAAAACTACCTTAGTTATTTGTGGCCAATTGCACTTCTATATATATTTTAGAGTGTGCTTGCCAGGTTTTGGAAAATATCCATAGGAATTTTTTAAAAGATTTTATTTTTTTAATAATATCTATACCCAGTGTGGGACTTGAACTCACAAGCCAGAGACCAAGAGTTGCATATTCTAGGACTATGCCAGCCAGGTGCCCCTCCTTTGGAATTTTGACCAGAATTCCATTGAATTTATAAATCAATATTGGCATAACTGACATTTTTACATCATCTTATATCAATTATGAGTTGATATATTATGAGATTTCCTATCCATGTACATAGTATATTTATTTAAATTTTTAAAAATACCTTTAAGTATAATTAAAAATTTTTCTCTGTATAGGAGTTAAAAAAATAAATTTTGGGGACGCCCGGGTGGTTCAGTCGGTTAAGCATTGGACTCTTGATTTTGGCTCAGATCATGATCTTCTCCTGGGAGCCTGCATTGGGCTCTGTGATGATGGTGCAGAGCCTGCTTGGGATTCTCTCTCTTCCTCTCTCTCTGCCCCTCCCCTGATCACATGCATGCTCTCTCTCTCTTTCACTCTCTCAAAAATAAATAAACAAGCATTAAAAAAATAAACTTTCTAACTAAGTTTTACTAGAGTGGAGAATGCAATTGATTTTTATTTATTGACCTTGTATCCAGCCACCTTGCCAAACTTTACTATCTCTAATAATTTCAGATTTATATAAAGGCAACTATATCCTCTGTAAATAGTAACAGTATTGATTTGTCCTTTCCAGTCTTAGTTCTGCTGTTATTCTGACACTGACCACACTCTCTAGGATAATATTAATTAGAGGAAGAGACAGCAGGTGCATTGGTCTTGTTCCCAAGTTTAAAGGAGACGCTTCTAATGTTTCACCATTAAGAATGATCTTTGCTGTGGACTTCTGGTGGATGTTCCATATCAAGTTAAATTTCTTTCTATTACTTGTTTTACTAGGACTTTTAAATGCATGTTAATTTTTATTAAAGTTTCTACCTTTATTTGGACTATAATCTATTAATATGGTGATGTTAATATAATTTCTAAGGTTAAACTACCTTTGATTTCCTGAGATTAACTGTCCATGGTCATAATGGGGTTTTTTTTTAATACACCACTGGGTTCATTTTTCTAACATTTTATTTAGGATTTTTATTTCTTTAAAATTTTTAAAACTATTTATTTTTGAGAGACAGAGTGTGAGCAGGGGAGGGGCAGAGAGAGGAGATCGAGAATCCGGAGCAGGCTCCGGGCTCTGAGTTGTCAGCATAGAGCCCAACACGGGGCTTGAATCCATGAACTGTGAGATCTTGACCTGAACTGAAGTCGGACGCTCAACCAACTGAGCCACCCAGGTGCCCCTAAGATTTTTATTTCTTTTCTTCTTCTTCTTTTTTAAAATGTTCATTTATTTTTGAGAGAGAGAGAGATGGAGTGTGAGCAGGGGAGGGGCAGAGAGAGAGGGAGACATAGAATCTGAAGCAGGTTCCAGGCCCTGAGCTGTCAGCATAGGGCCTAATGCAGGGCTCGAACTCATGAAATGTGAGATCATGACCTGAGCCGAAGTCAGACGCTTAACCGACTAAGCCACCCAGGTGCCCTAGGTGGCTGGCATCTTAGGGAGGCTCGTTGTCGCTGTCCAGGGTCCTGACACATCCCAGAGCATCTCCGTGGAGGGGCACACACCCTCTCATCACAATCACACCTGAGTATTGGGAGTCTGGTTGCTGCTGTCCAGGGTCCTGACACATCCCAGCGCACCTTGGTGGAGGGGCCCACAACCCCTCATCACAATCACTGCAGTGTGTGTAAAACAACTCAGGTGACTGAGTCTCAGGCAAGTCCTGTTGATTATAAGGTAAGCTAGAAACTTATTAATTTATTTTTTTTAAAGAGAGAGACAGAGCGAATGGGAGAGGGGCAGAGAGAGAGAGGGAGACACAGAATCTGAAGCAGTCTCCAGACTTTGAGCTGTCAGCAAAGAGCCCGACGCGGGGCTTGAACTCAGGAGCCATGAGATCATGACCTGAGCTGAAGTTGGACGCTCAACCGACTGAGCCACCCAGGCGCCCCGAAACTTATTATTATTATTTTTTTTAGAGAGAGAGCGAGAGAGCAAGAGAGCAGAAAAGAGGGGGAGAGAAAGAGAGAGAGAGAGAGAGGGGGAGAGAAAGAGAGAGAGAGAGAGAGAGAGAGAGAGAGAGAGAGAGAGAGAGAGAAAGAGAATCTTAAGTAGGCTTCACACCCTGCGCAGAACCCAACACAGGGCTCAATCCCATGACTGTGAGATCATGACCTGAGCTGAAATCCAGAGTTGGACGCTCGACCAACCGAGCCACCCAGGCACCCCTAGAAACCCAATTTTTAACAAACTCCCAAGGCTTGGAAACTGACGCTATGAGGTGTGGCTGGTACTTTGGCTGTCAGCCTATGTTGTCTCCTGTCAGACCTCTCCCAAGAGATAGTGATCTTTAAATTATTTTGAAAAATCTTTGCAAATTTATGCTTTTGCAAAATGGATATGAATGTGGCTTATCTTTTATGAAGGATAAAGCTGATTTTGAGTACCTTTGATCTGATACAACATTTCTACTAATAAAGAATATTATTCTTTAGACCAACACCTCCATTTTATAGATGGAAAAACCAAGTCTTAGAGAGGTTGTGTAACTTTCCCATGGACTCACAATAAGTTGTATATCTGACACTTGTTCCTAGCTCTTACTGATTCTTAGGTCTGTTTTTATTCTGTGACAATCACATACAAGGCAGAAATAGTGAGAAGTGACTTCTTCAGGGTGTCAGGAAACCTGGATTCCTGTCCTTCTTTTGCTACTTACTAGTTATATGATTGTACTTTTTTCTTTAAAAAAAGTAAACATTATTTCCTTGTTACAATTATAAAAATAACAAATTATCACAAAAGTTCAAAAGTGTGGTAATGAAAAGTGAAAACTTTTCTTCTTTCCAACTCCACTCTTCAGAATTAATAACTGACAGCTTTCTTGGGTTCCTTCTAAACAGTTTGAACATGTTATTTACCATCCTCAAACCTGAGTTTTCTCATTGGTAAAATTCAGATAATGGTACTACCTGTGTTGGCTTTACAAGCATATTTTGAGGAGTAATTGAAATGAAGTGAGGCATGGAAAGTGTTGATGGACTGTTGTGTGATTCCTATGGACTTTCCAGACATGGTCAGGCTTGGGTGGATCAGTCGTGTGTCCTTCCTTGGATTGTCAGCGATGCCTCCATGTCCAGCGCAGAGAGCTCTTTGCTCCTGATCCAGCGTTATCCACCACTGACCTGTCTGGCAACGTCCCAAACATCAAACTTGCAACCAGCATTCCTGCCATGAAAATGGATTGGCTCAGGTGGTGCAAGGTCTTGTGTGTGCACATGAGGTCCCACTGTGAGGAAGGAAGAGCTGGGTCAAGGAAAGCTGGACTGGCCACAGGGAATCCTCGCTACCGCTCTCCTGTGGGGCTGAGGATCTTGAATTGGGACTAACCCACAAGGGACACTTCCATCCTCCTGACACGCAATGTTTCTCACCACCGTCTCCTGGGGAGATTGATTCGAGTTATTTCAAAACATGTGAAAGATGCCTTTTGGGGTGCCAGCTTAGACTACTCCCCTTTCCTTGAGCACTAACCCTTCACCCTCATGAGCTCCTGTCACTCTCTGGGCACAGCTGAAGAAACCTGACCCAGGAGCTGGGCTGAGCTGGGAAGAGGGGAAGAGGGGAGAGGGAAGAGAGAAGAGGGGAGAGGGGGAAATTCTAGTCAGAGACAAGTCAGGGAGAGAGCTTAGTTAGTGCCAGAGAAGTAGAGATGAAGACTTCCCTTCAGCTACCTCATCCCAGTCACTCAAAAGGTTGGGCTCGAGTTCTTGGCCTTGGGTTCTATGAAATACTTTTGCATCCTTCCATTAACTTTCCATAAACAAATTTGAGAGAGCTGTGGTTATTTGCAACCCTGAAATAAACAGCAATCGAATACTGTAACTGATAGTTTAAATTTTATTGCTCTTTTTAATGAATATAAGAAAAAGTTGTCATTTTGAAAGTACTTGTGTTCTAGGGGGAGTAAAATAGCCTGCAAAAAAATCATACGGCTGACAGGTGTGCCATTACAATTAAGTAAAAATAATAAATATATGTGGCATTTCCTTTACAGTTAGGAGCTAATTTTTATACACTTTTGACTGGATTTAAAACTGTCATTTCTTTTGTTAACAGAAAAAAGGAAAAGGGGCTGGGATGATCAGGAAAATTAGGGAATGCCCCCTAAGATGTGTTAATATACACACAAATGAATTCATCTTTCAAATGTAGTTACTTGATAATTTTGATTTGGTTGGAGACAAATCCCTATTTGTGAACATAATTATTACTTTTACCATAGATACACACACTCATATGTTGTAAAATTTGGGATTTCAGCTTTTGAATACTCTTTCCCCACAGCAATGGAGTTTATTGCTGTTTTATTCATATAACTGCTATTCTATAATTCTATGTGTTTTCTGATATAGTTTTATTTGAAAAAGATTATGGGGCTGCGTCAGGCTGGGAATTAATTTTTAACAATACTTTGGGGCACCTAGGTGGCTCAGTTAGTTGGGTGTCTGACTCTTGATTTCAGCTCAGGTCGTGATCCTGGGGTTGTGGGATCAAGCTCCGCATTAGGCTCTGTGCTGAGACTGCAGAGCCTGCTTGGGATTCTCTGTCTCTCTTCCTCTCCCTTTCTCTCTCTTTCTGCCCCTCCTCCCCCTAAAGTAAAATTAAAAAACCCCTCCAAAACCCCAATACTTTAATGGAAAGACCTGAATGGAATATGTCTGTGGAAATGCATGTGGGACATACTCTGGTGTGTGGGTTAAGGATATTATAGACAGGAGCCAAGGAATGGAAGGATAAGAAGCAAGAGGGTGCAGGAAAGAGGTCAGAAGTCAGAGAAGTGCGACGAGAACAAGATCTGTATGCAGTTTAGTGATGAAATCTATATGTAGTCCAGCTTAGAAATTGATCCATGAATATGGGATACTCAGAAACTATCTCTTTGCCTCTGGTCCTGCTCTAAGGTCCTTGTCATCTGCAAAAGCACCAGTTGCATGATGGTTATACCACCTGAGGGTTAGTATTGGCTTTTACCATCTGTGCTCTCTTCCTGTGCACCGGAAAACCCAGATATCAAATATTGCTGTGTTCTCCCAGGCTTCATGTGTACTTTATCACTAACAGGAAACAATGTCTTGGAAAAAACATTTTGGGTTTGAGGGAGACTAAGAGAATTGATGCTGAGGATGGCTCTGCACTGCTAACTTGATAAAGGCTCGATAAATGACAGATGCTATGATACTGGCCTCAGGGGAGAGAAAAAGAGAAAAAGAGAAAACAAATGGCTGTGGGGGACCAGGAAGCAGAAAGGTAAAACGGTGGCTGTTCACATCTGCAGAACAGGAATGAACAAGGAGAGTCAAGCTGGGTCATTCATAATAAGTCATGCCCTCCCTGTCGTACAGTCATTGGATCAAAGGGGAGGCACATGACTCAAGCCAGCCAATAAGTCTTTTCTAGAAATTTTTTAAGGTTGGAACTGAGAGGAGGCATCTGGGTGGCTCAGTCAATTAAGAGTCCCACTCTTGGTTTTGGCTCAGGTCATGATCTCACGGTCTTGTGAGTTTGAGCCCCACGTTGGGTTCTGGGCTGGCAGCGTGGAGCCTTTTTCGGATTCTCTCTTTCCCTTTCTCTCTGCCCCTCTCCCACTCATGCTGTTTCTGTCTCTCTCAAGATAAATAAATAAACTTAAAAAAAAGTTGGAGTGGAGGAAGTCAGCTCGTGAGGAAGCGGACTTAGGAGTGAGCCCAAAATGGTCAGTGGCCACCTTGTGAAGTGTCTTGTGCATTGTGGACATACCCAGAATGCAAAGAGAAGCTTAGGCTAGAGCCAGCAAGGGTCCTGATGACTTCCATGCCCTCAGTTCTCATTATCCCTAGCACCAGCTCCACCCTTGCCTATCTGTGGTTACGGGAGACTTTATATACTCTTTTAATGCTCAAATGAGCTTGAGTTAAACTATAGCGACTTACAAACAAGGATTCTGACTACCATAGCTCAGATGGAATCTGCTAGTTATTGCTCAGGACATTTAATTCAGAAGAAAATAAGGAGAAGAGCTCAGGCAGGATTTTATTATAACCTATACCCAGCATCTTTTTTTTTGTTGTTGTTGTTATATTTATTTATCTTTTGCTTTGCTTTAAGAGTGCTGAAGCATCCCCTTGGGTTATCGGGTCATTCCAGGGGACAAGCTGGGACTTGTTTCTTTCAGGTGACCTATGCTATTGTGCCTTACAGATACAGCTATGTGGCCTGGGTGGAGTGTTTTCACCGCAATTAGGCTGCTTGCTTAAGCAACTCCTGTTAACGTGTGAGCCATTTCATTTGCTTTACAACTCAGAAGGTCCAGCTTCACACTGTAAACTGCCTATTATCCTAATGAAACGTTCTCTTGTGCAGGCACAAGCTTTGACATTACTGGCTCAAATAAGAGGTATGCTGGTTGTGCTTTTGAAATAGGACTTTTAGTGCCCCATGCTGTTGTGTGGTGGTGGATGATGGTCCCATCCTTAGCATCTATTGGAAGAGGATTGTATTAGCCTTGGCATCTGCGTACATCTCTGGGAATGAAGAACTATATGAGTCTGACTTTGTCAGCCAATGAAACCAAAAAATGATACAGAGATTACCACCAAGTCTCCATTTTGAAGGAAATGCAAGGTGCTCACTTACTCAGATTCTTTGTCCTACATGGCAAGAAATACGAGCTTTGGATCAAACTGCCTCCTCTTTTGAACAGAAGAGCAAGAGGTAGGTTGATAGATCCTAGAGTACTGTCAACTTTGGGAAGAGGAATGTGGAGTTTTAAGAAGGGAAATGGGGGGGCGCCTGGGTGGCGCAGTCGGTTAAGCGTCCTACTTCAGCCAGGTCACGATCTCGCGGTCCGTGAGTTTGAGCCCCGCGTCAGGCTCTGGGCTGACAGCTCGGAGCCTGGAGCCTGTCTCCGATTCTGTGTCTCCCTCTCTCTCTGCCCCTCCCCCGTTCATGCTCTGTCTCTCTCTGTCCCAAAAATAAATAAAAAACGTTGAAAAAAAAATTAAAAAAAAAAAAAGAAGGGAAATGGGGAAGCAGAATCGGAAAGATTGATAACATATAAATTAAGAGGGGGTGGACATGAATGTCTTAGAACTTGGGTTGAGGCTGGCAAATAATGAAGAAAAGACCCCCCACTCTGCATGGGGGTGGGTGCTTCTGTGTCTTGGGTCCGCCTAATGGGAGCATGGCTTAACTTGGATCAATTCAGGCAGATGCTGCATTAGGTAAATTTGGGGACTATGCCCTACCAGGGCCCCTTCTTAGCGCATCTTCTCTGCACAGCCCTGACTAATAAGCAGTGGGCTGTGTAATTCCACTATATTGCCCCTTGGCATGATGATTAGATGAAGTGTGGACACCTGAGCCAGTTGTGGGGTAAGAGGAGGTTCACGAGCGTGTTGCACTGAGCCAATCAGAGCCTTTGTTAAGAATTTGAGTTAAGATGCACACAAGCATTCTGGTTGGTGGTGGGTCCTAAATCTGAGAGATAATGGAGTAGATATAGGGCTGGTGGTCATCTTGCAAGATGAACACGCAGACGAAATGTGGTGAGAAGGAAAGAGTAATGGAGTAAGTGTATAGAGATGCCTCTGGTGCTCTAATTCCTGGCTCCAGTTTCCCTGAGGCCCAGACACATTTTGTTTCTTGTCCCTGGATTCCCTAAAATCTCTGTATTGTTACAGTAACGCTCCTTTTTCCCATGAGCTGATTTGAGAGATCTTCTCTTCCTTGCAACCAAAAGACCATTGACTAGAACAGATGTTTAAGGGCATAATCAATGTGATACCTACAAAGTACAGAATTCAGCTGGGTGAACCACTTAGCAGGCCAGGGTAACGCTACAATTGTGTGTGTGTGTGTGTGTGTGTGTGTGTGTGTGTGTGTGTGTGTGTCTGAGGGGTATTAAGTCAGTAGAGATGAAATGACCCCTCATAACTCTGTTCTCTTTCCCAACTTAGTTTCTTGGCTGCTTTCCATCTCCTGGCCTCAGCTTCTGAGAGCTATTTCTAGATGAAGTCAGTAAACCGTTTTTGTCTCTAGGACTCTGACCCCCGAATTCCCTACTCAGGTATACTCCCTTTTCCTTCTACCACTCACACACCTCCTTTCTCTCTTCCTCTGTATCCCCTCCCTGCCTCCCTACCCTGTAGAATTTTCCAATCCCCCAGGGAAACCAAAACAGAATATCAAACTTGCAGCTCAGTGTCTCTCTGGTGGGGGCAGAGGGGGTAAAGAGCAGCTTCCTGTGAAACCTTCCATAATTTCCTCTACCAGAAAGTCTGCAAATCCAACCACTGTTGTCTTACCATATTTTGGGCAAAGGTCTTCATAGCTCCAGTGTTTTCCCACATTTAGACAAACTTGGGTTAGGGTCAAAAAGTCTGTATCTGTGTGTGGGGTTGCTAAAATGGAAACATAGGGGTTTGAAGGGAGGTAGGGGACCCAGGTTTCCTCATCTCAGTCATGATGGTGGGAGGGAAGGTGCTATTGTCATAGATCCAGCCACCGATGCAAGGCTCTGTGGCCCTTTTGCTTGCTATTGGCTTCTGTGCCATTGGGAAAGGGTAGTCCCCAGTGGGGGACAATGAAGGGGAGGCAGGGTGTTGTGGGAGGCCATCGGGAGCATGGAGAGGACCACTAGAGTGACCTGGATATGCTGGAAGCTCCCGACACCCTCCACCTGCTGCAGGAGGTTGTTGAAGACCATGGGCAGGACCTAGCAAGAGCAGCTGGGCTGAGGCCTCCTGCTCCCTCAAACTGTTTTCTGTCTTTCCATTCAGAGGGAGGAGAGGGAGTGCCCTTTGTCTCTTCTGCTCACCAATTCTTCTGTCTCCTGTAGCCCTAGGCCTCCTGATGGCCAGCTATAGTTTTTATAATTTTTTTCTAAGGCGCCAAGTTAAACTGTGACTTTGCAGTAGGGCATTCAATTATTAAGACTCAACAGGTTGGGGCACCTGGCTGGCTCAGTTGGTAGAGCATCTAACTCTTGATCTTAGGGTCTTGAGTTCAAGCCCAATACTGGGCATGGGGCTTACTTAAAAAAAAGATTCGACAGGTTAATTGTTGTTCAAAGCCTTCTAAAGGGTAGGTAAAGTTGGATCAGGTGGAAGAAACTGCCTTCCTTGTGAAGGAGGGATATGTGCAGTGCCCCATCATTTGGCTTTTTGAGTCTCCCCAGCTCCAAGCCAGGGCCACAGCTTAACCTTCCCTCAAAAAGTAAACCCTTTTCAGAGGTATATATCAGCAGGGTCTCTTTTCTCATTATAATATTTTCTTCAAGCCACCCCCAAATTTTCTCCTTCCCAGAATTATAACAGATAAAATCAAGGAAATGTCTACCATAGTCTATCCCATTAGCTGATTAAACATCCTCAAATCCTTTTTTAAAGAAGATTTTATTTATTTATTTATTTATTTATTTCAATATATCTTTTTTTATATATTAAATATAATTTATTGTCAAATTGGTTTCCGTACAACACCCAGTGTTCATCCCAATAGGTGCCCTCCTCAATGCCCATCACCCACTTTCCCCTCTCCCCCACCCCCCATCAACCCTCAGTTTGTTCTCAGTATTTACGAGTCTCTTATGGTTTGCCTCCCTCCCTCTCTGTAACTTTTTTCCCCTTCCCCTCCCCCATGGTCTTCTGTTAAGTTTCTCAGGATCCACATATGAGTAAAAACATATGGTATCTGTCTTTCTCTGCCTGACTTATTTCACTTAGCATAATACTTTCCAGTTCCATCCATGTTGCTGCAAATAGCCAGATTTCAATCTTTCTCATTGCCAAGTAGTATTCCACTGTATATATAAACCACAATTTCTTTATCCATTCGTTAGTTGAGGGACATTTAGCCTCTTTCCATAATTTGGCTATTATTGAAAGTGCTGCTATAAACATTGGGGTACATGTGCCCCTAGGCATTAGCACTCCTGTATCCCTTGGGTAAATTCCTAGCAGTGCTATTGCTGGGTCATAGGGTAGATCTATTTTTAATTTTTTGAGGAACCTCCACACTATTTTCAAGAGCGGCTGCACCAGTTTGCATTCCCACCAACAATGCAAGAGAGTTCCCGCTTCTCCCCATCTTTGCCAGCATCTATTGTCTCCTGAGTTGTTCATTTTAGCCACTGTGACCGGTGTGAGGTGGTATCTCAGTGTGGTTTTGATTTATATTTCCCTGATGAGGAGTGACGTTGAGCATCTTTTCATGTGTCAGATTTTATTTTTTTAAAACGTAATCTCTACATCCAAGGTGGGGCTTGAACTCACAACCCCGAGATCAAGAGTTGTACATTCCACTGACTGAGCCAGCCAGGCCCCCTACTAAAATCCTTTCTTTTTTTTAAATAAAGTCTATTGAAGTTTAGTACATACAATAAAATCCGTCATGTTGAGGGCACATTTTCACAAGTTCTGACAAACTTATACACTTATATAACCACTATATAGAACGTTTCCATCATGTCCCCCTCCCCCATGTCCTGGTGACATATCTTTACTTAGCCTTGGACAACAGATTTGTTTTTTCTAGAATTTCAGATGAATACCATACAGTGCATATTCTTTTGTGTCTGGCTTCTTTCGGTCAGCCAAATGTTTCTGAGATTTATCCACTTTGTAGTATACCAATAGTTCATTCTTTCTTATTGCCATTATGTGGGTATACCACAATTTGTTTATTCATTTACCTGTTAATGAACATTTGGGCTGTTTCCAGTTTTTGACTGTTCCAAATAAAGTGTCTGTGAACACCTGTGTCCAATATGTGGACATATGTTTTAATTTCTCTTGGGTAAATGCCTAGAGGTGGGATTGCTGGGTTATTCAGTTAGTGTGTGATTAACTTTATCGGAAGCTGCAAGTTGTTTCCCAAAGTGTTTTCAAGTTTTATGTTTCCACCAGCAATGAATGAGAGTTATAGTTACTTCACATTCTTTCCAGTGCTTGGTATGGTCCACCTTTGGAATTTTAGCCATTTGGGTGGATGTGTAATGCTATCTCATGGTTTACATTTTCTAGATTACAAATGATGATAAGCATCTTTTCATTTGCTTATTGGCCATTCCATTGGCCATCTTCTTTTTGCCCATTTTGAATTTGAGTGTTTGACTTCTTTATATTGAGTTGCAGAGTTCTCTATATACACTATAGATTTGTGGAACTCTATATTTATTTGCATACTCTTTCCTCTCCAGAAGTTTATGCTGCAAATTCTAGCTGCATTGGTCACTCTGTACTTCTGTTTTTTCCCCCTGAGCTCCATGATATCAGCAGACTTTCTTTGGATTCCATTTCTCTACATAGCAGTCCAGACATTGTCCCAGGGGAAGAAAGCCTGAGTAATGATAAATAGGTCTCACATTATTTGTTTCCCTTTTCAAGAAATTACAGTCCTGTACCACCTGTTGTCCAATGTCTGAAAATGATTTCCCTCACTTTCTTTAGTTTTTTGGTTGTTTATGGTGGGAGACTTATTTTGGACCTTGCTATTTCCTCATGCCTGGAATATTTTCTTTTCCATCCTTAATGCTTGTAAGACAACAATGTTCTTAGTGTAATTGGAAGTGGACTTTATCCCTCCCGAAAGGAAGATGCTAGGTAGGAGGTATGGGAGAAACTTCCATTCTCCTGACTTTTTGTTTCCTTGTGGAATAAGAAGTGAGTTATCTGACTGGCAAGTCTGAGAGAAGGAACAGGGCATTTCTGGATATTTTTCTTCTTCCTCTCTTTTGAGGTCTCCCTGCCTTCAGAGAGCATGTGTTTTGATTGCTTTTGACTCCATAGTGAGGTATTTGACTGCTGTCTCTCTCTCAATAGGCTTCATACTTTGGAGAAGTATGTGTGATATATATATATATATATGATATATCTTTTCTTTGGAGCAGAAAAGATAGTTTTTTTTTTAAATTTTAAAGGATTTATTTATTTTGAGAGAGAGAGAGAGAGAGAGCGAGAGCCAGAGAGCAGGGGAGGAGCAGAGAGAGAATCCCAAGCAGGCTCTGCACTGTTAACATGGAGCCCCACATGGGGATCAAATTCACAAACCATAAGATCATGACCTGAGCCAAAATCAAGAGTAGGACACCCAGCCGACTGAGCCACTCAGGCACCCCAAGACAGGTGTTTTGATAGTTTATTTCGTTCAACTCCAAGTTCAGGATTTCTGAGTAATATCTTCTTATTTTTATTTTTTAAATGTGTATTCATTTTTGAGAGAGAGAGAGAGAGAGAGAGAGAGAGAGAGAGAGAGAGAGAAGTAGTGGGGAAGGGGCAGAGAGTGAGGGAAACACAGAATCTGAAGCAGACTCGAGGCTCTGAGCTGTCAGCACAGAGCCCGACGTGGGGCTCGAACTCACCAACTACGAGATCATGACCTGAGCCGAAGTTGGACATTTAACCCACTGAGGTACACAGGCACCACCCTGAGTAATGTTTTCTTTAATTCTGTTGTCATCCTATCTTCATGGATGTATAGACATCAGAAGATACTGTTTTTTATTTTTTCAGTTGTTTCTATTTATAGAAACGTATTGGCAAGAAGCCATGAAGACTATAATATCAGTTGTTGGGACTTCTGCTTTCAGCCAAAGAGTAACAGAACCTGGATTTACTCTCCTGCCTTAAACTAATAAAAAGCCTGTAAAATTATTTACAACAACTGTTTTAGACATAAGACAACAGGCAGCACAGGACAGTTATCCCTTGAGAGGAGGGAAACAAACAAAATGAACCTTATGAATTTGTTCAGTGGTGAACATTTCAAGGCTATAGAACATTGGGGATAGGGAGGAAAGTAGGTGTTCTCTCAGAGTTGAATAAATAGATTTAGGAGTTTGGATAGCTTGTAGGAAACCATGCAGGCCAGAAGATAATGGAGAAATATTTTTAAAGAACTGAAAGAAAAAAACTTGTCAACCTAAAATTCAATACCTAGGAAAAATATCCTTCACATCCAAAGGCAGAATCATGGCTTTTTCAGGCATACAAAAGTTGAAGGAATTTAGCAGTGGCAGACCTCCATTCTAAGAAATGTTAAATGAAATTAAATAGTAATTAAAAACCACCCTGAAAAGAAAATTCCAGGCACATGTGACTTCATGGACTAATTTTGTGAAACATTTTAAGGGAGGAAGTAATACCAAGTTCTACACTTATACGAAGTTGAAGAGTAGAAAATACTCCATAACTCATTCTATGAGGCAGTATTACCTTGTGTCTTTGCTCAGGTTGCTATAACAAAATACCATAAACTTATTTATGGTATTTATTTTTGTGTGGCTTATTAACAGCAGAAATCTATTTCTCACAGTTCTATAGGCTAGAAGTCTGAGATCATGGTGCCAGCATGGTTCGGCTCTGGTGAGAATGTTTCCCAGGTTGTAGATAGCTAACTTCTAATTGTGTCCTCACATGGCAGAAAGAGAGAGCTAACTCTCTGGCCTCTTTTTATAAGGGCACTAATCACATTCATGAGGGTGCCACTCTTGTGAACTAATTATCTTTCAAAGGCCCACCTCTAAATACTATCATATTGGGGATCAGATTTCAACGAATGAGTTTTGGAGGGATACAAATATTCAATCATAACACTTTGATCTTAAAACTAGGCAAAAACAGGGGTGCCTGGGTGGCTCAGTTGGTTAAGTGTCCAACTTCAGCTCAGGTCATGATCTCGCAGTTTGTGAGTTTGAGCCCTGTGTGGGGCTCTGTGCTAACAGCTCAGAAGCCTGCTTTAGATTCTGTGTCTCCTCCTCTCTCTGCCCCTCCCATGCTCATGCTCTGTCTCTCTCTGTATTTCAATAATAAATGAACGTTAAAATTAAAAAAAAAAAGGCAAAAACAAGGATGCCTGGATGGCTCAGTTGGTTAGGTGTCTGACTCTTGATTTTGGCTCAGATCATGATCTCATGGTTCAGCTCCTGAGTTTGAGCCCTGAGTCGAGCTCTGAGCTTAGCGTTGAGCCTGCTTGGGATTCTCTGTCTCTGTCTGTCTCTCTCTGTCTGTCCCTCCCCCACTCTCACTCTCTCAAAAATAAACAAACGTTAAAAAAAATTGTTTAAAAAACAGGCAAAAACATTACAGTAAAACAAAACTAGAGACCAGTATCCCTTATGAACATAAATGCAAAATTCTTTATAATTTTATTAAATTTAATCTAAAAGTATATAAAAAGGATAACACATCTTGACAAAGTGAGGTTTATCCCAGGAATGCAAAATTGATTTAACTTTATTTATTTAATTTATTTTTTTTTTTGTTTGAAGCTTTAATTTAAATTCCGGTTAGTTAACATATAGTGTAATGTTAGTTTCAGAAGTAGAATTTAGTGGCTCATATAACACCCAGAGCTCATCACAAGTGCCCTCCTTAATCCCTATCACCTATTTAACCCATCCCCCCACCGCCTCCCCTCCAGCAACATTCAGTTTGTGCTTTATAGTTGAGTCTGTTTTATAGTTTCCCTCTCTCTTTCTCCCCCTATGTTCATCTGTTTTTTCTTTCTTTCTTTCTTTCTTTCTTTCTTTCTTTCTTTCTTTCTTT
>NC_064808.1:7812916-7850819 GCF_023721935.1 Panthera uncia | reverse complement strand
TTTCTTTCTTTCTTTCTTTCTTTCTTTCTTTCTTTCTTTCTTTCTTTCACAGAGAGAGAGAGAGAGAGAGAGAGCACAAGCCTGTGTGAGTGAGTGGGGAAGGGGCAGAGGGAGGGGTAGAGGGAGAAAGAAAGAATCTCAAGCAGGCTCCTTGATGCAGGGCTCAATCTTACAACTGTGAGATCATGACCTGAACTGAAATCAAGAGTTTGATGCTTTGTGTCTTAAATTCCATATATGAGTGAAATCATATTGTATTTGTCTTTCTCTGATTGACTTATTTTGCTTAGCATAATACACTTTAGCTTCATCCACATTGTTGCAAATGGGAAGATTTCATTCTTTTTTATGGCTGAATAATATCACACACACACACACACACACACACACACACACACACACTTTGAATCAGTTTTTTTGTATCCTTTGGGTAAATACCTAGTAGTGTGATTGCTGGATAGTAGGATCTAACTGTAAATAATCAATTAATGTAATTCATCATGTAAATAGACTAAAAAACCTGTATGATCATTTCGATAGATGCAGAAAGAGCATTTGACAAAATTCAATATCCACAACATCTCAGCAAACTAGGAATAAAAGAGAACTTCTTCAAAATGATAAGCGACACTTGTGGGAAAACTATAGCTAACATCATACTTAATTGTGAAAGACTAAATGTTTTCCTTCTAAGTTCAGGAAAAAAACAAGAATATTCACTCCTACCACTTTTGTTCAACATTGTATTGGAATGTAATAATGTAAGTAAAATAAATGAAAGATTTCCAGAAAGGAAAGAAGATGGAAATCTGCCTTTATTTGCAGACAATATGATTGTTTTTACCGAAAATCCTAAGGAATTTACAAAAGGAGCTACTGGGACTAACGTGTTCTTAGCAAATTTTCAGGATGCAAAGTCAGTATACAAAAATCAAGTGTATATCCATATGGTAGCAATGGACAATTGAAATAAAAATATCATTAATAATTGCATAAAATGCTTAGGGATAAGTTTGATAAAATATGTGCGAGGCCTAGACATTGAAAATTACAAAACATTGCTGAAAGAAGTTAAAGATCTAAATAAATGGAGAACTATATCATGGATTGGAACATTTAATATCGTTAAGATAGTGGGATGGCTGGGTGGCTCAGTTGGTTGAGCGTCTGACTTCAGCTCAGGTCATGATCTCGTGGTCTGTGAGTTTGAGCCCCGCGTTGGGCTCTGTGCTGACAGCTCAGAGCCTGGAGCCTGCTTCGGATTCTGTGTCTCCCTCTCTCACTGCCCCTCCCCCGCTCATGCTCTGTCTCTCTTTCTCTCTGTCAAAATAAATAAACATTAAAAAAAATATATTGTTAAGATAGCAATTATTTCCGGGGTGCCTGGGTAGCTCAATCAGTTAAGAGTCTGACTCTTGATTTTGGCTCAGGTCATGATCTCACTGTTTGTGAGATCAAGCCTTGCATTGGGCTCTGTGCTGACAGCGTGGAGCCTGCTTGGGATCCTCTCTCTCCCTCTCTCTCTGCTCCTTCCTCGCTTTTGTGATCTCTCTCTCCCTCTCTCTCAAAATAAATAAATAAACATTAAAAAAAGATGTCAATTATTTCCAATATGATCTCTGGATTTTATGTAATACAAACCAAAATTGCAGCAGTTTTTTGGGGCAGAAATTTACAAGTTGATTTTAAAATTTATATGGATGGGGCACCTGGGTGGCGCAGTCGGTTAAGCGTCCGACTTCGGCCAGGTCACGATCTCGCGGTCCGTGAGTTCGAGCCCCGCGTCAGGCTCTGGGCTGATGGCTCGGAGCCTGGAGCCTGTTTCCGATTCTGTGTCTCCCTCTCTCTCTCTGCCCCTCCCCCGTTCATGCTCTGTCTCTCTCTGTCCCAAAAATAAAAATAAAAAACGTTGAAAAAAAATAAAAAAAATAAAAAAATAAAATTTATATGGAAATGCAAAGGCTCTAGACTAGCCAAGGCAACTTTGAAAGAGCTAAACAGAGTTAAAGGATCTACAGTATCTGTGTTCAAGACTAATTATAAAGTCACAATAATCAAGACAGTGTGGTACTCATGTAAAGACAAATAAATAGATCAGTGGTATGGAATAGAAAGTCCAGAAATAGAGCCACACACGGGGCCATTTGATCTCTGACCAAGATGTCTAGACAATTAATTGATGAAAAAAAATCTTTGAACAAATGGTGCTGGAACAGTTGGATATCCATATGCAAAAGGCAATGCATCACAGCCCTCTTTCCTCACATTATTTACAAAGATACCTCAAAATGGAACATAGGCATAAATGTAAGAGTAAAAACTATAACATTTATATAAGAAAACTTAAGAGGAAATTTTAGTGTCCTTCAGTTTGGCAAATATTTTAAAAATAAGGCACAAAAAAGCATAAACTATAAAAGAAAAAACCAGTACATTGGCCTTCATCAAAAATTTAAAATTTTTGCTATTCAAAAGTCACTGTTATAAAAATGAAAAAGCAAGCCATAAACTTGGAGAAAATATTTGCAAAACACATAACTGGCAAAGGATTCGTTTCTAGAATATATTAAAGAAATCTTTCAACTCAATCATAAGAAATCAAACAATTAAATTCAAAACATGCAACATTTTTGAAGATACTTTACCAAAGAAGAGATCCAAATGGAAATAAGTACCTGAAAAGTTGTTTAACATCATTAGTCATTAGGGAAGTGCAAATGAAAAGTATAATAATGTACTACCACACATTCACTACTGTGGCTAAAATTTAAAGTATAGATCATACCAAGTTTTGGCAAGATGTGGAGCCACTGGAACTCTTATATACTGCTGGTAGGAATGTGAAATGTTACAACCACTTCGGAAAATTGGTTATTCTTAGGACTGCCTGGGTCATGATTCCAAGGATGTGGGATCAAATCCTGCATCGGGCTCCATGCTGAGTGTGGATCCTACTTAAGATTCTCCCTCTCTCAGGGTGCCTGGGTGGCTCAGTCGGTTAAACGTCCGACTTCAGCCCAGGTCATGATCTCATGGTTTATGGGTTCGAGCCCTGTGTTGGACTGTGTGCTGACAGCTCAGAGTCTGGAACCTGCTTTGGATTCTGTGTCTCCCTTTCTCTCTGCCCCTCCCCTGCTCATTCTCTCCCCCCTCTCAAAAATACATAAACATTAAAAAAAGATTCTCCTTCTCTCTTCCTCTACCCCTCTCCACTGCTTGCGTGCTCTCTCTCTCTCAAATTAAAAAAAAAAAAAGTTAAACAAATGCCTTATATACTACCTACCATTCCATTTTTTGATATTTGTTCAAGAGAAATGGAAGCCTATGTCTACACAAAGAAAGGGCATGAGGAAACTTTCTAAAAAATGTTTATTTATTTTGAGAGAGAGAGAGCATAAGCAGGGGAAGGGCAGAGAGAGAGAGAGAGAGAGAGAGAGAGAGGATCCCAAGCAGATTAGCTCCATGCTGTCAGCTCAGACCCCGAATGCAGGAGTTCAACTCATGAACAGTGAGATCATGACCTGAGCTGAAATCAAGAGTCAGACACTTAACAGACTGAGCCACCCAGGTGCCCCACGAGTAAACTTTTGGTAGTGATAGATATGTTTATTATCTTGATTGTGTTGATAGTTTCATGGGTGTATGCATCTGTTAAAACTCATCAAAATGTACACCATAAATATGAGCAACTAATTATTATATTTCAATAAAGTTGTAAAAAATATATTAATTAAGATGTCTTTTTTTTTTTTTTTAAGTAGCCTCCACACTCAGCATGGAGCCCAACCTGGGACTTGAACTAACCACCCTGAGATCAAGATCTGAGCTGAGGGGTGCCTAGGTGGCTCAGTTGGTTGAGCGTCGACTTCGGTTCGGGTCATGATCTCACAGCTGGTGAGCTTGAGCCCTGTGTCCAGCTCTGTGCTGACGGCTCAGAACCTGAAGCCTGATTCAGATTCTGTGTCTACCTCTCTCTCTGCCCCTCCCCTGCTCATTCTCTCTCAAAAATAAATAAAAACATTAAAAAAATTTTAATATCTGAGCTGAAATCAAGAGTTAAACACTTAACTGACTGAACCACCCAGGGGCCAGTTGATATCTTTTTTTATTTTATTAAAAAAATTTTTTTTTCCAGTTGCTATCTTTAACTGTAGATCACAGAAAAATCAATTCACAATGGCTTAAAGAGGAAGGAGAATTTACGTTTAAATTCCTACACTTAACAATTAGACTAGAGGTAGGTGACTTCAAGATTGGTTAAGTCAGTGGCTCAATGACATCATCAAACCTCAGGTTAGTTTCATCTTTCCACAACGTCACTCTCAATTGTTGCCTTAATCCTTGCTCTGGTTTCCCTGCTGGGTCACAAGATGGCTGCCACAGTTCCGAACATCCCATCCAGACCCAACATTGTCTACCATCTAAATCTAAACCCTGACCAGTTGAGGCACTAACAGACTGTTTGGTTTCTTCTATGTGTGTGGCTCAAATGGAACTTGGCTCCTGGGTATAGGCTTCTCTTGGGGAAAGAGTTTAGAAGAAGCAGGAACAGAGCTCACTAGAGCTGGTCAGGGAAACTGAGCCTCAACTTCGTCTAGCTTATGACTCCAGCTTTTTGCAATAGAGTCAGCTACAGTTCTATGACTACAACGTGAGCTATGACTACATCTCAGAGAACATCATTAGATGGTTTTCTTGAAAGAGGAGGAACAATGGGGCAATGGGGTCCATCCAGTGCTTTTCTTTTGCTTCCTATCCCTGGGACAAAAATCTTTCCCATAATTTTAAATTCATATAAAAGTGAGTTGGGAGTTTAACAGAGAGCAGTCTAGGAGTTCCAAACTTAGTAGCTACAAGGACCGTATGGTATTATAAATGTGTGATTCTGACAAGGTATAGGACAATAGGGAGTGGTGAGGCCTATGGTGATCTAGACAGTAAAACCCTATCTCCACCAAAAAATCACTCATGAGAAAACAAAACCTCTATGGGCCAGTTTGACACCCTGGAGGCATCTGAGAATAAGGGATGTGCATTAGTTTCCAACTGCTCTTGCAACAAGTCACAGACTTGGTGGATTAAAGCAGCACAAATCAATTTTCTTATAGTTCTAGAAATCATAAGTCTAAAATCAATGTATTGGCAAGGCTTTGTTTCTTCTGGAGGCTTCAGAGGAGAAGCCATGTCCTTGTCTTTCTCAGCTTGTCTTTCTTGGCTTGTTGTTCTTTCTTGTACCACTCCAAACTTTGGTTTCTGTTGTCAGATCTCCTATTACCTACTCTGGTCTCCTGCCTCCCTCTCCTATGATCACATTAGGCCAACCCAGATAATCCAGGATAATCTCCCCATCTCAAAATCCTTAGCTTTTTAAAAAAGTTTAAGCCCAAATTGGTTAACATATAGGGTACTAATGATTTCAGGAATAGAATGTAGTGATTCATCGCTTACATAGAACATCCAGTGCTCATCCCAACAAGTGCCCTCTTTAATGCCCATCACGCATTTAGCCCATCCCCCCACACAACACCCCGCCAGCAACCTCAGTTTGTTCTCTGTATTTAAGAGTCTCTTATGGTTTGTCCCCTTCTCGGTTTTTATCTTCTTTTTGCTTCCCTTCCCCTCTGTCCATCCGTTTTGTTTCTTAAATTCCACATATGGGTAAAATCATATATTTGTCTTTCTCTGACTGACTTATTTCGCTTAGCATAATACCCTCCAGTTCCGTCCATGTAGTTGCAAATGGCAAGATTTCATTCTTTTTGATTGCCGAGTGATACTCCATTGTATATATATACCACATCTTCTTTATCCATTCATCCGTCGATGGACATTTGGGCTCTTCCCGTACTTTGGCTATTGTTGATAGTGTTGCTATAAACATTGGAGCACATGTGCCCCTTTGAATCAGTATTTTTGTATCCTTTGGATAAATACCTAGCAGTGCAATCCTGGGTCATAGGGTAGTTCTATTTTTAATTTTTGGAGGAACCTCCATACCGTGTTCCAGAGTGGGTGCCCCAGTTTGCATTCCCACCAGCAGTGCAAAAGCGTTCCTCTTTCTCCATGTCCTCACCAACATCTGTTGTTAATGTTAGCCATTCTGACAGGCGTGAGGTGGTATCTCATTGTGGTTTTGCTTTGTATTTTCCTGTCAAGATCCTCAGCTTAATGGCACCTGCAAAGTCCCTTTTACCATGTAAGGTAACATATTCGCGGGTTTCAGGTATTAGAATGCGGACACCTTTGGAGGTCCATTATTCAGCTTTCCACATGATATGAAAGCTGAACTGATTGGGCATCTATTCTCTAAGGGGTCATGAAAACTCTTGGGAAAGGAAAGAAGTGAAGGGGCTTGGTGTGGGCCGACGCCTGGGTTGTAGAGGTGGGTCCTGGGGTACAAGCGTGGAGCCCAAGGAAGGTGGCTTCTGGTGAGCCGTCTACCAGGGCCATACAGTTGAGAAACCTCCTGAGTGTACCCTCCTGGCCAGGGAGTGCTCAGAACTGCAGATAGAGAAACTGAGGGTGGCCACAAAGGTCCTACAAATCCTGGCCGATGATAGGACCTTATGGTCAAAACTAGGGACAACATCTGAGGCCACTGAAGTGAGGCGTGACAGTATAAAAACTCAGGCTCAGGGCCACTGTGAGAGGATGGGATGTGAGCCAGTGTTCTACAGATGACTCCTTGAGGAGACAGGCCAGAAGTCGCCTGCTAGTGACTTAAAAATGGAAGGAAGGTAAGGTTCCGTCTGGCCAAAGGTATGGGGTGAGCACAGGAAGTTCCTGGCCAGCAGCTGGGGAAATGGATTCCGTGCAGCTGGTGTGTGCCGTCCCAGGGCTTTGTGGCTTCTTCAGGGCAGCTCTGGGTTACCTCCCCTCTCCAGGTTGCCCTGACTCAGCTAGAGCCCTGTGTCTTACCTGGAAGACAATGTGTACAACTTCAGAGGTGTGGACTTTCCCCGAGGGATGGGGAGGGGCTGAGTCAGCTGCAGGGGAATGAGTGATGGGCAATGTACCAGGGGGACAAACATGACTGAGAAGGCACATTTGCAAGAGGGGATGGCTGGTGCCCTGACCCTTGCCACCGGGGGGCGCTAATAAGGCTGTCTTTCCCACGGCCGGGACTTCCTTGAAATGAGCTCCCTTGCCGACACAGGGGATCGGATAGCCTCCTCTTTTCCTGACTGTGACCCCTAAACTGCCTTCCATCCCTCCTTTTGCATGGTTCTGACCAGGATTCTTTTCCTCCTCCCCCTCATCCTTCTCTCTCCTTTCAGTCCAGGAGGGAGGGGAAGAAGCCAAGTCTTGGGGGTGCAAGAGGCCAAAGCCTCAGTGCCTCATAGCCCTGGGCAGTGGAGGGGGTCAGGCGCATGCGTTCCAGAGGTGGATTGTCTGTGTTCTAATCCTGACTCCACAATTTACTAGCTGTGTGAATTTGGGCAAGTGACTTAACCACTCTGTGCCCATTTCTCAAATGGGGGATAAAAATAGTACTTATCTCTAGAAAGTTACTGGGAAGATTAAACGAGTCAGTATATGCAAAGTGCTTAGGGCAGTGCCTGGCATCAAAGTGGCACTTGGTGCTGGCTCTCTCTGGCTCGGTTCTACCCTCCCCCTTCCCTCCTCCCTTGTCTCCCCTTCCTGCCTGCAGGAGGCAGTACAGCGAAGAAAATCCGCAAAGGGTAGTGGGAAGGCTTAGGGTGGCTAGTGGACGGAACCTCCAGCTGCAAGGCAGGAAGTGACAAGCTGGTTTTGAGTTTGGACCCTGCTGGGATCTGGAGGATCAGGGGCCAGCGTCTGTGGTCCTTTTTCTCCCTCTTTGCTGCAGGAGATTCCCATTTGCCCTCACAGAGGGGGAGGAGCCTGAAACAAAGCCTCTGATTGGCTGCTTCCATTCGGTCCCTTGTCAATTTCCAAACTGGGAGGGGGGGGAAGGGGAGGAGCATAAGATATTAAAAACTCATAGGAGTATTTGAATAGGGTAGAGAAGGAGGGAGGGAAGAGGGTGGAAAGTAGGGGCAGGGGAGGGTTTATGAAATACTGGAGGTTGAGGGGCAGGGATTGGACGGTATAAACTTTTGGGCCACTGGCTGATGTGGAGTGACTATGACATTTGAGACGACAGAGACCAAAGGAGATGCACACGGACCTTTTAATGACGTGGTCTTGGTGGAGTCTCTTCAGGGAGGGAGACCCCTGGGAGGCGCTTCCCTGAACCACAGCCTGGACACTTGGGCTGCCATTTCCCCTCCTCCAGTGGGTGGCTCAGGACCCGTGGGACCCTCACTTCCTTTTAGGCTCTGTGAGGTCCCTTCTCAGTGCTCAGAGTCCATTCTCTCGTGCGGAAGCCTGGAGCGGGACCATTTGCTTCTGCTGATCTTGCTGCTGCCGTCTTGGCTTTCCTCTCCTCCTGGGGGGGCAGGAGAGTGGTGTCCTGGGTATGCAGCCTCCAGGCCAGGGCCAGGAGCCGGGGGCTTCCGGGGAGTTCTCTACTCAGCTGTGCCCGGCACCATCTCTCTGCCCCAAACATCTACTGCTTCCAGGAGCCGGAAGCCCCAGGAGTCTAGGGTGCGTGACCTGGGGTAAGTCCCTGCTCCCACCTGCTTTCCATGTCCTGCACCGTGTCTGGCAGTGGCTGGCCCAGGGTCTCTGGCAGGAGGGCAGTGACAGCACTGGCAGCCACAGGGACCGCACCGTAGATGAAGAGAGGCACGGAGGGGTAGATTTCAGCAGTCATGCCCACCAGTGGGCTCACGATGCTGCCCACTCGGGCCATAGTGCTGCCCATTCCCAAGCCTGTCTGCCTGTGGGGCCCAAGGTGGGGTGGTGTCAGTCACTGTTCTGGCACGAATGCTGAGGTGCGGGGGTCAGGGCAGCTCAGGCTGAGGCCTCCTGGTCCCTCGTCTCTTCCCCCATTTGATTGACAAGCCAATTTGCCGTTTGTTTTGGAGATCTTTTTAAAAAATAATTATTTCTTTATTAATAATTTTATTTATTTCTTTATTGGAGCCCCACGTGGGGCCTGAACTCACAACCCCGAGATCAAGAGTCGCATGTCCTACTGACTGAGCCAGCCAGGCATCCCTGTTTTGGAGATTTAAAAAAAACACAACAGACAACCATAAAAACCAAAAACAGGTGGGGAAAGGCTCTGGCCAAAGAATCAGGAGAATGAATTTCGCCTCGGCCCTTAACCTGCTGTGTGACCTTAGGAAGAGTCCCTTTTCATCTCTGGGCCTCGGTTTCCTGAGCTGTCAAATCAGACAGTTCAGTTAGGCCGGTGGCGCTCAGATCACTGGGGCGGGGTGGGGGGGGGGTTGGATTTTGAGTTATAGTTGCTCTGGAGCAAACAGTCCTATTGGATTAGAATCCCCAGGGGAGAGGACCTGGAGACTGCACATTGAGACTATGTTCAGAACGTTCTCTATGAAAGTAGAGGTTAAAAACATTGACTCAGGAGACAAAGTGCTTGAGTTCAAATCCAAGCTTCCCCACTTACAAGCTGTGTGACCTTGGGCAAATCACCTAACCTTTCTGTGGCTCACTTTTCTCGCCCATAAAATGGGAATAGCCATAGCACCTACCTTATAGGCTTGCTCTGCGGACGAAATGAGTTGATATTTGTCAAAAAGGTTAAGACGGTGCCTGGCACATAGTGAGTGCTTTCTACTGTGGCTCGTTCCCCTGAAGTCCCATGCAGGCACAGGACGGTGACCATGACCCTGCTGGTTCCGAGTAGCCTAGGGCAGCCTGGCCTTTCTTTGGCCTCTCGCGAATTTTGCATCCCGTTCTTAAAACAGACACGTGTTTCTTGTTTCTTAAGGCAAAAATGCCCGGCCCCGCTCCCCAATTGTGGCACTCAGAAAGCAGTGGTACGTGTATCCGTACGGCTACCAAGCGCCACCCTTATTAAATGTCGCCCTTGTGATAAGAAAGAACTCTCCTGTTTGGTCTTTGGTTTCAGATGGACCACTTGGTTTATAGATGAAATTAAGAATTGGTGGCAGCTTCTAACTTGTGCCTTGGAGATCAAGGTGGAGCTTCACTCGATTGCCCCGTGAGATGTGACTTCTTGCCTGTCTGCTCTGCCCTGCTCCTTTGGAGAGCTTTTCCTTGGATCGGGTAAGGGCTTAGTGGCCAGGGACACCTGCGTTAGCCATGGAGCGTGTACCGAGTGGCTGATACATGCCCTGCCTGGATGAGTGCCGTGAGGGGCCTTGGGCCATGGCATTCCGGATGGTCCTCTGGGGTCTGACCTATGCGCGAGGGAAAGTCTTGTCCCAAGACCCCTCCCACTCACCGGATCACCGTGGGGTACAGCTCCCCAGTGTATAGGAAGATGCAGTTGAAGGAGGTAGCCAGGCAGCCTTTCCCCAGAACGGCAAGGGAGGTTCGGACCATGGACTGATCTGGCGAGAAAGGAGGGAGTCAGTGGGAGCTCGGGAGTAGGGGCTGAGAATCTGGGGATAGGGCTAAAGATGAAGGGCCAAGGTACTCTTGGGTGCTCACCCTGGGGTATCACCCCATTGACCAGGATGCAGATGCCTGCCAGCAGCAGGGAGGCCATCTGGGCAGGCCGGCGGCCCAGAGAGTTGATGACAAGGAAGCCCACAAGCTTGGCAGGCAGGTCCACAGCACCAAAAATCACCTGGATTAGGTAGATGCTGACCCCAAAGCCCTGCAGGTCCATAACCAGCCCATAGTAGGCAAAACTAGTGGCAAACCTAGTGGGGAGGGGGGGAGGGGTATGGAGTTTGTCAGGAAGGCATAAAAGAGGGGGTGCTCATTCAAAATGGGGGCGAGCCACACTGGGTGCCCTGCTTAAGAAGCTGGAATCTGCCTTGGCTAATATTTCATCAGACATTTAGTATGTATTTCGTGGAAGTGGGGGGTAGTTCTCCAATACCCCAGCTTTCTCAATCTTCTGCTAACTAGAGTCCCCGGGTTATTAGGGGGTTTTGGCTTAGTCGTCATGTAAGATTTACTTAGTTTTAGTCTTTATCTTATCTGTTGCTACTGGCCCAGGGGTTTTGGCTTAGTCGTCATGTAAGATTTACTTAGTTTTAGTCTTTATCTTATCTGTTGCTACTGGCCCAAGGGCAGGTGGACTTTCAAGCCGTATCTTTCAGGGTCAAGGTGTTGCGGGGAGGTCAGAGCTTTTCAGACCTGTGCATGGTTCTGGGATGGTTCTGGGATGGGTACTTCTTAAGAAGTCAAGAGCCCACGAAATGAAGCTTGGGTGATTGGATAGGACCTGCAACCGGGAGTAAATCCCAAATTGGAACCAGAGAATTCGTCGATGGAAATGTGGAGCGTGCTTCTAACTATCATGGGATTGCTGTTGGCGGCATCAGGAAGGTAGCACATCGGAGGAGTAATGGGGAACGTTGCAACGGGAAAGGAACATTTTTGGCTGGTATCGGCCTTGGCCAGAGTGGTACTTTTGGAGACGAGTTTTAGGCATCTTATTGCCCACGTTTGTGTCTCTGGCAGGCACTGCTGGGCCAGGAAAGTCTCCAAATGTTTTGTAAGCCAGATGGGTCTTTGCCTTTGTGGTATAATTCTATGGACTCTGGGGGTGACCACTCCTGATGAGGTGTTTCCATACTGGAACAGAGTTGGTAAAAGGGGAAGACGGAGAGGTGGATGGCCAGTGTGGGGACCAGGGGTGAACTGAGGCTGGAGGTCATCTCGTTCTTTAAGACTGTCCCTGGTGGAGGCTTGCTGCCCCTCACAGCAGGTGTGCTGACTTTTCCTCCCTTTTGCCTGGCTTCTTCCACTCATTACATCCACTCTCTCTCCCCAGCCAGCCTTTCGTCTCTCAGGCTGTCTCTCTATCTCTTTGCCACTAGGTCTGTCTGGGCCTACCACAGCATGGAGAGGCAGAGGAAGAGGTGGCGAAGGGCGGGGCAGCGCAGCAACTCCAGGGCGGATGCCTGGCCTTTGCCCATGCTCAGCTCCTTCTGCAGACTGGCCCGGAGTACCTGCCGGGATGGGCAGGGCTCAGGGCCTGAACTCCTCCAGAAGCTCCTCCCAGCCTAACCCATTACTCAGGGAAGCCCTCTGGGACCTGAGTTCAGGGTTTGAGGGTGGAATCCTGGTAGGGTGTCACAGGAGGTCTTGTGGGGGGGGGGGTCTTACCTCCATACTTAGCTTGGTCCCCTCTTCCCGCTTCCCATTGATCCAGGCCACTCTCTGCAGGGTCTTCAAGGTGAGGTCTAGCCTCCCAGAGGAGGAGTGCCAGCGGGCAGACTCGATGAAGAACCTGGGAGCCGGGGTGAGGATAGGGGTCAAGGTGGCTTCAGTTCCAGTCTGCTGGGCTGGGGGCAGGGGGTGGGCTTCCCAGGGGCCTGCAGTGGGATTTCTTTTAAGGCTGGGAACCCAGAGGTTTGGCCAGATCCCTTCCGCTAAGACCACAAAGCAGTGTCCAGCTCGGTGATGACTCATTCCCCGACTCAGGAGCTCAGCTTTTGGGCGCCGAGTAACGAGAGCAGTGCAGGCAGGCTGGAGAGCCGGGGGAAGCCGGAGGAAGCCGGGGGAAGCTGAAGAACCAGATACCCAGGGCAGGTCCTTCCTTGCACAGCCTCAGAGGCACTGGTCTAGGTGTGACCTTCTCTGATTCTGTGGGGTAGCGTGTGTGAGATCTGGGGGATGTCTTGTCCCTTGCAGCCCTCTGGGCTCCTTTGCAGCCCTGCCCACCCGGGGCCCCACACACCAGGAGTAGATGAAGAAGGCGAAGAAAGGCACGGAGACCAGCAGCTGCAGGGGGCGCCAGTGGGGCACAGCATAAGCCACACCGGCCAGGAGGAACTGGCCCAGGCTGTAGACGTAGCCTATCAGGGTGCCCACACAAGCCCGCGTGTGGATGGGCATCCACTCCAAACCTGGAAAGAGGGTTAGAACAGAGTGGTGCATCTGGCTGGGCTGCGGGTGGATGGAGACCCCCCCGGGGGCGGGACAGGCAGAGACCCCCCTCTCCACCCAAACTTTGATCTGTCCCAAGGCTCAGTGGAAGACACATCTAATGAGGGTGGGTTCCTTGATGGGGGGCGTGGGGGACTTTCGGCGGACGTAGGAATGGGGAGATGGGTTTAGAATCCCTAGGAATTGTTCCCTCCACCCCGCTGCTGGGGTTTGCTGCCCCCCGACCTACTGTCGTGGCGAGGGCCCCTTTTCCCTTCAGAGCGTCTCTGACCATTCAGTGCTCTCTCAACAGCAGCCTCTCCTCTGGCTTTCCCCAGCCTGGGCCGATTCAGCGGCCAGAGCAGCTCGGAGGAGACAGTGGCTTTTCTCCATCTGGGAGGGTCAAGGGGGGAGTCGGACCACCTCTCTGCTGGGGTCTGAAGAGGCCCAGCCTTGTTCCTTGTGGGCTCCTGATTCGGCTGCTGGGCCAATGACTTGGAAACAGACTGGATTTGGGGGCTGAATTTTCTAGGTGTCCTGCCCTGGCCCCACCCGGGTTAATTCCTGTAGTCCAGAGGACCTCCAATCCATAGATTCCTTTCTGGGCTCGAGGGATGCCCTTGGGCAAATCCTTTCCCTTCTCTCCAGTCTCAGGTTCCTTATCTGAGAACCAGGGGGAAGGGAGTGACCTATCGGACGGAGGGAGCACATTGATGGTTCATGGACAGACCACGCTCAGTCCATTAAATGGGTTTGGTCTACACGATGCTGGCTTGACCTATGTTAAAAATATTGGAATTAATTTCCAACATTAAAAAATGGGGCTATTTTTGCATTAATAAAGAGGAGGGAGTGAGATCTGACAGCCCTGAACCTTCTGGCTAGAGCAGCTGAGTGGCCCTGGCCCCTCCGGATGGGGATGCGACTCTCCTTTGGGTACAGTCCTCACCGTTCCCTAATCCCTCTTGTACCCAGTCTGCTTCAGTCATTCGTGGGAACCTCCTGGCCCTAGAAAATGGAGTTTGCGATTGTGTCTGAATGAGAGGTCAGGAGTTCGAGAGGAAGGCTGTTAATGTTGGCCACCCAAAAGAGGGCAGGGAGGATTCAGGAGTGGGAACGGCAGGACCGGGGTGGGTGGGGGGAGCCGGGAGAGGAAGCTGGAAAGTGGCTGCTGGGTTGGGTGGTCAGAGGTGAGTGGGTGGGGACCCGCCCTGCCCTCCCAGCATCCCTCACTCAGTGTCATGCAGTTGAGGGCGACGCTAGCCAGCGACATGCCCGAGAGGAGCCGGAAGGCACAGTAGACAGGGAAGTTGGGAGCGAAGGCTGCACAGGTGCCTGACACGGCTGTCTGCAGGTAGTTCAAGATCAGCACCTTCCGGCGGCCCAGCCTGTGGGGGGAAGGAGGGGAGAACAGCAGTAGGGGTCCTGAGGATTGATGGTGCCAGGCTGGGTAGGGAGAGGAGCATTTGCCTTGGTCTTTTGAGGACCTGTGCGGTATCATGAGGCTGACCCCGTAGGTCCTCGAACCAGCCCCTGGGTGGTAAGGCCGACTTCCCACTTGGTTCCCGTGAACCCAGCCGAGGCCCGGGACCCAGCCCGGCCCCTTGGCTCTACCCAGGACTGACCTGTCTGCCAGGTACCCAAACACCATGGCTCCAAGAAGCACCCCTACCATGTACAAGGACTGGGCCAGCTGGCGTAAGGCCCTGTTAGAGCACACGAGGTCCCACTGTGGGGAGAGGGGGCAAGGGTCAGGCAGAGACGAGCCTGGGCTGCAAGTCTCCCCTTCCCGTCCCTTGGGCTGGCCCTCTGAGACCTGCGTCAGCCCCTTCCCTGACACTCCCCGTCCCCGTTTGCTTCCCCAGTCCCGGTAGCTGAGCGACTTCCCTGGACTCTGATATCCCCCTTTTCTACAAAGGCCCCCATCTTGAACCTCTTTCTTTATCTTCCCATCTTGGTCTCTGGAAAATCTGAGACAGGTGTGCGCGCGTGTGTGCGCGTGTGTGTGTGTGCGCGTGTGTGTGCGTGTGTGTGCGCGCGCGTGCGCGCGGGAGCATCTGTCTGTCTGTCTCAGTCGGGAAGGCAAGTCTGGTTGTCACAGAGAGCAGGGGGGGGTCCCGGGTTTCCTCACCTCAGTCACGATGGTGGAGGGGAAGGTGCTGTTGTCATAGATCCAGCCGTTGGTGCAGGGCTCCGTGGCCCCCGTGCTGTTGGCGTCTGTGCTGTTGGGAAAGGGTGGTCCCCGCCGGGGGACGGTGAAGCGGAGGCAGGACTCGGGCTGCCCCTGTCCGTCCCGGGGCAGCCAGGCCTCCAGCCCCCCGTCCTGGCTGAAGTTGGCCTCGGCGGGCGGGCGGCAGTGGTGGGTGGGGATGGCCGCGGTGAAGTTCTGCAGCGTGTTGTGGGAGGCCATCAGGAGCAGGGGGAGGACCACCAGAGTGACCTGGATCTGCTGGAAGCGGCCGACACCCCCCACCTGCTGCAGGAGGTCGTTGAAGGCCATGGGGCCAGGCCCGGCCGAACGGCTGGGGGCTGAGGACTTCCGCCTAGCACCTCTGTCCGTGCGTCTGTGTGCCTGCTGTCCTTAGCTGGAGGAGAGAAGCTGCCGCCGCTTCTGTGGCTGACTTGTTCCTAGAGCCGAATCTGAGCTGGCTCTGTGGGGGGACAGGAACCCGGCTGGCGGCCCCTCCTTCCTTCTCTCACTCCCTGTGTTCTGTCCCTCCCTTTCCCTCGAGCCTCCCCTCACTTGGGGGTGGGGTGCTTTGCTCTCAGGGTCTGCAGAAGCCCTGACCCCTACATGGACAGGATTTAATCCTTGGCCTGGAGGGAATGAGTTAACGTGTGACTTGGTATCAGAAGGATTAACCCTCTGAGTATCCTTATGTCAGTGGAAATTCTCCAAGTGGGTATAAAGGGCAGGAGAGTGGACCGGGGCGGGAGTGGTGAGAGGGGATGGACTGGGAGGGCCTGTCTAGGCACCTGGGGGGTGGCAGGGGCCAGGTGGGACCTTACTGTCTTCCTTTTAGGGAGAAGACTGGGCTCTGGGAAGTGTGGTGGCCTCTTGAGGGGACATTTTTCCTTTTTAGTGGACACGATCCAAGCGGTCTGTCTTAGGGAAGAGTTGCCAGAGAAAACACAGGACTCCCAGTTTCAGATCAACGCATGCATCTCATTTTAGTGTAAGTATATCCCTAATATTACATGGGACATACGTATACTAAAAAAAAGTCATTCATTGATCTGAAATTCAGATTTAACTGGGCATCCTGTATTTGTTAATTTTTTAAAAGTTTATTTATTTATTTTGTGTGTGAGAGAGAAAGAGAGAGCGAGCAGGGGAGGGGCAGAGAGACAAGGAGAGGGAGAATCCCAAGCAAGTCCCGCATTATCAGCTCGGAGCCCTACACCGGGCTTGAACTCACGAGCCATAAGAGATCATGACCCGAGCGGAAATCAAGAGTCGGATGCTTAACCGACTGAGCCACCTGGGTGCCCCTGGGCGTCCTGTTTCTTATATGCTAAAACTGGCAACTCCAGTCTTTGGTCTCCTGGGGACAGCTCGTATCTTATGGGACCACGGCTTTTTTAAGCTGGAAGAGACTATAGAGGTCAGAGGCTATTTTTGAAGAAGGGGGACCGAAGACCAACATCACGCATGAGGTAGATCGATTCTTCTAGTGTTTCAGCTTTTACCTTCTGGCTTATCCCGATTCAAAATTTTCCCTTTGTCTTGTTCTCTCTGTCCATAGTTTTTATTTTTATTTTTTCAGTGAACATGGACTTATTTTATTTGTGGCCACGACTCTAAGATAATCACTCGATTTCCTCCAACAGTTTGCCTTCCGAGTCATTCAGGATCAGGGCGGTGCTGAGTTCTGATTGGATGGGCTTCTAGGGGATCTGATGGGTTGGATCATGGGTTGGAAATGTCAATAAAGCGGGTTGCAACTTCTTGCTTTCAATTTGCATAGTACAGAGTATATACAACATGGACTCTGGAGTCAGTTTACTTGGATCTAAATCCTTATTTCACATTTACTGGTCGTATAGACAGGGCAGGTTGCTAAAATCCTGTATTATCTCAGTATTCTTGTTTGCAAGATGGGTATAATAGTCATGTTTGCCTCATTGGGTTACTGGAGGGTTAAACGTGTGAATACAGCTACAGATCTTTTTATTTTTTATTTTTTTTATGTTTGTTCATTTTTGAAAGAGAGAGACAGAGCACAAGCAGGGGTGGCGCGGAGAGAGAGGGGGACACGGAATCTGAAGCAGGCTCCAGGCTCCGAGCTGTCAGCACAGAGCCCGACGTGGGGCTCGAACTCACGAACGGTGAGATCATGACCTGAGCCGAAGCGGGACGCTCAACCGACTGAGCCACCCAGGCGCCCCAATACAGCTAAAGATCTTAAAGTAGCCACTGCCCTGCAGCTCAGTGAGAATGAGCTGTTCTTATTATCTGTTTCTGGTAAAAAGGTGAGACACTTGGGATGCCTGGGTGGCTCAGTCAGTTAAGTGCAAGGACTTGATCTCAGCTTAGGTCATGATCTCGAGGTTCATGAGTTCAAGCCCTACGTTGGGCTCTGAGCTGGCAGCACAGAATCTGCTCGGGATTCTCTCTGTCTATCCCTCCCCTGCTTGTTCTCTCTCTCTCTCTCTCTCTCAAAATAAATAAGCTTTATTAAAAAAGTTAAAAAAAAAAAGGTAGAATATTAAATTTATTTTAAAAAGAAAACAGGGCTAGGCACATCATACCCTAAGAAGAGTGATCCCCCACTGGGCTGCATTTCCCCCCCTCCCCCCACCCCCACCTCCAGGAGACATTTGGCAATGTCAGGAGATGTTTTTGGTTGTCATAGCGCCAGGGATGCAGCTGAACATCCTACAATGCATAGGACAGCATGCCCCCCCCCCCCATCAAGAATCTTCTGGACCACAAATGTCACTAGTGCTAAGTTTGGGAAACCCTACCTTAAAAGATGTCTCAGACTTATTTTGAAGAGTGACCAATCCCATACCCGCTTGGCCGAGGATATTCCAGTCACACTGAAGACTCCTACCCAAATATTTCTAAGAATGCCCATGCTCTTATTTGAGTAGGGAAAATCTTTGCGAGGTGGGGAGGAAAACTGCTCCCCCACCCTCTGCTTGAGCACAGCAGTGTAGCCTGGGCTCCAAAGCGCTGCAGCCCTTTCCCTTCCCAGGCATACATAGCCAATTTTACCACTGGAGTAGCCACATCAGGACCCCGATCTTCCTATGTCCAGGCCAACAACACTCTTCTCCGCCACGTTCTAACCTGATTGTCGGTTTGAGCTTCCGTGCCGGACCCTTGCCTTTGCGGTGTGTTTCCATTTGGGGTTTCTGGCTGTCCCTCCCTGTTATCTGCCTCCTACTGTCTGTCCATCCACCTCACTTCATCATTTGGCATATGTCTGAACACCATGGATGCCTAGGGTTCCAGGGTTTTATGGGAGGTAGCCAGGCCCTGTCCGAATTAGTTGATGCAAAGGGCCGGGAAGGGAAGGGGCGTTTCTCAGTTCTTACAGGCATAAACCTCCAAGTCTTGGCGTTGAGGGGAAGCAGTTTTATTTCCGACTTCTCTTGTAAGGACTCAAGATGCCCGGCTATCGTTGTGCGGTTTACGCAAACTGTAAACTGTATTAAGTCGGGGGGCTGTTTATTGTCTGTTGAGGCACTGGCTCCATGAAGTCTTAGACTGCTTCAAACCTACTCTATCTAACTTCAGAGCCAGGTTGTTTCCTGCTGTTTTAGAGGTGTGCCCAATTAAAGGGGTCTTAGGGATCATCTAGTTTCATTATGTACAGAAGAGAATAGGGGAGTCCCAGAGAGGGATGTAACTCAGCCCAGCCTCCCTCCTCCCACCCAGTGTTGGTTCTGGGCTGGGACCCGGTGGGTGTCCAGATGCCTGACAACATTCTCCAGGCCAAGGTATATAAGAGCCTTGTGGCCTGGGGATGTGAGGACAGCTGGACAAACAGCTTGGGGGCTCTGGGGCCAATCTCGTGTCAGGACTTGGTGCCCTCGTGGGGGAGTAGGGAGAGAGTTGAGGGCAGCAGGGGAGATGGTGGGGCCCCTCCAAGCAACCTCCTTTTCTGAGTGTGTGCCCAACCCTGCCTTTGAGAAGAGCTCCCTCCCTCGTGCCTGACCAGCTCCAGCGAGGCTGAGCCTGGAAAAGCCTCGATTGGAGACTCCAGGGACTCCTGGAAATTGTGGTTGGCTCCTGGGATCATCTGGCTAGCACAGGGATTTCCTACCAGCCTCCCAGACCATGGAGAGTTTCCGGTTGGAAATGCTCCCCTGGCAGATGATTTGCAGAACTGAGAACTATCCTTTAGGGACACTCTATGTCATTAAGTACTCAGAGTTGCATTCGCTGGATTGAGTGGAATGTGGACTTAAGTTCTGGCCATGCTCACTGAGAAGGGGTCAAATCCGAGACTTCCGATTGGCCGAGAGCCACATGCCATCAGAGATGAATGCTGTCACTCAGATGAAAACTTCTCGATGCATAGGTAGAGGCACCAAGGCCCAGAGTAAGCAAGGGATTTGTCCTGGATCACCCAGCAAGGAAATCTAGAACTCACTTCCGTTGTTCTTGTGACCGTGCTAGCCGCCATCACATATCTCAGATTTGCTGCCACATCTGGATTTTATATAATTTTATCCTGTTAAATTTTAAATAAATGGGATTTAAGGTGCGTGGCTACCCGTGACCTTGATTTTTACCGTTTTGTGAGACTTTTCCAATAAATGATTTACAGGTCAGAGAAAATATCCTTGCTCAGATCACGTGTTCTAAATGTGAGTTTGAAATGAGTGGCCTGGGCAGAAGTCTGGCAAACTCTGAGTGCCTGCTGGGCACCTAGCAACGTTCTGAGCAAGGAGCCAAATTGTGAGTTTTATGTCTCATGGCCTGGCTACCCGGGCCAACGAACGGTGCAGAAATTAGAAATTCATCCGAAACTGCCATCTAAAGGCTGGACAGGGGGCGAGCAACCAATGAGGTGGCTCGGCATGAGGATTCTGCCCGAGAGAGGTGCCCCATATTGGATGACCATTCACTGAGCCAGCTGAAGCCTGAGCTCAGGGACTGAGAGCAGGGAGGAGGGAAAGCAGGAGGAGCTGGTGTTGTAGAGGAAGAAACAGAGATGGAGAAAGGGTGCAGTCCAGACGGGGGGATTGGGGAACGGCAAGAGGAATGGGCCGTGTACATCCTGACCAGTATCCCAGTTCACCAGGAGTCCTGACCACATGACTAGGAAATGTCTTCCTCGGCGTCTTCGCTCCCCTTCTTGTGTGTCCCTGAAACAGCACGGGAGGGGTTATGGCCAGGGCATCCTGGGTACCATCCTGAATTCTGGACAACTGAAAGAGACTACTTTTCAGGGTGCACGGTGGAGGGTGCTTAAACTGAAGCCATTGAGGCAGGGTGGGACCTGAGCATGACGGGCCTTGCAGCCGAGTTTAGACTTCATCCCAATGGGAAGTCACTGAAAAGTTGAAGCAGCGGTATAATATGATCTCTTTCGTGCTTATTAAGCTCTCTTTCAAATATCTAAGTACGGATTTGAGAATAATTAACTCTGTGCCTGACAGTCGAAGCCCTGGAGTGTTCTGGGTTGTCTAACACGGCAGCCTCTAGCCACTGCTGAGCACTTGAACTGAGCCCGTCCAAACTGACAAATGCTATTAGGGTAAAATATACACCAGATTTTGAAAACTTAATACAAATTACAGGCTATAAGATATCTTATCGATAGCTTTTACATTGATTTCATGTTGAAATGGTAATATAGGATATTTTTGGTTAAATAAAATACATTATATATATACAATTAAATACATTATATATACATTATATATATATATAATTAAAATTATTTTTACCTTTTTAAACTAAAAAATAGCTAGGAATTAAAATAACCAGGAATTTTTTCTTTTTAATTTTTTTTAGAGAGAGTGCGAGTGGGGGAGAGGGGCAGAGAAAAAGAGAGAGAGAGAGAGAGAGAGAGAATCGTTTTTTTTTTTAAATTTTTTTAACGTTTTATTTATTTTTGAGACAGGGAGAGACAGAGCATGAACAGGGGAGGGTCAGAGAGAGGGAGACACAGAATCTGAAACAGGCTCCAGGCTCTGAGCTGTCAGCACAGAGCCCGACGCGGGGCTCGAACTCATGGACCGCGAGATCATGACCTGAGCTGAAGTCAGACGCTTAACCGACTGAGCCACCCAGGCGCCCCAGAGAGAGAGAATCTTAAGCAGATTCCATGCTCAGTGCAGAGCCTGAGGAGGGGCTCAATCCCACGACTCTGGGATCATGACCTGAGCTGAAATCACGAGTCAGATGCTCAACCAACTGAGCCACCCAGGTGCTCCAACGACTAGGAATTTTTGAATTGCGTAAATGGCTTGCATTACGTTTCCACTGGAAAATGCTGGTAAAGAATATTTGAGGAAGGGTAGGGGCGCCTGGGTGGCGCAGTCGGTTAAGTGTCCGACTTCAGCCAGGTCACGATCTCGCGGTCCGTGAGTTCGAGCCCCGCGTCAGGCTCTGGGCTGATGGCTCGGAGCCTGGAGCCTGTTTCCGATTCTGTGTCTCCCTCTCTCTCTGCCCCTCCCCCGTTCATGCTCTGTCTCTCTCTGTCCCAAAAATAAATAAAAAAACGTTGAAAAAAATTAAAAAAAAAAAAAAAAGAATATTTGAGGAAGGGGTTCTAGGAAAGAATTCTGGGGAACGTCAGCGTTTAAAAGATGATAGAGGGAGAGAAGCTGCTTTTGGAATTGTTTCGTTTGGAAACCCTTGAGTTTAGCTTAAACAAAACAAAAGCTATTCAGAAAATTCAGGATATTTTATAGAACTCAGGGTCAGAAAGCACATCCAGGACTGAGGAAGACCTGGGACTTGGAATCCACTAAGGATAGACTCAAACAGGGGCGCCTGGGTGGCTCAGTTGGCTGAACATCCAGCTTGATTTCAGCACAGGTCATGATCTCACGGTTTGTGAGTTTGAGTCCCACATCGGGCTCCGCACTGTTGGTGTGGAGCCTGCTTGAAATTCTCTCTCTGCTCCCTGCTCTCTGTCAAAAATAAATAAACATTTGGGGCGCCTGGGTGGCTCAGTCGGTTAGGCATCCAACTTTGGCTCAGGTCAAGATCTCGCGGCTCGTGAGTTCGAGCCCCGCATCGGGCTCTGTGCTGACAGCTCAGAGTCTGGAGCCTGCTTCATAATCTGTGTCTCACTCTCTCTCTCTCTGATCCTCCCCCACTCACGCTCTGTCTCTCTCTCTCAAGAATAAATAAACATTAAAAAAATATTAAAATAAATAAATAAATAAACATTAAAGAAAAAAAAGGAATCAATGCAAATAGTCTCACCAGGTCTTTTTGTCTGGGCCCCTGTATCTCTTCTCCTTTTCTCTGTGCACTTGCTTTGTTCTTTGTCTGCAACTGGCTTCCTCTGATCTACTTGCATCTGGGTCAGAGTGCAGTCTGAAGATGTACAGGGTTCGAAGGTGCAAGCCAGGGCAGCACCCAGCCCCTTTCCAAAGTTTAGCTGCGGAAGGGGAGAGAGAGACAGTGTGGCCCCTGGAGGGAGATATGGCTCCAAGGAGGGCTGGTTGGTTTGGTTGGTTTTTGGTAAGATAGGAGAGGCTGGGGCTTATTTAACCGGTGATGAGAAAGAGCCGGAAGAGAGCGAATGGGTGGAGATCCCAGGGGGGGAAGGCTGCCTGCTGGATGGGCTGGATGCGGAGCCCCAGTTGGGAGGAATGACCTTCTGCTGTGCTTGGCGGGAACTCGGGGAGCATGGGGTGATATCAACAGCCTTCAGCTGTGTCTGCGGTTTTCCCACTTAAATAGGAGACGGAACTGTCCGGTGGCATGGGCCTGCGACACCGATCAGAGACCTGCGGCGAGCAGGTCTGGTGGATGGGGACTGGAGGAGTGCGGGCTTCCGTCCGCAGCTGCTCTGGGCTGGTCCGGTCCTCTGCCCACACTCACGCTGGGACACGTACGCGCACACACTCATTTCTAAGCCCAGGACTTGCAGCGGACTGCAGCGTCCTCACCCATGTTTAATGTTGGTGCTCTAACTTCCGGTGTGCTGGTAATTGCAGGTGGGGGCCTTTGGAAGGTGATTAGGGATAGATGAGGTCACGAGGGTGGGGCATCACGTTGGGATTCGCATCCTCATAAGAAGGGACAACAGAGACCTTGCTTCCTCTCACTCTCTCCCCAGGCCAAGTGAGGACATAATGAGAAAGGCGGCCGCCTACAAGCCCGGAAGCGGGCTCCCATCAGGAACTGAGGCTGCCAGCACCTCGATCGTCGCGGACCTCCCAGCTTCCGGAAGTGGTAGGAAGACTCGTTTGTGGTTTAAGCGATGCACCTGCGGCGTGTTGTTGCAGCGTCTCGAGTAGGCTTGGCCTATACATGCCTCAGTCCCCCACGTGTGCACACAGGTTCACATCAGCCCAGCTTGCCTGTACCTGTGTGTCCACACCCACGTGTTACACACAAGTACGGATGCAGGGGAGAGCAGTGCGCATGTCCACGTGGTGGCCTGCCCCCTTCTCCCTTCCACGCCCATTCCTGAGCCGCAAGCATGGCTTGAGTTCTTCATTGCCATTTATTGGACCCTCCCATGGAAGAAAGGGGTGGGGAGCAAGAAGAGGAAGCTGTCTTTGTTAGGACTGAACCAGGGAGCCCAGGGGACCTCAGAGGAAGGGGACTGGAACAATGGGGGAAGGTGGCCAGTGGGGAAGGGCTGGGCTGAAGGAGGGTGAGGGCAAGGGTGGGGCGTGGGAAGGCCTGTGGCCTAATCTTTGAACTGGCCAGGGCTGGGGGCTCCGGTGTGGTGAAGATGCCCTCAACCAAGCTTTCAGAAGACTGTGTTCAGGAGCATGGATGTGCTCAACACCGCCCGCCCCCCCCCCCCCCCCCCGCCCACGGCCACCCCCCCAAAGGTGTCCTCAGAGCCCAGAGGCAGGCAAGGACCTGGCAAGGATTAGTTTCTGGAGGGCAGGGAAAGGGGGGCTCAGTTGCCCTCAGCTGGGGTCCAGGCCTGGTCCAGAGGGATCCTCTGGGATGTTTTTTCCATTTCTGGTTCCCGCTTTGGTTCCTTTGCCACCAGGACCTAGGGAAAGAGATCTCAGGAAAAGCCCCCGGTCTGGACCTGCTTCCCCAGCTAGGAGTTCCAGGAGGACCAGAAGCAAGGGACTGACCAGGTTTCCACGTCTTCAATAGTCTCTGGCAAGGGCTGATTGAAGGTCTCAGGCAGGAAGAGGGCAGCCCTGCCTCCCAGGAAGGTGATGGTCCCAAATATGACTTTGGGGATGAAGGGCTGCCACTCCCCTGTGATCTTCACCAGCGGGGCCATCATGCTTCCCATGTGGGTCCCCAAGTTGCCAATGCTCATGCCTGTTTGCCTGGGAGAGTTCAGAGTAGGGATTGGCAGCCTGTGTGTGGGGCCCCTGGGCAGGGGGCTAGAGGATGCTGCGATCCCACCTGACCCTGTATCTTTTGGCTCGGCCAGCCCCAAGCCCTGCATCTACCGAATGACCGTGGGGTACGGCTCGCTCGAATAGAGGAAGAGGCAGCTGAAGGAGCTGGACAAGCATCCCCTTCCCAAACACAGCCAGGGCTGTCCTCAGGGTCGGCGAGTCTGCAGACGGAAGAAAATGTGATGGGCCTCGGACTCAGGAGCACCTGAGTGCGGAGTGTTCTCACTCTTCAGCCGACTTTGTCTCCCTTTTTGCTTTGGCTGCTGGAAAGCTCAGGTCTAAATATAAAGCTGAGTAATGGTCCCTCGGCTATTTCTAGTGCTTTACAGGCTGTCTTGCCGCCTTTGTGTTTTTCCCCGGCTCTGGTTCCCTCCTCCCATATTTTGTTGTATATATTCTTGTCCTAAAATATCTCAAGTTCCTTTGGAAGGATATGGGCGTATCAACACACAAACATCTATATAGAAGTGGCTTTTCCAAGGTCGCAGTGGAGTAGGTGATGGGGGCTTCCCTGAGCACTGAACCCTGTTGTTTTCCCATGCCAGCTTGTCCTCTGTAGCGATGAGGGCTTGCCAGATCCCTGAGCAATTCCTCGTACTGTCCAGACACCGCCACACTTTACCCAGTTTGAGTCAGATCTAGAAAGGAGCTTCGATATCATCCAGCCCAACTGAGTTATTTTCTAGATGGGAGACCTGAGCCCCAGAGAGTGCAGGGACCTGGTTAAGGTAACACAGAGATTTAGAGGTAGAGTCTGCAGATTTGGAGTCCCTGGCACCCCACTTCCCAGCCCGTGGCAGCCCGTGTCGTCCACTGACATGCTGGCCCTCTTTCAGAGGGTTCCGAAGTAGCTCCAGCTTCTCACCCGAGGGCAAAAAGATGAGAGCCAGGATGCACCCTCCTGCCAGGAGTAGACCACTGGCCAGGGTGCTGTGTTGGCCCAGATGGTTTATGGAGAGGAAGTGGATGAACTTGGCCGGGAAGTCAACCCCACCAAAGATGAGCTGGAGGAAGTAGAGGTTGACTCCAAATTCTGCCACACTCATAGCCAAACTGTAGTAGGCAAAACCAGTAGAAAACCTGAGGGGCAGAGAGGGATGGATTGGCACCAGCAGCCAGACAGGGGTCTCTCCCCCCACTGGTCGTTGGGTCACCAGGGTGACGAACGGTTTCGTTTCTTATCCCAACTGCAGCTGATTGGTAAGGGCTGATTGAGTGCTGTTTTGAGCTCTCTGGGATTCTGCCTGGGCTCAGCGCCAGGATTGATTGGTTATGCCTGACGTGGGTGTGATCTAGGGTGTGGTGGCAAAGATGTCCCATAATTGCCTCCAGAGAATATCAGGACTGGCAGGACTCTGGGAGACCAAAGGAGGTAGTAAATGATCTTCCCTTCGTCGGGTAAGCGTTTAACATCTAGAATGGGAGAGGTGAGAGTCAAGCTGTGCACATGGGTCCGATGCCTCCCCTTTCCCTCTGGGGCTCATGGCATCCCCTTTGAAGTTCCTGGACAAATTGGACCCTATTCATGTAGGGATGGAGAAGGGCCTCAGAGCCAGGTCACAGAAAGGGCTTTGAAGGAGCCGCAGATCGTCAGACAGAAAGAGAAGACTAAGGAGAAATATGATTTCTGTCTTCAAGCTCTGGTGGCCAGTCTTGCTCTGTGGGGTCCCAGAGGGCAGAGCTGGACCGGTGAAGGCAGTGACAGAGAGGCATAGAATGGGGAAATTGCCATGGCACGAGGTGAGCTGAGAGCCGTGAAGGGGTTTGGAGCATTTGCCTTGTGGACGGGGTGGGCGTGACCCAACAGGGAGGCAGACCCTGATGGCTGGACCTGGGTGTGTGACAGGGACATGAGCAGATTTCCAGGGTTGGGGCTGGGCTGGGGCAGCCAGGGAAGGGGGTCTCTGGACTCCTGGGCCTTCCCCTTAGGTGAAGCCACCACAGGCCTTGTTCATTACCCTTGTTTGGCAGAGGTGCTAGGGTGTGGGTAGGGACGGGTGGTGGGTTACCAAGCCAGGGAAAGACAGAAGGTCACACGGCACAGGTCGGGTGTCCGGAAGAGGTCAGCTACACTGTACTTGGCCTTGGCCAAGGAGATCTCCTTCTGCAGGCTGCGTTTGAGCTCCTCGGGGAAGAGGTAAGGGAAGGGTGCCATTAGTGACCAGCTGGTGGGGAGGAGGAAGGAGAGAGGGAGGTGCAGACCTGGTGCCTCTAGAGAAGTTTGCTTGGGACATTCAATGTGATGTTAGCTCGTGAGCAGGGAAACAGAGGCAAAGGAGGGTTCCTGCTCCATGCCATAATCCCTCTCGGTTCTCACCTCCACGGTGAGTTTTTCTTCCTCTTCCTTCTTGCCATTGAGGGCAGCAACCTGCCAGAGTATTTTCAGAGCCTTTGAGAACTTTCCAGACAGGACCATCCAACGTACAGACTCTGGTATCCACCTGGGTTCCAGAATCAACTCACAGTGGCTCCCCCCCATGCCAGAAGCTTTTTCTTTTTCTTTTTCTTTTTCTTTTCCTTTCCTTCTTTTTTTTTTTTTTTTTTTTAGGCACTGGAAAAACATCAACAGCCAGGGCCAAGGGGTAGGAGGTCCAGAAACCCAAGCTGTTTCGCTGCAGATTTCATGGAATTTAAACTTGGCCAAGCTTTGCACCTGGACTGCCTGCAGCCAGCACAAGTTCTGGGATTCTCTTTTCCCCCTTCCAGAAGAGCCTTTCCTCTGCCCCCCTACCTGGGCCACTTGTTATTGCTGGGTGTTTTCCTTAGCCAGGATCCTTGGGCCTAGGCCAAGGCAGGTGGGTCCCGGGGAAGGGACAGCATGTTCAAGGCTAGACAGCTGGAGGGTCCTGGACATCCACCTCCCTGTTCTTCTCTGGGCCGCATTCCAGGGTGAAGAAGGGGGCAGGGAGACAGTCCTGGGGCAGCTTGGGAAGGTGGCTCAGGGTAGGGTGGGAGCCTAGGAAATGGATTTGAGGACCCTTGGATTCTGCCTGCAAAGGAGGGATTCTGCTGTAGCATAAGCACCACATGGGGTCTTGAGATTGGCAGGTGGGCAGACAACCTCACTGTCCCCACCTCCAGGCTGTACTTTTGGGGGTTGGTTTGCACTGAGAAGACCCTGAGTGTCAGTAAGAGAAGACGAGCGGAGGCAGAGGTGTGGGGAGATGTGAGGAATGATGTTTTAAAAACATCTGGTCTCAGGGGGAGGCACCTGGGTGGCTCAGTCGGTTGGGCCTCCGGCTTTGGCTCAGGTCATGATCTCACAGTCTGTCAGTTCAAGCCCCACATCGGGCTCTGTGCCGACAGCTTGAAGCCTGAATCCTGCTTCGGATTCTGTGTCTCCCTCTCTCTCTGCCCCTCCCTGACTCACACTCTGTCTCTCTCTCAAAATAAAATAAAAACATAAATTTTTTTTTTTTAAAGTCTGGCCTGGGGACGCCTGGGTGGCTCAGTCAGTTAAGTGTCCGACTCTTGATTTCGACTCGGGCCATGATCTCACAATCGTGGCGCCCGGCGTGGAGCCCGCTTAAGATTCTCTCTCTCCTTCTCCTTCTGCCACCACCCGCCCCCTGGCTCCCCCTGCAAAAAAAAAAGTCTGGTCTGAGGTGGGATCAGCTGTGGTTGTGGCCTCCACAGGCACCTAGGATCCGGCTCCAGCAAGGTCCTGGGGGAGCAGATACTGATCAACCTGCCTCAGACCATCGGCCCAGCTGACAGCGGTGGCCTCTCGGGCTCAGTACTACCCTGTCTTGTTTCTGCCCCGGTGGCCTCCATGGCTCTGCTCTGAGCAAAGTCCTTCTCCCAAACACCACAGCCAGGACCTAGACTCCATTCTCCTCGCCCTGAGAATAGTAACCGTGGCCTCCAATCAGTGAGCCTTCCTGTGAACCAGGCCCACGTAACCCTGGGTGACAGGCATTATTATCTCCAGTTTGCCTAGGAAAATCTTGAGGCTCAGAGTGGGTGAGGCTTGCCCCAAGTCACAGAGCGAGGAGGCCTGAACTCTCGACCGTATCCTGCTGACCATCTGCCCTTATTTTGCCTCCCCTACTCTCTGCTCCTTCTCTGCTCCCATCCCAGGCTGTGGACATGCCCTGGCTCCGCCCTGGACCCTCTGCCCACCCCTCTCTTTCCGCAAGATTGTCCCGCCCCCTCCAGGAGATTCTATTCTCATTTTCAAATGGAAACCCATATCAGTTCTGTGTCTTTTTGTGTAACCCTAGGGGATTGCTTCACTTCTCTGAGCCTCAGTTTCCTCATCTGTAAAACAGGACAGTCACATCTCCTTCATACAGAGATGCCGTGAGGATCGGGATGACATAGGGCGATGCCTAGAACAGGGCCTTGTACGCAGTAAGTGCTCAATAAAGGGTCGCTCCAAGATGTCATCTCTTTTCCTGAACTCATTCATCATTTCCTGTTCTTTGGCCCCAACTGCATGTCGGAGACTCAGTTCCTGTCTTCAACGTGTTCTTAGGTTTGACTTACTGATAGTGAGCTCTTGACCTCTTTGGCGTCTCTGACCCAGACACCCCAATTCTCCCGGGCCCCAGGTTTAAGCTTTCCTTTCCATAAAAGAATCCGTAAAACCCCAAGTCCAAGACGGTCCCCAACTCTGTGGATTTTTTCCTTCAAAATGCCTCTCAGACTTGTCCCTGAGGCTCCTCTCGCCCACATGGTCATGTCCCCTCGGTCTCTCATCCCCTCCCACTTGGGTTGGTCCTTGTGTGCTGTTGTATCACACACAGGAGCTTGGTCAGGACTTTCTGCACCACAAACATGTCTAGAGGCATTCTCTGTCCCTCACACGAAGTTGAGGCTACTCTTCTTTCTGTGCCCTCTATGGCCTGGCACCATACCGTCCATCTCAACGTACCCCCTTCCTCCACCGCAGGCAGCCCCTGGATGCCCTCCAGACACCAGCCCATGCAGCATGCCTTTGTGCATTAATTCCTCCTCCTCCTCCCTGGAATGCCCTTCCTGACTCTGGGACAGGGGTGTCCTGGGACAGAGTCAGCCGGCTTGGTCAAGCGTGGGCTCCCTCTGTTTGGCCCTGGCAGGCATAAAGAAGGAGATGAAGAGGTGGGGGCCACATACCATGACGACAGGAAGAAGGCGAAGAAGGAATGGACACGGTTGACTGTAGCCAGAGCCACTGGCGGATGGCATAGGCAAGATCCGTCAGAAAGAACGGACCGCTGGTATAGAAGTAACCAAGTAAAGTTGATATGATGGCCCGCGTCTGGATGGACACACGCTCGACACCTGCAGGAGGATCCCAAGGACCAGATTAGAATCCTGTTGGGCCTTGGGCACCTCCCTGTGAAGGGGCACCAGCTCCTGCCCACCCCCTATCAGCTGCTTGATCTGACTCTGATCCTAAGGGTTCATCCCTCCGATTTTACAGATGCTGTGACTGAGGCTCAAGAAGGCAGGACTCGGGGCACTGGTGGCCCAGTCAGTTAAGCGTCCGACTTCAGCTCAGGTCATATCTCGAGGTTCGTGGGTTCAAGCCCCGTGCCAGGCTCTGTGCTGACAGCGCAGAGCCTGGAGCCTGCTTCGGATTCTGTGTCTCCCTCTCTCTCTCTGCCCCTCCTCTGCTCATACGCTGCCTCTCTCTCTCACAAATAAACATTAAAAAGAAAAAAGAAGGCAGGACTCAAACTTAGGTTTGTCTGACTTCTAAGATCACACTCTTCTTCTTTTTCTTTAATTTTGTAAATGTTTATTCATTTTTGAGAGAGAGAAAGAGAGAGAGAACGAACGAGCCAGGGAGGAGCAGAGAGAGAGAGAGACACAGAATCCGAAGCAGACTCCAGGCTCTGAGCTGTCAGCACAGAGCCCAGCATAGGGCTCAAACCCACAAACCACGAGATGATGATCTGAGCTAAAGTTGGACGCTTAACCGACTGAGCCACCCAGGTGCCCCCCCCCCCCGCCTTTAAAAAAATTTTTTTTTTTTTTTAAGTAATCTCTACACCCAACGTGAGGCTCGAACTTACAACTTTGAGATCAAGAGTTGCAGGCTCTCCTGACTGAGCCAGCCAGGCGCTCCCCCGAGCCCACACCCTCAACTGCCTCTCCAGAGGCAAATGACTTCCCCTGTTTTGCCTCAATGTCCTTATCTATAAAATTAGGACAACAGTGTCACCTACTTGTGGGCGTGGACTGAATGGGTCAGGTGCCTGCCAGAGTGTCAGGCCCAGGGGGAGTCCTCCGTATTGATAGTTGCTGTTGTTGTCATGCTGGGGGTGGGGTGGGGGTGGGGGCTCCGAGATCCTGGGAGGAGCAGCACCTTACTTGACCAAGGTCATAGGGAGCCTGTGTTGAGCCCGGCCCAGACTCCACTCTCTTGGCTTCGGGCTGGGCCCACCCCCCCCAACACCTGTTCCCCCTTCCCGTGTGGCTCACTCAAGATAACGGGGCTCAGGGCCATGCCTGTGTGCTGCAGCCACTCAGGAAGCTGAAGATCATGTCGACGTGGAGGTTGGGGCTGAAGGCTGCACAGGAACCACTGGCCACCAGCAGCAGGTAGCTGCTGGTCAGGGTCAGTTTGCGGCCAAACCGGTAGCTCAAGGAGAGCAAGGGCTGAGTTAGCCGAGGCGAGGCAAGCTAGCTGAGACAGTGACTCTGCAGGTCTCAGGGCAAAGGGTTGGATGCCTCCCTGCCCCCCTCCCCTCCCAAAGGGCCAGGCAGGGCATGGAACTCCCTCTTCAGACAGAACCTTACTGGTAACTGCTATTTTGGGGGGACAGGTTTGCAATTCCACGTTTGAGTTAATGAGTGATCGCCTCTACCCCCCGCTTGGTGGCCTGAACAGAGGTCAAAGGACTTCTTGTCTCCAAACAGTCCACGTGCCCCCTCTCCACTGCCACACAGCCATTACATGGTGTCTGAGGACCTTGAGGGTTTCCCCCAGGGTCTGAAGAGGTGGGGAGACGCAAGCTGCAAGGGCTTTGGGGCAGAGAGAAGGCTGTGGCCTGGAAGGGCTTGGGACGTGCCCGAGGTCACACGGGAGGGACCATGATTCCTGTCTCCCCCAGCTTTCTTTGGCTCTTCGGGGGTGCGTGGGTGGTCAGACTGAGGTGGGATGTCCCCATAGGCAGTGTCTCACTTGTCAGATAGATTTCCCGGCACGATCCCCCCAATAACTGTGCCTGCCACGAAGAGAGACTGGGCCACCTCCTTGAGTTTGCTGGAGACGCCCGCGAAGTCCCACTTCACAAGAGAAAGGTGGTCCAGCCTGACTCGGGCCAGACCAGCCATCCCAGCCCCCCTCAGCCTGTGCCCCACGGCGCCCGCCCACACCTGACTTCCCTGAGCCTGGCCCCCTCATCCCAAGAGTTATTTCTGCTTTCAGCCTGGCCTAGGCTTTGGGGTCCCTAACCCATGATGTGTGATGATAATTTCTCTCCCAACATGTGTGGCCTGTTGGAAGCTTCTAGAGTCTACTTGGCTGTCGCGGTCGCACCCGGGTCTGTTCTCAACATCTTCCCTCATCCCCTCCAAGCTTGCCCTCACCCCGTGGCTCCCTGCCTGTCTCTGCTTCACCTTACACACCCAAGGTCAGTGCTCATCCGCACCCTAGATCTCTCCCTCTCCTCCATGGGGACAGCGCTCTATTGTTGCCATTGTGCTCCGTCCCGCATCCTCTGTCTCTGTCTCTCAAGTTCTCTCCTTCTTAGAAACTCTATCTCCTCCGTATCCACTTCATCTCGACCTTCCCTTCAAAGCCCAATCTCTTGAATGAGAAGCTATACTTGCTATCACCCCGTCCCCATATCTCAGTTCTGCCCCCACCACTCCGCTGGAACTGTGCTCACCAGAGCCACCCGTGATGTATTTTTCACCAAGCCCAGTGGAACCTTCTGTAGCCTGACGTGCCCTGACCTTTGGAAGCCCTTGATGTTGCTAACGCTGACCCCTCCCTCCACCTGGTTTCCTCACCCTATTCACCCCTCCTCCTTCCCCTCGTGGGCTCCTTTCTCTCTACCCCTTCCAGATTCTCCAGGGCTCTTCCTGGATTTTCCTTTTTATCCGCTCTCCCCAGGAAATGTCACCTGCTCCTATGGCTTCCATTTCTGTTTTATGAGGAAGACTCCAATCCATATCTTCAGCCCAACCTCTCTTCTGGCCTTGAGACAGTAGAGTCAGTTGCCTTCTTGGAAATTCTACCTGGGTGGTGTCTCACGGTCACCTCAATGAGACTTGTCACCCACTCCATGCCGGGTCACAATCTCAGTGGCTGGGAACCCTCCTTTGCCTCATCCCTCTCCGCTATACCGTCATTCCATCCTGGAATCTTCTATTTCCACCACTACTGTCTTAGTGCAAGAGTAATGATAGCAGCCAGTTTTTATGGCGGGCTTAAAATGCACCAGGCACCGTCCCTAAATACGCACTTTCCATGTTTTAACATCTTCAGTCCTCACAACAACCTCATGGTAGGGCGTTACTGCCATTATCATCCCTGTTCTACAGATGAGGAAGCGGAGGCCCAGAAGTGATTACTGCATTGATCTTCAGACGGGCCTTGCAGCCTTTGATTTCCGTTCCTCCTCACCATTCTTCCCCTGCTAACCAGAATGACTTTCTAAAACCACTCAGTGAGGTTCCTGTCTTGCCTAAGGCCCGCACTGGCTCCCTCCTGCCCCGTGGATAAAGAGAAAGCTCTATTAACACAGATTTATAAAGCCCTCATGCTCTGGCCCCTGCCTACCTGTCTGGGCTAATCTCCTGCTAATCCCCAACACGCACCCTTTGTCCAGCTATCCTGAATTACTTGTGTAATGAAGTGGAGAATGTCATTGGCCAAAAATGCCTCACAAGAATGTTTTGGACGTGAAATAGTGTGGGGGAAGAACCACACATCCCAGGGAGCCCTTTCCATTTTCCTCTGCTGGAAGTGAGGGGGATGGGCCTGGACGAAGACCCCAGGTCCGCAGGATGTCTCCACGGGGCCCAGCATGGCCAGCAAACCCAGCGGGTTCTTCTGGCCGAGAAGGGAGCCTGTGCAGTACTTGTGGGTGACGTAGGAGGGAAAAGGGTAAAGGAGGAAGTGAGGGGATGTGAGGAGGAGACACCCAGTGGGTGTCTAGAGAGACTTTTGGTACTTCGTGGCATGCTGTGGAAAGCTCCTTTAGGAAAATCTAAAGGGAAGACCTACTGTCCCCCTAAATCCATGCACTGCCCCACCCCCCTTCCATAGTAAACAGTACATTTCCCAGGTGACCCAGTAGTTGAGTGGGGCCATGCAGTTCTTGACAATGGAAGGTGAGTGGAAGAAGACATGCTTGTTACTTCCATTTCATTTAAGAGAGAATCTTTGGCCTGGACTTGCGTGTTTTCTCCCTTCCTGTCTCCTGACCATGAGAGCAACTCTGGGAGACGCGTGTCGAAGATGGCAAAAGCCACTATCCCTCTGGGTCCCTGAACGACCCTATGGAGCAGAGCCACCCCCCCCCCCCCGCTGTAATTCCCAGCTCAGAGCCATTGCATGAGAAGAAGAACCACTTCTATATGGTATAAGCCATTGAATTATGGTTGACTCTTTTGTTATGGCAACGTAGCCCATCCTAATACATCCCACAAGAAGTGGAAAATGGAAATTCGATTTCCCCTCCCCCCAACCTCCAGGTTATTTAGTGCCTTAAGAAACCATTCTGTCTTGGGGCCCCCCGGGTGGCTCAAGTCAGTGAAGTGTCGGACTCTTGATTTCGGCTCAGGTCGTGATCTTGCAGTGCCTGAGTTTGAGCCCCATGTCAGACTCTGCACTGACAGTGTAGAGCCTGCTTGGGGTTCTCTTTCCCTCCCTCTCGGCACCTCCCCTGCTTGTGTTCTCTCTCTCTCTCTCTCTCTCTCTCTCTCAAAATAAATAAATACATAAACATTAAAAAAAAAAAAAGAAAGCATTCTGTTTAGACCACGAGAGGGTCAATGTCAGACCCATTTGGATTAGCTTAAGGCTGTCTGCCCTTCTCCACTGAGACCAGATCTGCTGAGTCTTGGTTTCTACCATGGTACTTGTGGTCACCGTAGGCATCAGCATAACTGTCACAAGCTAGTTTCTACCCGAAAATTGAAGTAATTTACAGGAAATACCATTCCTAAAATGGACTTTGAGTCATGTTTAAAACATGCCCTGGGGCGCCTGCCTGGCTCAGTTGGTTAAGCATCCTACTCTTTTTTTTTTTTTTTTTAATATCTTATTTTTTCTTCCATTACTGTTTTTTTTTTAATTTTTTTAATGTTTATTTATTTTTGAGACAGAGAGAGACAGAGCATGAACGGGGGAGGGTCAGAGAGAGGGAGACACAGAATCGGAAACAGGCTCCAGGCTCCGAGCTGTCAGCACAGAGCCCGACGCGGGGCTCGAACTCACGGACCGCGAGATCATGACCTGAGCTGAAGTCGGCCGCCCAACCGACTGAGCCACCCAGGTGCCCCAAGCATCCTACTCTTGATCTCAGCTCAGGTCTTGATCTCCGGGTCATGAGTTCAAGCCCCATACTGGGCTCCATGCTCGGTGTGGAGCCTACTTAAAAAAAATGATTGAAACATGTCCAAATCCTTCCAAATGGCCCACAAGTCCCTGCAGAATCTGCTCCCAGATTTATCCCTGTTATCTCTCTGCTCTCATCTTCTGCTACTATCTCCCCATATACTCCACTGTACTTGGTCTTCTTCTTCTTCTTCTTCTTCTTCTTCTTCTTCTTCTCTTTAACTTTTTAGTGTTTATTTTTGAGAGACAGGGAGAGACAGAGCATGGGCAGGGGAGGAGCAGAGAGAGAGGGAGACACAAAATCCAAAGCAGGCTCCGGGCAGTCAGCACAGAGCCCGACGTGGGGCTCGAACTCACGGACCACGAGATCACGCCCTGAGCTGAAGTCGGCCGCTTAACCGACTGAGCCACCCAGGCGCCCCAAGATCAGCATCTTGATGAGGGTAGAACGTCTAGTCTGTTTTGCTCATGACGGTACTCCCATTGCCTAGCACCGTGCCTGGCATTCAGTAAATGCTCGTGGGATTGAAGGAGTGAGCCTTCCACAGAAAGAGCAGAGAAATGGAGAACCTTAGTGGTTAAGACATACTGATGCCTAATGAGAGGTCATGGGGTTCGCACTCCAGATACTAGTGGGAGGCTGTTCACTTCACCACAATGGGCGTATGTCAGGATGGAGAGGGCCTAGGCTGTGTACGTAGGATCTATAACCGCGTGTGAGCACGAGGAGCTGGAAAAACTTCACAATCGGACTGGAGAAACCTCTATGGCAAAGTGTCTACTAACTAGGGAATGGTAACATGAAGGTTTAAAGCTCAGAAGAAGGTGCTTTGTGGTGAGCTATGAAAAACATCTTGGACTTCAAATGACTCTAAGTTGCCCCCAGAGACTTCATGGCTAATAAAGCTCATCAGAACGGATGATAAAAATGTGGCCCTGCAGGTCAGTGCAAATCCACGGGGCTCAGACCTGAGATATGCGATCACAATGGTTTGAATTGTGTCCCCCCACAAAAAAAAGATAGGTTGAAATACTAACCCCAGTACCTCAGCATGTGACCTTATTTGACAAACAGCATTGTGGCAGATAAAATTAGTTAAGATGAGGTCATACTGGGGTAGGTATGGGCCCTTAACCCAACAGGACTGGCGTTCTTGTAAAAAGAGAAGATACAGACACGTAGGGAGAACATCATGTGACCATGGTGGCAGAGACTGGAGTGACGCATGTGTAAGCCAAGGATCACGGTCAGCCACCAGAAACTGGAAGAGGCAAGAAAGTATTCCTTCCTAGAGCCTTGGGAGAGGGCATCCCTGCACCTTGATTTTGGACTTCTAGTCTCCATTTTAGAAATTCTAGGAAACAGACACACTGTGTGATTCTTCTTGTATGTTTGAAAGACCTGTGGGCTTGGTGGGTGGTGATAGGAGGGAGATTGGGAGTGGAAGAGCACGGCAGTGAGAGAACCAGAACCAGAGAGAATTGGAGAGATTAAAACACAAAGTTTTCTGATGTTTGTTTTTGAGAGAGACAGCACGAATGGGGGAGGGGCAGAGAGAGAGGGAGACACAGAATCTGAAGCAGGCTCCAGGCTCTGTCAGCACAGAACCTGACGCGGGGCTTGAACTCATGAACTGCAAGATCACGACCCCAGCTGAAGTCGGACACTTAACCAACTGGGCCACCCAGGTGCCCTAAGAATTGGAGCGATTTTTAAAGGCATCCTGGATGGGCATTAAGGAGGGCATTTGTAATGATGAGCACTGGGTGGCGTATGTAATTGACGAATCGTTGAATTCTACTCCTGAAACCCAACACTGCACTGTATGTTAACTAACTAGAATTTAAATAAAAATCGGAAAAGAAAAAACATAAATAAAGGCATCCTGGAATTTGGGGGTGGGGGGGAAGGGAAAGATGCTTAGAGACATTTTTGGCATGCTTCTGTGTGGTGAGCTGTGCAAAACCCTTGAGGAGGCCTTGTTAAGAAAACCTATAGCTGAAGATTCGATTGTTCTTCAAGGTGTTGAGAGAGCGTGATTTGTTGCTCCTTCGACTTTGACTCCACACATAGGCTGGGCCACGTGGGGTCTGCCGCTTTAGTCGGGTTACGCTATTGCCGGATTCCGTAACAGCTCCGTGTTGTGTGTTCCTCTCTGCTTTTGTATTTGCCGTCATCTCCTTATTCTGGAAATGTTGTCAGTCGTTCAGGCCCTAGGCACAGAATAGGAAAGTTCAAGGCCCAGAGGGGAATCACAGGGGTCTGGGGGGGAAGGGCCTGTTCGTCCAAGCCAACTCGGGCCTCTGAGGGCTGCAGGGTGGGTTTTAGGACCCTCAGACGGGTGAGCTGGGCACCCACAGGGCTGAGATTCAGTGATGTGGGAGCTGTGGGCTACGGCTGGGGGCCATCCGGAGCCCTCAGTCCATGCTCCCCACACTCTCCAGACTTGAAAGAAAGGCCATTGTTTCCTCTTAATGTCCTAGTAAAGCTCTTTCTGAAAAATTCCAGCCTTGTCTCTGCTGAACTCAGAGAAAGGAATGTGTGGCCACCCCTGCCAGGAAAGCTTAGGGGATCAGAGGGGGAGGGGAACTTCCCTGGACCCTGGACCCTGTGCTGTGCTCTCTCACGTCACTGTCACCCACCATCTGTGCCTTCGCTGGGGGTGGGGAGGGGGGAAGCTCCTCATTATCCTGTTACACAGCTGAGGTGGAGAGGGGAGCTGACTCCCCAGGTCACTGGCTCTGGGGGGTGGAGGTGGGACCTGCATTCAGGCTTGCTGCTCCCATGAGAGGAGGGCTAGGTGGAAGCTGGGGAGTGTGACAAAGCCACAGGGCCCAGGTGAGCTGGGAAGAGCCATGACAGCTGACTCCCCTGTTACTGGGGGTCCCCCTATTCTTCTGGTGGGGACAACCCTCTTAGTTCTCAGGACATGTCTATTTTTTTCAAGTTTATTTATTTATTTTGAAAGAGACAGA